>NW_022900946.1:13821127-13826200 GCF_012274545.1 Fukomys damarensis | reverse complement strand
GAGAGAGAGAGAGAGAGAGAGAGAGAGAAAAACCTGTACACAGGTGTTCCAGCAATGGTATTTGTAAGAACCAAACAAAAGGCAGAAACAACTTGCTCTGAAGGGATCAACAAAATGTTGCCAACCCATACAATGGGATATTACTTACCCATAAGAAGGAATGAAATACTGATAAACCCTGGAATACAGACAAACACGGGATACAGCGTGCTCGGTGAAGAAGGCAGAAAAGAGGCCACATTTGTACAATCTCATCTGTCAACATGACCGGGCTAAGGGGCGCCCAGACAGCTGCTAAACATTGGGGGGTGTTTCTGCAGAAGTTTCCGGAAGAGATTGGCAGGAGAAAAGATGCAGCCTCCCCAGTGTCGGTGGGGCCCAACCACCCCACTGAGGGGCCTGCATGTAGAACAAAAAGGAAGAGGAAGAGGGAATTTGCTTTTTATCTGAGCTGAGATATCTGCATCTTTACAAGGTATGGTAAAAAATATGGTGAATTCTGCTGCCAAGTGCTATCCAACAGGAAGGCGGGCCTATGAAGACATTACAGTGTATCCTCACCCACCTTATTCGCTAGATCTGTCACCCTGCAACTCCAGGCCCTTCCCCAAAATCAGAATGACCATAAAAGGTCAACATTTGGAATCAATTCAAGACACTGGGGCAGCCACGACAGCACAACTAATACGTTCATGACAGCGGGCTTCCAGGACCGCTTCAGAAAGTGGCAAGGATGATAGGGTGAGTGTGTTCAAAGGGACGGGGAGGATTCTGAGGAGCAATGGCAACGTGTCTTCTGCTGTAATACTTTTCAAAAACTAAACATTCACTGTATTTTCTGATCACGCTTGATATCTTCTACCTCGGACATTAGTGCTCCTGGCTTTGGGGCTGTTGGCTACAGACCAAGATATACGATATCATCTACTGGCTCTGTTTCTCTAGGAAGCCCTGGCTAATACAGATTTCACTTCAATGAAATATTCAGAACGAGCACATCTATAGGGACAGAAAACATTTGGTGGTTGGCAGGAGCTTGGACAAGGGGGAAATGGTAAGTGACTGCTCAGTGGATATAGGGTTTCCATTTGGGATGACGAAAACATTCTGGACTAGTCAATGGTGCACACCCTCATGCACATACTAACAACCACACTGAATTATAGACCTTAAAGGGCGAATTTGTGGGTGTGAATTACACTTCAATTAAACACATACAATAGGACACTAAAACCATAAATACGAGTAATGACATCAAACTTTAAAACATGTGTTTATTAAAGGGTGGAACCCAGAGTGGAAAAGCCATCTCTGCAATATGAGAAAAGATATACAGAGCAGGTATCTAAAAAGGGGTCAATATCTAGAATATTTAGAGTATTCAGCCACCAAAAAAAAAAAAAAATCAAATAATCTGCTCTTAAAATGGGTAATGGACTCAAACAGCCATTTCTGCAAAGATTGACACAAACTAGCGTACGGAATGGTGCCCTACATCTCTGACCATTAGGGAACTCCCAATCTACCCCACAGGGAGACACCGGGACACCTACTAGGACAGGCAGCAGGAAAGCAAAGAAGGATGCACCAAGAAGGAAAAGAAACCGGAAAATGACAAGCGTTAGCAAAGGTTAAGGACTGGAACACTTGCAGCCGCTGGTGGGAATGTAAAATAGTGCAACTGCTATTAGGGAACAGGTTAGAGTTCCTCAAAAAATTAAAAATAGAACTACCCTATAAGCCAGCAATCCCACTTCAGGGTATATAGCCAAAATATGTGAGGGCAAGGTAGCGAGAGAGGTATTTCTATGCCCATGTGCACTGTAGTACCATTTGCATTCTCCAAAAAGGGAAGGCGACCCAAGAGTCCATGGGCAAATGCACTGATCAAACATGGTATAAATTTATACGGTGCAAAGCCTTAAAAGGGAAGAAAATTCTGACACATGTACAACACAGATGGACTCTGAGGACATAGACTGAGTGAAAGGGGTAGTCATCAAACAACAAATACTGCATGATTCCACTTTCATGAAGTGAGTAGTCAGATTCATAGAGACAGAAAGTAGAATGGTGGTTACCAGGGGCGGAGAAAAAGAGTTGTTGGATGGTTATAGAGTTTCAGTTTTGCAAGATGAAAAAGTCCTGTTTCACTTGTTTCATATGAGAATATACCTCACACAACCGAAGAGGACTAGTAAAAATAAAGATGGTAAATTTTATGTTGTGTTTCCTTTTACCACAATAAAAAGGTCAACACAAAAAGAAAATCCCACGCACACACAGCAAGGCTGACATTTCCTCTACCTGCCCAGCACATCCTCCCTGGTCCCCAAGGAGCCTGCATCACAGCACTGCACCTCCTTTCCCTGGAGCCAGGAATGGGGGAGGGCAGGGACCACAGCTCCACCCCCAGGGCTGAGCCCCAAACCTCGCCCCCAGAAGATGGTGCGTAAACATTTACTGAGTAAATCGTGGGGCTGTCACGTGTCACGTGGCAAGATCAGGCTGGTACAAATGTGTCCACATCACAGACAGGTTAACCAAGGCAGGGCAAGATATCCAAAATCCAAGCTGCCAGGTGGTAAGGGAAGAAGGGACTCAATATCCCAGATGGGTTATAGGACCTCCTCCATCCCACCTCTTTGCAAAATTAGCCTGTGATTCATTTTGTTGAGGAATTCATTTTGTTGAGGATTCCCACACTAGACTGGTGATTCTGAACTTTTTTTGTATCATGAACCCACTTGATAATCCAATTAAAGTTTGTCTTCTCTTCCTAAAATGGTACAGTATATGAAACTTAGACAACAGTTTTCGAAGGGCTCCCAAAGAGAGCTCAGTTACGAACTCCCTTTTCTGTCCCACTGTACGGGTAAGTTCGTTTATTCTCAGGATTTCCTATGCATCAGAATCAACTAAGGGTGCTACAATAAGTTCACGATCCCAGGCACAACCCCTGTGGATCTGGCTAAATAAGTCCAGAGTGGGACTGAGGAATCAGCATCCAGCACACCAGAGGACTCTCGGAGCAGCAGCTCTCAAACACAAAGGAGTTCCTGCCTTTGGATCTCTACTGATGACTCCTGGAGCTCCTGGCCCCTCCTTCCAGCTGCTCACTTAACCTGGCTACCAGAGTGTCCCACCACAACCCAGCAAAGACGACTCTGAGCTCAAAATGAGATCTGATGGAAAAACTTAAACAGTGAATGTTTAAGTTGTAAAAAATCATTACAGTAAAAAATACACTGCCATTATTCTTCCTCCAGAGCCTCCCCCTCACCTGGAACACACTCATCCCGTCGCTCTTGCCACTTTCTGAAGCAGTTCTGGAAGTCCTCGTTCGTGTCTCTAGTTGCACTGTCATGGCTGCCTTGATGTCCCGGATGTAAAGCATTTCATGGTCATTTTGACTATGGGGAAGATTCAGAAGTTGCACAGTGCCAGATCTGGTGAACAGGGGAATAAGGACACTCTGTAATGTAAAGCCCGCCCTTCCACTGTATGGCACTGGGCAGCAGCATTCACCATATTGCTGAGCGTACCTGGTAAACACACTCACGAAAACAGGCTTCCCAGGCCTGCTTCACAAAGTGGCAAAATGAGGGGATGAGTATGTTCGAAGTGAAGGGAAGTCTTTGGGGAGGGTTAATGGCAGTGTGTCTTGGACTGTAACAAATTTTTAAAAATCTCAACATTCACTCTATCTTTTGATCACTTTGTCTTTGCCCCATAATTGCCCCTTCACCCCCTCAGTCACTGAGCTGGAAGCCAGAGCGTCACTTCCAACTACCTCCGTCCCCACCCCACGTCTTGACGCCACCAATCCAGGGTCCCTTCTCCCTGTCATCCCTGCTGCAGCCCTGGCCCAGCCTCCCAGCACATGCTCCCTGCTTCCTTCTGTCCCTACAGCCCAGCCTCCAGCCTGCAGTCCAGGCCACACCTGCTGGTGTCGAAAACTGGAAGGAGAGGAGGGCAAAGCCAGGTGAGCATGTTTGAGCCGTGGGAGTTTCTGGATGTGGCAGGTGCTCAGGCAGTGGGCAGCCATGCTCACAAGTCACAGGGTCATTTCCTCTTCCCTGGTTTTTGCCATTCTGGGGATGAAACCCAGGACCTTGTGGATACTGGGCAAGCAATCTGCCATGAAGCTATACCACAGCCCATTTTTCTCAGTCTTACTGCCTCATGGGCTACAGAAGGTCTCAGGCAGGCATGTGACCTGACCTAGGATAAGTCCATCTGGCCAAGCAGAGACTAGAACAAACACTGAAGCCTTTTTCCACCTGTCCAGCCCTCTGCCATCCCAATTCCCTCCCACACTGCCCTGTAGCCACAGTGGCCTTTCTCTACCCTTCCCAAAGAGCCTCAGGGCCTTTGCACTTTCTGTTTCCTCAGCATGGAACCCTCTTCCTGGAGAGCCTCTGATGGCTCACCACTCAGGTCTCAGTTCAAAAGTCACCTCCTCAGAGGCTTTTCTCTTCTGACACCCTGTTAATTCTCTTCCTAACTCTCTCACTCCATCACTACCTTATTTGCCTGTTCAGTGTTTGCTGTGCCCTCTCTAGTATCCGGATCCAGCCTCCAGCAGGTCAGGGACTGTGCTCTCTGCAGGCATATAGGGTGAGCTCAGTACATCTTGAAAAATCAGTGCATAAATGAATGAACGTGCAACGTTAGGAACGGCTGGCCGAAAGCCACGACCCGACAGACCTGATCTTGGCTTTCCTGAAGGCCAGCTCCTCTTCGTTGCCGAAGTCCAGGGACACGTCCTCCGTGTCGTCCACCAGGGCCTGGAGAAACACGGGGCTGATGGATGGCAGGCCCACCTGCCGCCCTGCACACCCCAGCCGGCCTGCATGGCGGTGGTGGGGTTCTCTGCACACCTCGGTGGGTGGGTTCCGGGAGTCGCCTCCGGGATGCGCGGCCTTCCCCACCCTCCTGCTGCAGGGTCCCCGCATCCCCTCCTCCTCTAGGCCTCTCCAGCCCCGCGGGCTCCTCCCGGCTCGCGTTGCCCTCCCTGCCTGCCCTACCTGCTTCATCCTCCCGGAGCCCGCCCGGAGCCCAGCGCCTGAG
>NW_022900946.1:13802956-13820358 GCF_012274545.1 Fukomys damarensis | reverse complement strand
GGGCGGCCCCAGTCAGGGCTGAGGAACAGCAGGGCTGCCCAGGCCCTGATGAAAAGCGGGCGCCAGGTGGCCGCCCCGGGACCCTAAGGGCGTGGGGCGGAGCCCTGGGATCGGCTTGGGAACCGCGGGGAGATCTGTGTGTTTCGGGTGCCAGGCAAGTGGGGTGCAAATAGCTATTAACCCATGAAGGCCACCCGGTACTCCAGGGCTGAGGGCTCCTCCGCGGGCCTCTCCCGTCCAGCCTCCCCTCAGGGGGAGAGGCAGAGGGCAGAGGTATGAAGAAGCCGCAGCCAGCCACTCTTTCTTTGTCCTCCTGTCTCCCGGATAGTGTCTGCTGCCCACTCTTGGTGGCCCCCAAAGACCACCCCATTCCTCCGCTGACCCCAGAAGCTGCCAGGTGTTTGTGGAGGGAGAGGTCGTCCTCCTGAGGACAGATGGCCATCTTCGGGAGCCATGTCCTTGTAAAAGTATTTTCCAAATTGTGCTGTGATCTCCATAGCTCCCACATTCCCAGCACCCAGTGGCACCATGGCTTCTGTGGGAATACAGCATCACACTTCTGTGGGAGCAGGACCCACACCAGGGTTTCTAAAGATCCCAGGTGCTGGGCGGCCAAAACAGCTCAGGCTTTAAATTTTGCACCCCACACAAACTCTTAATGTGAAATTAGTGGCCTGGGGTTGGATTAGAATGTTGGTTCCGGCCCAGGCACCTGAGTGGAGCTGAGAGTCTGCTGTTCTTTTTCTTTGGTTGTTTGCTTTTTTGTTGTTTTGGTAGTAGCATTTGAATATATGACCTTCACACTGAACTATATCTCCAGTCCTTTTTATTGTTCTTACTTTTTGAGACAAGTTCTCACTAAATCACTAAATTGACTAAGCTGGGCTCCAACATATCATTCTCCTGCCTCAGCCTCCCAGAATGCTGGGATTATAGGCATGTGGCCCATTTCCAGCTGAGTCTAACAGGTGCCAGGAGGGGGAACACCCCTGGAGTTGTTAGGATCTAGGCCCACAAAGCCTGTCTTCTCAAAGGACCCTTGGATCGCTGCCCAAAGCTGGCTCCATGCCAGGTGGGGAGGGGGCTTGGTCAGCAAGGTGGGAGGGGAGGAGGTTCCCAGAGCAAGGCAGGTGGAGGTGAGATGCCGTTGTAGAACATTTAGGGGCTTTTCGTCTGGCCCCAGCTGCTGGTGTCCGTTGAGTTGGGGTGAAGAGGTGGGAAACTCCCCTTGGAATCCCCATGTGGGGCCAACTGACATTCTCAGCCATTGCCTTGGGGCTCCTCAGAAATAGCCACAGTATCAACCACCTGAAGGCCACTAGAAATATGGGTTCCCAGAGACTAAGGATGCAGAGACTCTGGGAGTGCCTGGGTTGTGCTGGGAATCATCTCTGGTCCAGAGCTGGCTGCAACAGTATCACCTCTTCCAAGGCAGATGACACAGCCCCACTCCAGGCCTTTGGAGCCTCAGGGCCAAGCTGGGGAATCTGTTTCTCATAAGGTCCCAGAGAAGGTGGGACAGTGACTTCTCCCGCCCACTCTGCTCCTCTCAGGCCCGAGGGCCTGGGAAGCTGAGCTATAAGGCACTGCCCCATCTCTGATTCCTGCTGCTCAGACCCAGAACAACCCTGGGCTGGCAGGGGCTGCAGGGTTAGGTACCCATCGGCCTTGGGATGACCTTAGGGGATAGCATGTGGCATTAGCAGGCCTGACTGAAAAGGTGGCCAGATGGCTTTGGGCGAGGGGGGCGTCCTCTCTGTCCTGTCTCCACATCTGTAAAGTGGGATCGTACCCCCAACTACCACCTGGTAGGGAGGCGGCAAGGACTGGAGAAAACACATCTGAAGCAGTCTCTAGAAACATGGTCCTGGTGACCTTGACTCAGGGCCACCAGCAGAAGGGCCTGAGATCCAGGGAACCCCCGTGGGCCAGCACACTGGACATGAGCCTCAAGTTCAACCCACGATTGCACTGAGGGGTATCTGTCTTTACAGCAGAACTATATGCTGTAGGATGTGAATCAAATATTTTTCCCTAGTACTGGGGATTAAACCCAGGGCCTTCTCACTGAGCTACACCCCAGCCCATTGTTACTTTTTTTTAATTTTGAGACAACATCTCACTAAATCACTAAATTGCCCAAGCTGGGCCCGAACTTATGATCTTCCTGCCCCTGTCTCCCAGAGTGCTGGCATTACAGGCTTCGTATGTTAATTTCTAAGAGCCGTATTATCATCACTCCTAGAAATATTAACAGAGCCTTAGTATGCGAGACCTTAGCCAACGCCTCATCAGACTTTACCCTGCTTGTCTCATAACCATATTCATTCCTACAGCTCGCCTAACTGGCATCCTGACACGAGCCACACATCCCCTGGGTTCAGTGCACTGATGAATGGCTTAAACTAGGTGGTTCCTCTTCCCCATTCTCTCCTCACACCGTGTTTATAGAAGGACCCCGGGTCCTAAGTGACATCCTCGAGATGGGAAACCTGTCTGAAACAGATGCCACCTGCCTGGCATCCTGAGAAGGCCACCTCACCCCACTCCTGACAGGCAACTTCCCATAGACGGTTGCTTTAACTCTGGGCCCGTGACGGAGGGAGCAAGCGAACAGGAAGCCTGCGTGCGCTGCGTGAGGTTGGTGATGGCTTTAGCTGGGCCCGTGACGGAGGGAGCAAGCGAACAGGAAGCCTGCGTGCGCTGCGTGAGGTTGGTGCAGGGATCAGGCAGTCCCCGATACACAAGACCCGTCCCACCAGCCGTCTTCACTTCCCACTGAGCAAAGAGCAAGCAGAGCCCTCCCAGCTTTACACCCAGAGCTGTGCTGGGCCTCAGTGGAGGTTAGAGGAAGAAACAGTCTGCAGCCAGCTGGTTTCCACTCTCACCTTTCCTTCAGAATGAACGCCTACTCCCGTCCAGCACCCATAAGACCATATGGCAGGACTGGCCACCCTCTGGGACTGGCTCTTGATGTTCCTCAGGACACAACAGACGATGTGCCCATACTCAGAACTTACCCAGTCCTTGCTTTCCTCAGGATCTTTGCACATGCTACTGCCTCTGCATTGATTATCCTCCACCACTGCACATGCTGATTTTCCATGGGGCTGAAAATGTAGAGGATCAGAGTGGCCCCTTCCTGATCCTTTCCCTGTACCTGTCCACTGTCCCTGCAACTTAGCTCTTTCTGCTTTAAGCTCTTGGGGGACCTTTTATACCTCTTAGAACTTGTGTATTTCCTTCACAGTTGGTCATTCTTCTCTCTTAGGTGAAACATCAACCCCATGAGGATGAGGATAGGACCCTGTGTAGCAAGATACAGCTGGATTCTCTTGTTATTTCCTAAGATAGGCACCCTGGTTGGGGAGGAATGGCCAGTACATCATGGGCGGGCGGATCTTGGGGAGTGCTGTCCATGTGAATGGGGGCTCAAGATGAGCAACTGCTACCTGGGAAAACAGCTTGATGAGGGCCGCCTCCATCCTGCTAGAGGATGGTGGGGAACAGCTCAGCCCTTTCCCAGTCCCAGGTCTGATCATGGCCTGCTATGGCAGACCTCTCTGCCCAGTATCAGCAGGCTCTGGCTAATCACAGGCCAGCCTCAGCACCTTTGATCTCTCAAGCAAGACAAGCAGTGCCTTTCTCCTTTACACCCCTGTTTGTATGTCGGCTGTCTCTGTCTGTTTATCAGCCATCACCAGATGCTTCACATGGTGTTGCTACATGTCTTACCCCTCTTACCTTCCCATGCTTGTAATCTATAAAATACCAGGTGCCCTTAGCAGCCCTTGTCTTTGCTGCCCAGAGCAGTACTGATCGGCTCAAGACCCAGTTCTCTCTAAGTCTTGTTTCTTGTCTTTACTGTTATTCAGTCTGTGTTGTCGTGTCTCACAGGAGACTGTACACGTACTGCTGAAGGAAGACTTACTGCTATAGTAACATCGCCTTCCCCATTCCCTATAGACTGCCCCCCTTCCACCTCGCTACTCACCCTCCAGGCCACCTGCCCTTCACCCTGCAGAACAAAGCACTCCCTTATGGCTTGGAGCTCAGCATGGTGTGCAAGCCACTTGTCTTCCCTGCATCCACGACCTGAGATGTCCAATGGTCCAAGGCCCTCCTTTGCAAGGGGGCCTGAGGATCCCTGCAGGGTGCTGAGCTGAGTGCGGTGCTTAGCATGGTGGTAAGCACTGAACAACACCGTACCTGTGGCTGCCCTGAGCTGCCCCTGCCCTGTAGCCTTTCCTTGCTGCCAGCTGCATCATGGCCAGCCTTTGGGGCCCGAGTGTGCAGAAAGCCTGCTCCCTGCTCCTTGCTCCTGTTTCCTTTGCCTGAGGAGTGGGGGTGGGGTCTGCAGGCTGGCAGGACACGCTCCTGAGAGGGGACATTCCAGACTGGGGACATAAGGGGCAGCTAAGCTTTGATGTGAACGCCTGGCCTCCTGAGCAACTGCTCCCTCTCCAGGGCTGTGGAGGGGTGGGTAAACAGTCCCAAGATAGCTCTTCTGCTCAAGGGCTGGGACAAGGGGCCGAAAAGCCAGGTCAACAGCGCCTTCTCGGCAGGTGGCAGGGAGAGTGGGTGGTGGCTGTCACCCAGTGGTGGAGTGCTTCTGGGACCTCTGGCCTCCTGTTGGAACAGCCAGGTCTTGGCAGGTCCCCCCACAGGTCCCACACTGGAAGGAATCTAAGGCTGGCCCGTGCCAGCAGCGGGAGGTCCGGGTTGGGTTGTCCCCACTAGAAAGGTGACCTGCATCACTATGCCCCACAGGCCCTGCCTAGTAGGGACGCTACCACCTCTCCTGGCTCACCCCCCGACCCTCATCATGCTCTGGCCACACTGGCCGGGCTGAGATGTGCAGAAACTCCCAACCCCTTCTAACCTCATTTGCATGTACTATCTCCCTGCCAGAACCCCTGTCTCCTCTTAATTCGCTCAGGGCGGAAAATGTAAGCTCCTCTCCAATGGGCCTTCTCCAGTCCTACTTAAACACTCAGTTCCCTGGTAGGTCCTGGGATCTAGTCTAAGGCATTTTCCACGACCTCTACTTCTCTTGTTGGTGATTGGTTTGGTGATCTTTCTCCTTGAGAATGGTTGCCACAAGAGCTGTTGCCTCTTTTGCCCACAGAGCACAGTGCCAGGTACACCAGGCATTCTGGACAAGTGTGTGGTTGAGGAAATGAACAACCGGCAGGAAATGTTCCAGCATCTGCCCAAGCTACAGAGGAAGCCGTTACAGCTTGGGGCAAAGAGGGCTCTGGATTTCCCCGCCCGGAGGGGTCTGGTCTGAATCTAAGTCCCTTAGAAACACTTGTGCCCAGAGCAGTTGTTGTGACAGTAACCCTGCCTTCCACCACAGGAGGGCTCGGGTGGGCAGCCAGGACAGGACTGCCCAGGTCCCAAGCCTAGCCAACTGGCACAGGGCTGTGCCGGCCTTGGGAGGAGCAGCGGGGAGGTACTTGGCACAGATCTGCGAGGCTATAGTCAGGAGTCACTGTTTACGGGAAATGCACCGCTGAGGAGAAATGGCCCGGCCTGGCTCTGCTCCAGAGGGGCAAGAAAGCCACTGACTTGTGCCTCTCAGCAAGCCTGGCTCAGCCCCAACCCTTGCAAAGCCTCGCCTAGGTCAGCACCAGCCCGGGGTTGTACCCATCCCCCTCCCTATTTAGCAAAACTAAAACCAAAACAAAACCCACGGAGCAAACACTCATTCAGCCTGTTTGGGTTTGAAGCTAGATCTGTCTTCTACCACCTGGGAGATCTTGATCAAGCTACTAAATATCTCTGAGCCTCAGTGCTTTTGAGTTTGAAATGAGAAACTCCTGGGGACTATTGAATAATACAAAATTGTTGGATTTTTAAATTTTTTTTTTTTTTTTTGAAACAGCGTCATGTTCAATCACTAAATTGCCTGGACTGGGCTTAAATTTTCAGTACTCCTTCCTGCCTCAGCCTGCCTCACAGGCTCAGAATGCAGATGGCACAGATTATATGTTTGCTAAGTACTGCCTCAGTCATCCACTGACAGCCCGAGAGGTAGGCGAGAGACGCGACACGGTGCACATTCGACAGACAGAGGGACTGAGGCTCGGGTTTTTAAGCAGGTGGACAGAGCTATGGAGTGGTGGGATCCACAGTCCATCTCAGGTGTCCTGCCACCTGCTCGCAGTTCTCTCGTCACACGAGTCAGGTGTGCGGTCACTGCCAAAAGTGACTGAGCCCCAGAGCCAGCCCCGGAGCCATGGCTGGTCTCCAGTCATGCTTCAAAATTTAAACAACCAACAGCAGAAAAGCAGAGTTCAGGCCCAATGTTTCTAAGTCAGGTGTTGCAGTTTTTGAATTCCACATCTGTGGCTTCTCCTGAGGACTGGAAGCGGAACCTGCCTTCCTGGTGGCCAGAGCTGCACAGTGACCGTTCCCCTGTGGACGGGGCTGCGATCCAGCTCACACACGAGCCCCCAGTTTGCTCATCAGAGTCCCTGGCGCTGGTGACCTGGCCACTGGCCCTGAAAGCTACTGTCATAGGTGGGATGCGCCAGGAGCAAGCTTGAGCCTGAGACGAGGCTGGGTGTTAGGCAGCATCCCTGGGGAGGGAGGACAGGGGCCAGGAGCAAGTCTGCCCGGGGACGTGATCCCAGGCAGACTCCCGCTGAAGCTGTGCTTGTGTCGCAGGACAGCTGTAAGGAAGTGCCACAAACGGAGTGGCTTACAGGACAGAAGTTTACCATCCCAGAATGCTGGCGGCTCGAAGAATGAGTCCAGGTGTCAGCAGGGCCTGGCTCCCTCTGCGCTTGCTCTGGGCATCTCTCCTGGCTGCTGTGGTCCCCAGGCCCGTGGTAGCACAGTACCTACCTTTGCTTGGCATTGCCCTTGGAGTTCTGTGTTCCTGTTTCCCCTTTTTTATCAGAACACTCACCCTACTCCAGTATGACCTTGCTTTAATGAATCCACATCTAAGATAAGCCACTGACTCTCATCTCCAAACAGGCTCCCATCTTAAGGGACTGGGGGTGAGGATTTCAACATAAACTTGGGGGCTGGAGGGGGGCACGATTCAGCCCAAAACAGAAGGTAACCGTGCCCCCGCCAACAGAGGGCTCCGGCCACACTTCTGAGTCTCTGATGGAGTGAGGGAGATGGAGATTTTCTACCCTCCACCCAGCGGCAAGTGGTTAAGGGCCTCATCCAGAAAGGACAAGAATTCCCAGGCACTTCCGGTTCCGGGCACACAGGCAGTCAATTGGTCTTCTGCAAAGCGGCTAAGAAAGAGGGCTCACGGGGATCTGGGGTGCATGGAGACCCAAGAGCTGCGGGCACCGGTCCACAGCCACCAAGGGCCACCGAAGATAGGCTCTGCCCCCACATCTGCCACCTAGCTGCTTGGTCTGCACCAACCGTGGAGGCCCTGAATGAATCACAGGCTTTCCAGTGCTTTGCTTTCTCCTCATTCAGGCCACACTGGTTGGGAATGGAAACCTTTTGCTATGGCGTGAATGTATCCCCCTAAAAGTCCAGGTGTTGGAGATTTAATCTCCAAATCCATCTGCTCATGGGACTTGGAGGTAAGGCCTTTGAGAGATAAGTAGGGCTAGATGCAGGCATGAGGGTGGGTCTGCGTGATGGCATTAGTGGCTTTAGAAGGAGCAGTTGAGAGGCCCACAAGTGCAGGCTCGCTGTGTGACACCCTCTGTCCTGTTATGACACAGCAGGAAGCCCCCAGATGGTTGGTCTCACAAGATGCTAATGCCAGGCTATTGGACGTCCCAGCCTCCAAAGCTATATCTTAAGGGACCAGAGGTTAGGATTTCAGATAAACTTCTGTTGTTTATTTAAACAGTTCAAAGCTAAATAAACTTCTGCTGTTTGGAAATTATCTGGCCTCTGGTATTTTGTTATAGCAACAGAAAACCCACTAAGACACCCACTCATTCCAATCAAGGACAGTTGGCAGGTACAGGTGGGCAGAGCCCTCCCTCATACTTGTCAGCCTCAATTCATTACAGGGAAGCTGGGGAGCCCCTGGAAGAAGCAGGACCCCCAACTCAGATACTTGTCCCTCCCTTTAGGTGCTCAGAGACATTCAAGCACAACTCATGAATGGGGCGTTTGTGTGCATCAAGGGGCACTGGGAATGGGTCTAGTGGGGGAATAGGGTCCAGGGTGGTAAGTGAAACTCAGCACGAACACTGGGGCCAAGGAAGAGGGAGGGAACAGGCATGGGCATTCTTTTTATGGCTGAATACTATTCCATGGTGTATCTATATCACATGTGTTAATTACTTTTCTCTCATTGCTGAGACAAAAAGCGGGTACTAAAAGCTAAAGGGGAAGGATTTCATTTGGCTTACAGTTCATAGAGGTTTCAGTCCATGATTGGGTTCCAAGGCAGGGATGGCAAACAAACAAGCATCACAGGGGAGAAACAATGTGGCACACACAAGGCGGCAAAGGCAACAAGAGTTTAACAGGATCTTTCTGCCCCTTTTACCTTATTCAGACTGTGGGGATTAGGGCAGTGACACACCCCTCGCTCACATGCAGTGGTTTAGTAATCACACTCTTAACCACAGCCTCACACATTCCAGATGCAGCTACCTCTGCAAAAGAAAGTCCCACCCCAGCCACAGAAGGCTGGGAGGGGGATCTAAAACCGTAACTCAACGTTTTCTTTATCCATTCATCTGTTAACAGGCAGCTCGGCTGTTTTCTCAGCTTAGCAGTTGTGATGGTAAACACGGCTGTGCAGGTAGCGTTATAGCAATCTATCCTTAATTCTTCTGGAAATACGCTCAGGGGTGGTATAGTTGGATCAGATGGCATTTTTTTAGTTTTTTTTTAGAAACTTTCACACTGATTGCCACAGTGGCTGCACTAGTTTACATTCCCATCAACAATGTAAGAGGGTTCCTTTTTATCCTTACCGGTACTCACGGTTTTTTGTATTCTTGATGATTGCCATTCTGACTGGACTGGAAATGGATTTTCAAAGTACTTTTGATGCCCGTTTCCCTAACGGCTAAAAATGTTGAGCATCGTTTTCATATATTTATTGGCCGTTGGTACTTCTTTGGAGAAGTGCCTATTCGGTTCTTTTGCCCTCTTCTTTTGACTGGGTTATATGTTTTGGGAAGTTAATTTTTTTAGTACTTTATATCTTCCAGACATTAATGGTCTGTCAGAAAAGTAGCTGGTGGAGATTTTTACACTGCATTTTTTTTTAACTCATTCATTCATCGGTGGATACTTTGGTTGATTCCATATCTTGGTTATACAGAGGATGAAGCCAGTGGGTCACAGTATGTCTTTATCAGGATCTTCATGGGGTGAATTCCCATTTCTAGGGTTCCATCTCCTCACCCCTGAAATGAGAATGATAACAGTCCTTCCTCACACAGATGGCAGACCCTGGATAAACAAGGGTCCAGGGTCCCTGTAGCCATGCTACTTGAGAAGGAGATCCATGAACAGGGCTGGACTTCCTGGCACCCATGCGACACGGTCTGGGTCTATGGAGATTTGAGACATTGGCCAAAATGCGACCACATTGGCTTCTGTCTGGGGAATCCAAGCTTCTGCACTTCACAGCTCTCTCTCCGAATCCAACTGTTGCTGGATGTGCCGGTGGACACCTGTCCAGGCTGTCCTAAGAGGCTGAGGCAGGAGGACCACAAGTTTGAGCCCAGTCTGGGTAATTTAGTGACTCAGCAAGACCCTGTCTCAAAATAAAACATAAAGAAATGGCTAGAGATAAGGCTTGGTTCGGAGGCCATGGGTTCAGGCTCCTGCACCCACCCACCACACACCCACACACAAAAGAATCCAACTTTCCTCACATTCATCATGGAGAATATCGAAAATTACCAGCCACAGCTTCTGCTTCCCAGAGCCCTGAACCAGATAGGCAGCCACTTCCACAGTGCCAAGGACCTTCAGACTGAGTTTTCATTGCTCAGATCCACCTCGAAGACATGGCACTCATAATCCATTATGCTACCCCAGCCACACAGCAGAGACGTGGAGAGAGGCCCCACCCTGCACTTGACTGGACCCTGTGCGGCTGCTTCTGCCTGAGAGAGAGGCTGGCGAGACCCCTCCCTTGGCCTCCCCCACAGCCAGAGGTGCTCCGGGGATTGGAGCAGTCACCAAACGCCGTTCGGAAGCACACGAGGGTTCGTTGGCCTCATTTTCCGGGCAGGAAGATGGGGCCCAGAGGAGGCAAAGGGCTGGCCCAAGGCTATCCAGCCAGGTGAGGCAGACTTCCTTCTCCCTTCCCTGCAACCCATCCTCCAGCCTGCACATGTTGTGAGTGGTTGTCAGTGACTATGGCCAGGTGTAGCGGTATACACTGTAATCCTAGCACTCAGGAGGCGGAGGCAGGAGGATCACTCGTTCAAGGCCACCCTGGGCTATGTAGTGAGTTTAAGGCCAGTGTAGACTACGAAAGGAGGCACTGTCTGAAAAACCTGAAACAACAACAACAAAATAGGTCCTGCCGCCTCTCCTGAGGACGCCATCACCTAAAATCCAGCTTTCAGACGAGGCCCACAGACTCTTCTGTCATCAGCCCCAGCCCTGCTGCCTCAGTGGCTGTCCTTGGAACCCACCACGGACACTCCCACCCTGAGGACTTGGCTTGTCACACAGACAGCTCTTTCACAGACTCCGGGTGGCATCTCAGATGCTCCTGGAGCAGCCGCAGTCGGTGTCCCCCGAGGCCCGGGCCGTCACCATCCCATCTGCAAAAGCTCCAGCTCTGTGTGGGGACTTTTTCTGTCCTGCAGGCCGCCAGGCCCAGCACAGAGCTGAAGGGGCCAGGTTGAAGCCCCCAGCAGCTTCCCCGGCAGTGACCTTCACACCCAATCCCCTCAGCCCACGCCGCAGTCTCCCAGGGTGGGGTCCCGCACCCCCAGCTGGCTGCCTCCCTCTCGGCCTCCAGACCGTGTCCGACTCCATCCCCACCCATGCAGCCTGTGAACGCCCACTCTCCAGCCTCAGAGTCGGCCTCTGGGAGGATCGACCCAGACACCCCAGAAGCCTTCGCTGCCACTACATCTGCGTCAGCCCCAAGGCCTGTGGGTCCACACCCTGCCTGCAGAACCCGGGGGTATGACCTCATTTGGAAAAAGCATCCTTCTCCTTTTTTAAAATTATATTCTTAGTAGTGCCTATAAAGTTTACAAAATGTTGAGTTTCAATGTGCTATTTTCTTTTCTTTCTTTCTTTCTTTTTCTTTTTCTGTACCAGGGATCGAGCTTGGGACCTTGCACTTGCAAGGCAGGCGGCGGAACCACTGAGCTACATCCCCGGCCCTCAGTGTGATATTTTCACACACGCTGGTGACTTATGTGGTCACATCCATCCCCACTGCCCTCTTTCACACACCCGCAGCCCCTTCCTCTGGGCCCGTCTTGTCCTTCTACCTTCACGTCATCCTTTCTTTTTCAGATTCTGCAGATTAAGGACAACACACAATACTTGTCTGAGTCTGTCTTATTTCAACATAACGCTCTCTGGCTCTATCCATTTCCCTGCAAACAATATGATTTTGCTCTTCTTCATGTGTATATAGGACACCTTGTCTACCCAGTCATCTGTCAATGGGCACCTAGGCTGGCTCCATGTCTGGACTATTGTGAGCTACGCCACACTGAACGTGGGAGTGCAGGCGTCCCTGCAGTACGCCGACTTTGATTCCTTCCCGTACATACCCAGGGTGGTACAGCTGGGCCATATGGTATTTCTATTTTTCATGTTTTGGGAACTTCCATGCAGATTTCCATAGTTCTGCATTTATTTAAATACTTACCAGCCATGTGGAATGGAAAACACGTCTTTGTAGGCATAATTAAAGATCTTAAGATGAGATCGTCCTGATTGGGGAGCCTAAACATGATGCCTGGGGTTCTTACAAGGCAGGGGAAGTGACAGGGAGATGGGAAAAAAGCCATGTAGAGACAGCGTGACACTGAGAAGACTGCCGTGGGTGACAGGCAGGATGGGCGTGATGCTGCCACAAGCCAAGGGATGCTGAAAGTCTCCGGCAGCCACCAGAAGCAGGGAGACAAGGAAAGTCTACAGAGCCTCCAACAGGAGCCACCCTGGGGACACCTTGTCTTTCACTTCTGGCCTCCAGAACTGGGAAAGCCTACACTGCTGCTATTTCTAGCCACCCCTGCCCAGCCCCAGTGAGAATACTGTCCTGGGCCCTGGCTTATTTCTCCTACTCAATGCAAACAGGCCCTCAACCTTCCTCTTCCTCCAGCCCCTGTCCCCAGCCCCAGGGCAGATCTGGCCACAAGTCGCTCTCTCTCTCTCTCTCTCTTTCACACACACACAGACACAAACACACACACACACACACACACACACACACACACACACACAGATGAGGGAATAGTGAGTCAGTGAACCCCACGCTAGGGTTCTTTCCCATCTCCCTCCCAGCACTCACCTGAGCTAGAAGATCAGATCCACCCCACTAAGTCTTATCCTGGCTGCAACCCTGTCAGCCTGGCTCTCTCAGCCCTGCGAGGCCCCAGTGACGTGGAGGTGCAGCCAGGGCTCAGAACCACTGATTTAGGTTGGGGGCTGAGGGGAGACCATGGTAGGACCCCAGTTCTTCCTGGACTGACAGGGCTTGCAGTGTTAACACCAACAAGGTGGTCACCCCAAGTGTTCCCAAAGTCACCCAGATGATAATCTGCCTGCACCTCTGCCACTTCTAGAGACCCAGGTTCCTTGAGACGCCTGCTGTCCTGAGAGGACCACAGTGGCCACGTGGACCTCAGCATAGGGGGCCACATAAGGGCCACAGATGGACAGCAGGGGTGGGACAGGGCTGATAGAGAGTCAGGACCCCTACCACATGAGCAGGGTTCCAGTGAGGAGGTGGATTTGCCCTTGTGGCTGTGGGCACAGCCTGCCTGCCCATTGTGAGAATTTTGGGGTCAGGCTGGATTTGTTTCTTCTGCCTCCGTACCCACTATCAGGCCTGATACACAATAGGTGCTCAGTAAGGGGAAGTGGAATGAATAAAGGCGAACAAGAAATTGATGATCGTGTAAGCTGGGAATAACCAAGCTTTCCCCCACTTCCTCCAGCCCTGAACCCCCAGTTCCCCTTCTGTTGTGCCAGACACAGAGTGGTTGCTAGACACCCTGGTAAGGATGGAACAGGGGGAAACACTGACAGCCTCTGCCCATTGCTCACTGGGGTTTGGAGCATCTCTTCACACCACATAGCCTGGGTATTCATCCAGCCTATGAACAAAATTAAATCTTTCCCTGTTCTTCGGTTCATACAGGGCAAAAACTGCTAGCTAATTCTAAGAGCTTTCCACATTTCACAGAGATTTGTTTTGTTTTGTTTTGTTGTTTTGAGACAGGGTCTCACTACGTAGCCCAGGCTGGCCTCGACTCTCAGCAATCCTCCTGCTTCAGCCTCCAGAGTGCTGGGATTACAGGCGTGCGCCATCACCTCTGGCTCAACAATAACTCTTTAGCCAGTCTTTATGCAGGCTCCTGAGCCCTACCCTAGACCCACCCCCATGCTTCCTAGTAAAACCCATTTTCCTTGCTGAGTCAGTTTAGCAAGAAGCCCCACCCATGACATCTGATCACCCTCTGTAGCCTGTCAGGGTCCCCATCCCCCAACCCCAGGCGAGGTCTAACCAGTAAGAATCCTGTCAGTTGGGCAGCCAGAATCCACAACCCCTGAATTTTCTCCTTAGTAATTTCTTACCCTCTGCCCCTACGTTGTTCCTTGGCTATAAATTCCCTCTTGCTGTGTTAGGCCAAGCTCTCTCCCACGCAGCAAGACCCCATTCCTGTGCTCCTGACTAAAGTCTTTCTGACCATTAAGTAACTTCCTGCCATTAAGTAACTTTAACACATTGAAAGAGAATTTTAGCTGGCTATGGGCCCAATCCACTTAAGACTATGCTTTTTGTCCTCACCTGTAGGTGCGGTCACGTGACTAAACTAGTAGAAACAAATTGTGCCGCTCTAGGATTACGCCTTTCTGGTGGGATGCAGTAGGGATGACAGAGGTGGGGCAGCCATTTTAGGTCACTGAGGTGGAAGCCATGAAAAAAGAAGGGGAAGCTATGAAACAGAGAACCTGGGTCCCTACACCACAGAGCCCCCTTACCTGTCTCCGCTGACTCATACTACTTCAACGGTCACATGAGAGAGCAATTTACTGCCTACAGTGGTCTTTGTTACAGTGATCTTTGTACCTAGACAGTGTTTGCATAACACTGTGTTATGCAAAAATGGAGAGATGGGCATCCACTCACTGAAGGCCTGTGTCTGGGATGGTTTGACTTGAGAGCTTGTCTCTGTGGCAGCCTGGGGAAGAAATACAGAGACTGGTCAGAATTGGCTCAATAAGGAGTTCTAGGGACCACAGGCATGGAGGGTCCTCGGCCATTAAATGTGACCCCGGAAGCTCAGCCATTCCCACAGGAGTCCCCATTCCTAAAGCCACCCAGCAGCCACCTCAGAGCAAAGGTGCTGCACCAGCTGTGCTGCTGTCCAGGGCCCAGAGAGCTTCAGCAACCTGCCCCAGGGGCCACTGCGAAGTGGCAGAGCCAGACCTCAGCCAGGTGTGTGTGACCCCAGAGCCTTCCCTTCCCTCTGAATGGTACAGCCTCAAACTCTGGGGTAAAAGAAGAAGGCGCCTCCACACGTCCCTCAGGATGGCCCACAGCCAGCGTGCAGCCACTCTGGAGGACAGCACAGTGGTCTCTCAGGAGGGGACGACCTCCAGAGCCATGTGGCCTTGCAGTGGTGCCCTGGATGGGTAATATTAGGTGTCACAAGGGCAAAGATCTGCCTGGGGGTGGCTGGGCACCCAGATTTAGCAAGAAGGCAGAAGAAGGGTGAGCCTCTCCTATAGTGAGACGCTGTTCTCCTGCCCTTGGAGGTCTGATGTCCTCTGGAGAGCTCAGGACCCACTGAATTTTTTAAAGCAGTGCTGGGAATTGAACCCAGGGCCTCTGCACTACATCCCCAGCCCTTTTATTTGAAAAAGAAAAAAAATTTTGAGACAGGGTCTCACTAAGTTGCTAAGTTGCCTAGGCTGGGCTTGATCTTGTAATCCTCCTGCCTCAGCCTCCCATAGTGCTGAAATCACAGGCATGCACTATAGGCCTGGTTTGTACTGCCTTCTAACAGCACAGTTTTGGTTTCTCTTCTGGATTTAAAAAAAAAAAAATAGTGTAGCTTTATTTTTCTTTCTGGGAAGAGAGAGAGAGAGAGAGAGAGAGAGAGAGAGAGAGAGAGAGTGTGTGTGTGTGTTAGGTAATGGGTATTGAATCCAGGGCCTTTGCACTGATCTAACCCCAGCCTTTTTGGATTTATTTCAAAGCAGGGTCTCACTAAGTCACTAAATTACCCAGGCTTGAATTTACAGTGGACCCTTGAGTTATGACTGGCCTGAGATATAAACAATTTGGAATATGACTGGAACTTTAGTTTTAATTTACAGCCCAAGTCTTGAATTATGACCTGAATGCTGGCTGCTTATGTTTCCAGGCAGTCTCAGATACAGATTTAGCCTTGAAAGAGTTCCGGAAGGAACCTTACAACATCTTTTCCTGTGTGGGGTTAATTGAGAAATCCTGGTCAGTGTCTCTCTAAGGACACTGAGATTTGCTATTGTTCGGGAGAGAAACTTGGAAGGCTGTGCAGAGGAGCCCGAGACTTCAACTGACCAACTTGAGTGACAACCAGCCCTCATAAACGAATTGAGTTTGTGAGTCAAGCGTCCACTATACTTTTCCTCCTGCCTCAGCCTCCCAGAATACTGGAATTACAGGTGTGCCTCGCTGCACCCAGCTCCTTTCTGGATTTAAAAACGCTTGGCTGTGTGCTGCCCCGACTCACTCCACAGACCCTGCCAGCATCCAGTTCCCCAGCTGTGACCCTCAGAGGGCAGCTGCCCCTGCAGCCCGTCTGCTCGATGCTTCTCAATTTCTCCTCTGTTTTGCATAGTGGGACCTGCCAGATAAGCTTGGAGAAGGAAGCCCCTCCCCACTGCCCAACACCTTCCCGTGTCCTCCTTCTGGGGAAGGGGTGGGCACAGCCGAGGCTGAAACCACACTGCAGGACCCAAAGGGAGGGAGCGATGCCACCGCAGTGGGACTTGGGCTTCCTCTTCGTGGGCCCTGGTGTCTTCCTGCCCACTGGGAGTTGCAGGGAGTTTCCGGAGTCCTTCACTCTGCCTCTGGCGGTGGGCTTCCACTCTCAGCCTGAAATCAGACCTCTGGCCTGAAGTCAGACCGTTGCTTCCTGGGGCTGGGATTTGGGCCATAATACACACATGTTTGGCCTGTGTCTTCCAGGAACTGCCTGGCCAAGTGTCTCAGGTGCAACCCAAGACAGAGCAGGGCAGAAGCTGTGTCCCAGCTTTGGAGCACTTTCCCCAGAAGGGCCTTTTCAGGGATGCCTGAAACACAGGCTGTGCTGGTGGCTTCTTGGCTCTTTTCCCTTTTCACCCTCCCTACTGTGAGGACCATAGCTACAGGCAAGCCCTGTGCCTTCTTCCTCCATCACCAATTTGGGGAGGAGAGTGATCTGAACCCAGCCCTCACACCTCTGGCTCCCTCTGCCACCAGCAAAGACCTGTGAACTCTTTTTTTTTTTTCCTTTTTATTGAATTGGTGCAATCTAGGTATACAATACAGTTACATTCATCATTGAAATTCTGTACCTTTACATAATAGGTCTTGATTCTCATTTTTTCCCCTTGTCCCTGCCCTCCCTTCACCCCCTCCTCCCCTCCCCATTTACAAACACTTTATTTCCATTTTTTCAGTTTCTCATATTTTTTTCCTCTCCCTTATTACCTTTCCCCCACCCTTCCCACTTTCCCTACACCTTTAGCCCTTTTCTTCCTATTTCACATTATTAATTATCTCATTAGGATCCTGTGTACTATTATAGTTTTTCACACCAAAGAAACTATTTGGTATTTCAGTTAAAGAAATCTCTGCATGAACATTAAAAATAGGGAATCCTAAAATAAAACTAAAAGGAAAGTAAAAGAGTAAAGGCAATGATGTAACATTAAAATAATCCTTAATTCTGGAGATGAAAATGGTCCCTGAACATATTTAAATTGCTTCTCGCTCTTATAGTCTTATCTTATTCTTTTTTTCATTATTTAGAGAATATTAGTTTCTATAATCAAACCCACGTAGATATGACCTTACTTATTTAGTATGATGTGTTACCCCTGTACACATGGAAAAAAAATAAAAATTAAAAATTAAAAATATTAACATTTCTAGACCAATATGGCTGTCCATTTCTGTACAATGCCAACTCAACACAGTAAATTGGGATGACGTTTTGCAAAATTGGCAGCACCATTGAAGTTTCCCAAAATTCAATTTATAT
>NW_022900946.1:13790750-13802878 GCF_012274545.1 Fukomys damarensis | reverse complement strand
CATTGATAGCAGCAACAGCTTTTCCAGGTTCTGCAGTCATCTGAACAAAATTATAGACATTCAGCACCTTCCATTAAAAAAGAACAAAACAAAAAGAAACAAAGAAAAGAATAATATCCAGGTGTTGTGGTACCTGGCACCATTTTTTTTTATTAGCATCTTAATCATCATCTGGAAAGAGAACATTCTAGAGTAATATCATTAAATGTAGCTCTGCTAAAGCATGGTCCCTACTATGTATCATAAGGCAGGTATAAGATATTTTACATTCATAGAGGTATGATACAGTACTATCCTACATCAGTGATACTAGAATCAGTTTTGGTTTGAAATTTACTTTGTCTGCAAATAAGATTGCTGCCCCTGTTTTTTTCTAGGCTCCTGTCACATGGAGAATTGTTTTCTATCTTTTCACTTTCAGTCTCTGGACTTCTTTTTGCACTAGGTGTGTTTCTTGTCTACAACATATTGTTGGATTTTGCTTCTTATTCCATTTTGCCAGTCTATTTCTCTTGATTGGTGAGTTGAGGCCATTGACATTGCTGGTTATAACTGATATGTACTGACTTATTATTGACATGTTATTGGCCTTTTGTTGACTCTTTTTACTTTTTCACCTTCTTTTAATTTCTTGCCTTGCCTATTTGATTTGCTCTGTTGGGCCTCATGGTGTTGTTGCCTTCATTGTCTTTTTCTAGGATCTTGTTTAGAATTCCTTGTAGTGCTGGTTTGGTATTCATGTAGTTTCGGACCTGTGAACTCTTGATCTGATGCCAGATAAGCACTGGGGACCGACATTACTCAGAAAAAAATATTTCTAGAAAGAGGACGATCCATAACATGAACTGAACTGTATCTCGTTGAAATAAAAGACAAAGAGAAGCCAGCTGTAGGACACAAACCTGTAAGGCCAGCAGCCTGGGTGTCTGAGGCAGGAGGATCCCAAGTTCAAGCCCAGTCTGGGCACCATGAGTGCCTCGGAGATATCCCCTCAAGATAAAAATTAAAAATTTTTGCAAAGAGCTAGAGATGTAGCTCACAGGTTCCATCCCCAGCACCAGCAAAAGACAGGCAGACAGACAGACAGACGAAGGGAGAAGAAGCAGCACCAGATGCCAAGGGCCCATGGGACCCCCTAGGGCATCTGTCCAGGTGACATGAATGTGTTCACTGGCACCTTCCAGAGGTGCAGACTTCCCCTCTATTTGTGGCAGGAGACTTGTGTAGGAGCTGCAGCAAGTCACACACCTGGCCATTCCTTCCCGTGAACACTGTAGGTGCTCTCAGGTCCCAGGTGAGAGGTGGGGGCAGGTTTACAACTCAGAGTCTGAGAAAGAACTCAGAACTGTAAGCTCCCTAAAGTTCCTGCTCTAATTTGGGTCCCGGGGCCTATTTGCCTCTCACAAGTTTTGGCTGAAACAGACAGTAAAATCCAGCAGCATTGGCTTCCTCAGGCTGGGGCGGGGTCCTAGGAACATGTCCCGAAGCTTCTGGAAGCCATGCTGGAGTCTGGTCACTCTCGTGGGGCAGAGGTTTGGACAGAGAGTTTAGAGGCCAAGGGCTGTGCTGGCCTCACCACCTGGGCCTCACAACAGGCCAGGCTCCCTGGTAACCTCTCCGCCATTCATCTCAAAATTAGAAGTGAGGGACCCGGGGGTCCCAGAGGTGAGGCCACAAAAAGGTGGCCATCTGTCCCAACATTTGTCCCAACGAAGCTTCCCTGGGTCCTGGGGAACAACACATTTTCTCTCCACACATTTCTATCTTGTCCCGGCCTCATCCTGCTCATCCTCATGTGGGTGTGTTACCCCCTAGAGGGGCGAGTTTGTAGGTTTAACAGGGATAGTTCTCCAGGTGGGAAATCGGGGAGAGTTGTTTTTGTTGTTGTTGTTATTGTTTTGTTTTTTGCATGAACACATTCTCTTTTAAAAATCACTCCAGGAGCTAGGCATGGTGGCGCAGACCTGTATTCTCAGCACTGTAGGAGGCTGAGGCAGGAGAAACCAACTTTGAGCCCAGCCTGGGCAATTTAGCAACTTAGTACCTTGTCTCAAAAAGCGGGGAGGAGGCTGGGAATGTAGTTCAGTATGAAGACCTTGGGTTCCATCCCTAGCATACCCCCTCCCCCAAAAAAAACTCAATAACACCAAAACAACAACAACAACAACAACAACAAACTCCATATCATGGCTGGGGATGGCATTCAGAGGTGAGCACTCACCTAGCATGTAAGAGGCCCTGGGTTTGATCCCTAGCACCACGAAACAAAAAAACTCAATAACACCAAAACAACAACAACAACAACAACAACAACAAACTCCATATCATGGCTGGGGATGCCATTCAGAGGTGAGCACTCACCTAGCATGTAAGAGGCCCTGGGTTTGATCCCTAGCACCACGAAACAAACACAAAAACTCCTCATCTATTTGGGCCAGCAGCTCTAATTCTGTTCCACACCAAAGTCACTTGGAGATCTTTTCCTTTTGTTGTTTACTTTGATTTTTAGGTGAGGGGATGAGAGATAACAAAACTATTTTAGGACCAAACCATTAGGAAAATATATCACAACCTTGCCAAAGTGAATAGACAGGCTCTATTACCATTTCAATAAGAAGTTGGTACGAAGACAACATGGTCCTCAACCAAAAAATGGGGGACAACATGGTCCTCAACCAAAAGATGGGACACTTTTTCGAAAGTGGTATTTGGCAGAGGAGTCACAGCTGAAGTTGCTTACTTTTTGACCTTCCTGTCGCAGGGGGATTATCTCGATGAGCCACTGTTAATGCAGGAGGCCAGGTAAGCAATGCAGCATTTAGGCTTTCATTCCATTCTGTTCTATAAAAGCCAGTTTCTTCAGTACATCACAACTGCCTTAACTAGCCAACACTTCCCATGGCACTGTTTATTACTGGATGCTAGCTACTCAGAACCCTCTACCCTTCAGGGGAAAAAGTGTCACTGCAGGATGAGTCTGTTAATTGCCTCAAATAGCCCAAGGGCCCATCAGCCAGGCAAGGAAGATGTGCTTTCCAGGTAGTGTGTGACACTGACTCTCATTTTCTTGCAAGGGTCTCCAGGTTGAAAGAGGCAGCGTAAGAATTTCAAGAAATGTGCATCCATACCTTGATGGCCGCACAAAGAGCCTATCAGAGTTCTTATCTACTCTCCCTCTCAACTCCACCTCTTAAATCCACTTCATGCCCATGCCTATAAAAACCAAGCAAAATGAGAATATGAAAACACACACACACACACACACACACACACACACACACACTCTCTCTCTCTCTCTCTCTCTCTCTCTCTCTCTCTTTTTGTTTGTTTGCTTGCTTGTGGTAAATGGTCACAGAAAGGGGTTCTCTTACAGTCCTGGAGGCCAGAAGTCTGAAATCAACTGTCAGCAGGCCTCTGCTTCCTCCAAAGACTCCAGAGGGCACTTTCCTCGCCTCTCCCGGCTCCTGGTGGCTCCTGGAAATCCTCAGCTGTATAGACACACCATCACCCTGCCTATATTCGCAGTCTGCCACCTCCACTCTTCCCTGCATCTCTGGCTCAAATCTTCCCCTCTCTCTTAGAGGGATGCTGGTCTCCTAGCCTAAGTCCAGGGTGACCTCCCCTCAAAGTCCTCATCCAATTCTACAGAGATCTTATTTCCAAACAAGATTGCATCCTCAGGTAGTAGGGATTAGGACATGCGCAAGAGTCAAGCCCGGCTGTGTCCCTGCCTCCATTTCCCCATCATTCTGCTTTCTATAGTGGGCAAGAGAGAGGCTGCCAGAGGCTCTGGGCAGGTCCCTGAGATAGGTAGGGTCGCTGTGAGCAGATAGCCAGACATCTAACAAAAAGGAGTTTCAGAGAAAGAGAAGTGAGAACAGAGGAAAACATCAAAGAGACAAACCCTGAAAATTTCTTGGAACTGGGAGATACAGAACAGAGTGAATGGTGGATCTTAGGATATCTTGTGCCCACGAATGGGGCAGGAATGTGTGTCAAAGATGCTGGGTTTGGGGGCTAAGAATGAAGATTCAAAAGCAGTCCTGAGCCTCTCCTTGTGGCCAGCTGGTGGGAATAAGCTCAAACGCCAGCAGGACAGGAGAGCCACGAGGCTGAACAGAGCAGGCCGTGCGGCAGTGGGCATGGCAGGGACTGTGCCAAGGGACGGGCATCCATCAGTGTCCGTTGGCTCAGGCCGCCTGCACAAAGGAATTCAGACTGCACGGTTTGAAAAAGCCATTTTCTCACCAGTCTCGAGGCCACAAGCCCAGGGTCAAGTGACTGGCAGGGCCGGCTTCTTCTGAGACCCTTGTCCTTGGCTTAGAGACAGTCTCTCTCTGCTGGCATCTTCCCAGTGTCTTGCCTCTGTGCATATCTGTGCTCTGACCACTGTTTATAAGGATGCTAGTCCCTCTGGAACTGGGCCCACCCTGCCCACTTTATTTAACCTCATCATCTCCTTTAAACCATCTGTCCCCAAATAACGGTCCCATTCAAAGGCCCCGGGGATTAGGACTTTGTCACATTAATTGGAGAGGGGAAAACAGTTCAGTCCACGGCACCTCTATAAGGACAATTCCCTTTCCCATTAAATATGATTTGTTTTCCCTCCCAGCTACACCTACTTGGTCCCAGAAGGCCCTAGATGATACCGGTTCCTGGATGGGCAGAGTTGAGCTGGGCAGGAGTTCGGGTGACTCTTTGTCTCCTGCACAGCTCAAATTTGGAGAAGCAGATTAATGCACTTATTTGGAAAGGAGAACTTAGCCTTGTGGTTTGTCCATCTTGGGAGGAAGTCCATGAAAAAAAAAATTTTTTTTTCTCATTTTTGAAATACTTGCTTCCAAAATGTTTTAGATACTTAGAATTACCCCCTCGCTGATGCTCAAAGGCAGCCTGGGATGGGGACAGAATCGCCGGAGCTGAGTCAGCGAAGCCTGCAGCTCAGCCCTGCCCATGCTCCCCGGCTTTTCCTCTTGTCTGTGGATGGTCCTCACACGTGCTCATTAGCACCCACTTTGGAAGTGGCAGCTTCCAATAGGCACTGATTGGGCGCCTGCTGAATGCAGAACCTCTTGGCGGTGGGGGAGAAGGAAAAAGAGAAGACACTGAGCTGGGGATGTGAATGTGAGTTAGCATTGGGGTTCTGATGATGGTTTTTGCCTTTTTAAAAAAAATTTATGTTTTCTGCTGTGATCTCCTAAGTGAGTGACGCTGTTGGGAGTTGGTTTTCCTGGGTGCGAAATGAGGGAGATGGCTGACCCACACGGTGAGGTGCATTGGGGGTGACCCGTAGGAATATGCCTCAAAGTCACGAAGGCCTGGGAAGCATGGGGTGCTGTCGTTGTGGGGTGAAACCGGAAATCCGAGAGTGATTCGAAATCCACACGAGCGGAGAATGCCGGTGACCAGAACGGGAAATGTCAGAGACGACCTCGCTGGAAGACGTGAGGGAGCAACGCAGAGGGACGTGGGAAGCCGGCAGCTTGGCTGGAGCTCCCGCTTGCTACTGTGGGCTGCACATGCTCCATCTTCTCGTGGCCCGGGTTCCTCACTGTTGAGGTGAAGGTCGCAAATCTCCGGGAGATTTTCAGATACTAAAAATAAATACCAGCAGGTAGTGGACTCTACTGTGTGTCAGGCTCAGGTGTTTCGTTACCAGGTCTCACACCTCACAGCAGCCCTAAGAAAGAGAGACTTCCTTGTATTCTCATTTCGAGATGAGGGTCAAAGAAATCCAATTTCTTTTTGTTGGGGGTGGGGTCTTGCTATGTAGCTCAAGCCAGGCTTGAACTCTGGCGATCCTCCTGCCTCAGCCTCCCAAGTGCTGGGATTACCAGCACACACCACCACGCCTGGCTGGGAAAAGTCAACTTTCTTACCCGAGGTCACACAGTTTGCAAGAAGTTTTCCAGACTCTGCAACATGGACCG
The DNA here is from genome assembly GCF_012274545.1 of Fukomys damarensis. Taxonomy (NCBI): domain Eukaryota; kingdom Metazoa; phylum Chordata; class Mammalia; order Rodentia; family Bathyergidae; genus Fukomys; species Fukomys damarensis. The sequence continues at coordinate 13,796,945 of NW_022900946.1, read as the reverse complement.
TTTGGTCTGTGGAGACGCTGGTGAGATGTCCAGCTCCCAGCCAAGCTTGCGTGTGGTCAGCGACTCACTGAAAGCGCCGGGGATGTGGAGGGTGAGCAGAGAGCGGGTTAGTGGAGAGGCCTCCCTGGAGGGGGCAGGTGTAAAGGTTAGGGTATGCAGTGGCTCGGGATCACTGATGTAGATGTGGGCGTCAGGGGACAGGGATGAGCTCAAAGGCATGAGATTGGATGGCACTGCCCAGGAAGTGAGTTCAAGGAGAGAAGAGGCTCAATGAGGAGAGAGCCAGGGTGCTGTGAGTGGAGAGGTGGAGGTGAAGAGGAGGGGAGAGTTTTGTAGCCCACGTCCATGCCCAGTGCTAGCAGGCTGAGTGGCGCATGATGCTTGCTTTCCCTAATTCGGCTGTACTGTTTTATATCAGGAGTCAGACCGAAGGCCTGCCTGGACCAAACGGGCATGTCAGCTGACAGAGTTGGGCTAGCACTGCTCCTTGGCTAATGGCTGTCACCAAGGCCCAAGTCCTGGTCTGTGAAGCAGCAGGGCCCTGCTGAATCACATGCAGCTCAGGCCCACGTGTCCCCAGTTTATTACGCCTGGTCCCAGTACCGGTGTCTTCTGTCCTGGCGAGATAAGCAGAGCCCACTCCCTAACAGCCCTGCCTGGCGCCATCAGGCCAGGTGTTCAGCGGTAATTCACTAGATGGCTTCAAAACTCCCTAGCTCCCGATTCCTTCTCATGATTGTATTCAATAAATGCTGGATGTGGTTGGGAGCCAAGGCTCAACTTCACCGTAAGCCTCCTTCTGTCTGTTCTTTAACCTTTAGCCAGTGCTGCGGTGGCTCACAGGAGGCTGTGACCTACTGCAGGGGTCTCCAGAGACATCCATTCCCCCGGACCCTTACAGAGTTTCAAGGAGAAAGTGGCCATTGTTTTATGCTTTTGTTGGTTGAAGTGCTGGGCCTTCACACTGAGCTATATCCTCAGCCCTTTTTATTTTTTATTTTGAGACAGGGTCTCGCTAAGTCGCTAGGTTGCCCAGGGTGGTGCTGAGGTTACAGAGGCGTGCCACCGTGCCCAGATCAGTCATTGGCTTCAATGACACTGAGGCAGTGGTGACCTGGACAACAGATTGGGTGGTGGGAGGAGAGAAAGCCTGGCTGGAGGAGAGTTCAAGAGAGTGGAAGGGAGGGACTTGAAGTAATGTTTACAAGGCCTCGGGCTCTAATGGTGGCCAGGAAGAGGCCCAGACCCCAGGAGGATCTGCTGCCATTGCCCACCGAATGCACCAGCCTTGACTCTCGCTGTTGGCATCTTCACTCCCTGTCCTACCCCCAGGTAGCTTCCCGCATGGGCCTGTGCCACATGTTTGGGAAATAAATAGTGATTATAATGGCCACCAGTCACCAGCACCATTGTCCCCACAGGTTAGTCCGAGACCGGAAATAGAACAAAAGCAGCCAAGAGGCTCCCACACGGTGAGCTCATCCTCCCCTAGATGGTAGGGTTCTCGTTCTCACAGAGGATCACAGCTTTGTACACTGGCTGGAAGCACGGAAACAGGCGCGATCTTTGAGGCAGGGGGTACCAGCCATCCACATCTAGGATTCTTTACTTATCAGTCCTGGGGATTGAACCCAGGGCCTTCACACTGAGCTGCACTCCCAGCCCTTTTAATTTTTTGTTTTGAGACAGGGTCTCACTAACTCACTAAGTTGCCAGGAGGGGCTTGAATTTGTGCAACTCTTGCTTCAGCCTCCCAAATTGCTGAAACCGCATCTGGGAAACGAGAGGGTGTGAGCACAGCAGCACCCTTGTGTGCCAAACCGGATCACCGTCGGTGCCCACGGGGAGGACTTGGTTCAATGAAAGATGACGTACTCATTCTGTGCAGTGCTGCAGAGCTATTAAAAAGTGAAAGAGATTTGTAATCACCGACCTAGAAAGGTACCCTAAATGCATTAAATAGAAAATTAGAAAGTCAATGTTTCATAACAGGATATAGAGTATGTTTAAAAATACCTCCAGGGACCTGGGTGGGACAGGAAGAAGGCAAGTTTAAGTTTAGCTTGGGCAACTTGGTGATTTAGTGAGACCTTGTCTCGAAATAAGAGGTACAAAAAAGGGGGTGCTGAAGATGTTGGTGAAGGCTTAGGGTTCCATCTTTACTATCTCAAAGCAAACAAACAAACAAACAACACTCCTAGGTTAGCTCTAGGAAGAGGGCTGAAATATGGGCAGCAAAATATACTTTATCAGTTTCAGGAAGGAGGCAAGAGGCGAGGACAGCAGAGGGATCTGTGTCCCCACTTTGCAGACAGAGTTGTTAGTTTCCATGAGAACAAAGCCAACTCCGCAGCCCCTCACTGGATCTGAGGCTGAGCAGCATTGGACAAGTCACCTTCCCCGGGCCATGGGCTTTCCTGACCTTTCCACCTCCGAAATGCCCCCAGGGTCCTCTTGCACCTTCTGCCTGCACCTGTTAAGGAAAGCAGAGCCTCCCCTGGGTGTTCCCGTTCGTTACCCCTAGCAACCAGTGCTACAGCAGAAACTCCAACCGCTCCCACCTCTAGAGGTGGCCCCGTGGGCACGGGATCTCTGGGGCTCAGTGAGACCAGGCCCAAGCCAGAGGTCTAAGGTCTTCATTCGTTCATTTATTCACGTACGAAGTTTTGACCAGGGACTTAAATCGAATGCCCCACGATGGATAACGGTGACAGAAAGATAAATGAGACCCATTCCCAACCACTAAGGAGTTCACAGTCCACTGGGGGAAGGAAGGAGGGTAGTTAAAAAATCATAAGTCCATGGAAGGATTTAGTGGTAACTCAAGTATCCTGGCTTCTGTCCCTCATTGCCTCACGAGATTGCCTAGGAAGGTAGAAGTAATCAAAGCAGTCTCTGGTCATTTGTAAGTTTGGTTTATAAGCTAGCTCGCATGCATTTAGTCTCCATGTTTACTTGGCTCCTCTTGGCTATAAAGTATTTTTATTACATTTGCAACTTTTTATTGTGAAACGATCCCTAACTCAGATGACGTTATGAAGGGTGCCAAGTGGCACTGGGCCGCAGCCCAGCTTCTCTTGTGATAGCTCCCATAACTGCAGGGCAGCACTGAAAGCAGGAAACTGACCCTGGCCCAAAGGAATTAGACTGCAACAAAGTGACCCATCCCTGCTGGGTACCGGCGTCTACCCTGTCCAGCCCATCAGTGCTCTCTCTGGTGGCGTAAACCAGCCTGTCTCTGAGTGCTGCCTCTGACCTTTGCAAAGTGGAACTGCTGTCCTTGCCAAGTGGCAGAATTTCCTGAAGTCAATGTAAGCGATGCTGGGGAGAATTCAAAGCCCTCCGAAGCTATCAGCTACTGAGTCGACCAGGAAGCAACTGAGGAAACTGACCCCAAACTGACCTAGAGAAGACTAGGGGGTGGTGGTGGTGGTGCTTCAAACAGAACCAGTTCATCAGGAAAGGACTAAGGAGGGCTGTGCTTTCAAACAAAAATTTTATCAGAAAATTACTTATATATCATTTATATATAAATTTAAAATTATATATCACTATATGTCTGATTATATTATAATTATATTATAATTACATTTATACAATTATATACAATATAATTGTATAATTATAATTGTGTATTATATTATAATTGTAAATTACATAGATATATAATTCCCTGATAAAATTCTGCCTTCATATTGTGTTTGTCCTAAGAATTACTGCAGTACTACAGCTAATTTTGTTAGCTAAAGATGGAATACTGTCTATAGCAAACCCTCCCCTCCTCCTAAATGTTTACTATGAGATTTCATTCCATTCCCCCTGGATCCTCAAAGACCAAGCATCTCCTGCCTAGTATTATCAGACAAAGAACACAATGAGTAATTCAGAGAGTACAGAGAAGACTTCTGCTCAGTAACTTTGGGGCTGGGTATTGAAGGATGTATAGGAGTTCACCAAATGAAGAAGAGGGGAGAATGTAAGCAGTCAAAGAATAGTATGAGGTCAACTCCAAGAAGGATGAAAGAGCCAGGCTTCCTTTCAGATACTGTGCTGCACTGCAGTGTGGTTGCAGTAGAGTAGAATGGGGTGGAAAGAACTCCACACGACAGCAGCCTGGGGCCCGGGCAGAGCCTTCCTAAGCCGGAGCATCCACACCTGTACAGTGGGAACGCGGCAGAGCCTCTCTCTGAGGGTTGTGGGAGGTTTCCAGGTCCAGGACCATGCTAACAGAGGAGCCTGAGGAGGCTCCAGAGACGGCGGGAGGCTTGATTCAAGGACCACGGTTTAGGCCGGCAAGAGGAAGGATGAAGGGGAAAGAGACCTCCCTGCAGTAGGATGTTCTGGGCCGGGCCTCAGCGCAGGGAAGAGCACAGACTCCCAGTAGGTCTGCATCGCAGGGAGCCCCACCTACTGAGTCCAGAGAGGAGAGGGAGGAGCAGATCTTGATGCGAAGCCCATGGGTTTGGTTGGGAGCAGGGGAGGAGGATGAGATCTGTATCCATTTCTGCCTTATCTTGATGTGAAAGGTGCTTTTATTTAGTGTATAAAGTTTGTCATAATCAGATCCCGTGGTAACCATAGAAGCTATCTCAACCACAATTCAAAGTTAGGTCAACAGTGGACTTTGTTCAAGGAGGGAAAAGGACAAAGAACAAATTCTAGTCCACCCCATGCACTTTCATGACATTTGCACATTAAAGTCATTTAAAGCCTTTAAAATTGGATATGGGGATGCATGCGTGTAATCCTAGCACTTCGGGAGGCTGAGGCAGGAGGATCACAAGTTTGAGCCTAGTCTGGGCAATTCTGTGACTTAGCAAGATCCCATCTCAAGATCAAAGGATACAAATAAAAAGAGCTGGGGATGTAGCTGAGTGCAAAGGTTTCTGGGTTCAATCTCTAGAAGCGTGTGTGTGCATGCTCACACACACCCATAAGAGTGGATAGCCTCCTGGTGGATTTCATGCCCTGACAACTGCCCACTAAAACAGCCCAACACCAGAGCAGCTTCTGAGCAGCATCTTTTAAAACCCATTGTTGCTGCAGCCCAAAGGTAGGAGCAGCAGAATCCATAACAACCTCGAGTGCCACGTGGTAAGCATCCCCAAGCCCCTTTCCAGAGGGCTTTGACCAAACTAGGGGGCAGAAGCCTCCTCTAGAAGCTGCAGAGAGTCGGAGGCCAGAGACTCAGCCAAAGGTTCCGACAGTGAGAATTAACACAGCTGTGTGTCGCTTAGGGATGGAAAACGTATTGAGAAACACCAGGGCCTGCGGCTTGGCTGCTGGGTGGATGTGGCTGTGTGTACTTGCCCAAACCAAAACCAGAACCAGAACCCGTTTAGAACGGGCCCAGCACAGGCCCACGAGAGGAGGAGTCTACACTGCAGGCTACTTTACGGTCTTACTTTTTTTCGGTACTGGGGATCGAACTTGGGATCTTGTGCTTGTGAGGCACGTGCCAGAACCACTGAGCTAAATCCCTGGCCCTGCAGGCTACTTTACAGTAAACTATTTTTCTCTTAATAAGTAGGAGCGTACTCAAAAATAAGGATAAAAAGTGTTGTATAGTGAATATATAAAAGTATCATGGGCATTTATTTCATCATCAAGCATATACTATGCTTTATGTGACTGGCTGCATAGTAGGTTTGTTTACAGAGCTACGATGTCACCTAGTGATGGTACCATGGTCCATCACAGCCCCAGATGCCATGAGTAAGCAAGTGTGTAGTGATTCCTGCTCAGAGCTGGGCCTCAAAGGAGCCATCCAATCTGTACAGGTGAGCGAGAAGTAGGCTCTGACTCAGCTGGGAAACCTGCTGGTCACAACGTTAGTGATGAACATAGGGGAAGGAAAAAATATTACTTGATAATTAGTCATCACAAAGAGGTCAGCGCTTAGGTTTGTAGCCTGAATTCACGCTAACTATGTAATAAAAACAATTTTTTTTAAAAGCAGGGTGTCGAGGAGACCCACACCTGTAATCTCAGCTTTCTGAGAGACTAAGGCAGGAGGATTGCAAATTCAACTCCAGTCTGGGCAATTCAGAGACTTAGTGAGATTCTGTTTCAAAGTGAAAAATGAAAAATAAAGTCTAGGAAAAGTAGCACCGTGCAAAAGCCCTGGGTTCAATCCCCACCGATGCACAAATGAGGGGGAGGGGAGGGGAAGAGGAGGGAGGGGAGAGAGAGAGG
>NW_022900946.1:13785067-13790685 GCF_012274545.1 Fukomys damarensis | reverse complement strand
GGGGAGGGAGGGGAGGGGAGGGGGAGGCAGAGAGACCTTAAAGATGTCACAAGTGGGAAGCAGGGTCGCGAGGGACCAGTGGGAGCAATGTCTCCTATGGGACTTAGCTTTACACCAGGACTCACAAGTCACCTACAATAAGGGTCCAGGAGCCCTCAGAGTAAAAGGGCACCTCACACAGGTGTGAGCAGAGCGCAGTGCTTGGGAATGAGAGGAGCTGAAGCAGACCCCAAACTCTGGCCTCCAGAGGAGCAGTGTGGGCGTGTTTGCCATCACGCATGCGCAGCCAGCTCAAGCCAGGCGTGGGAGCGTCTCCCACGGGGTCCTTGTTCAGCGACACCGCACTGATCGCTTGACACTGACCCGAGGTGAGTGGCAAACACCCTCAAGTGGGACTTTCATTTTAAAGAGAGCGCAGGAAACCTCTGGTTTCTCTTCAGACCGAATAAATCTTTCGCCTTCTAGAGAGAGAGCAGGCCAGTTGTTCAGCATCTACCGGAGGACCCCTGAATACTGTATAAAGATTAATAGAGAAGCTCCCCACAAAATGCTCAGGGAGCAAAGCCTGTGAAGAGCAGCAGAGCACGTTTCATGGAGTACAGGACAGAACTTTTCCTAAAAGTGACGATCTCATGGGGCGAATGAATGAGAGACGAGTGGTTTCTGATTCACTAATTCTCAAGAGAAACGAGCCGTTAAAAGGCACAGAGTAAAGCCAGGCAGGGTGGTGGTGAGCTTATTCCAGCATTTCGAGGGCTGAGGCAGGAGGGTCAGAGGTTCAAACCCAGCCTGGGCAAATTAGTGACACCCTGTGTCAGATAACAATAACAGTAAAATGTAGGGATTGTTACTCACGGTGACGATCCTGGCTTTAAAGCCACAGCACCGCTCTAGAGTAATAGACCACATTTGACACATGTGAACTGCAGACGTACATAATAGGACAATAGGGGCATGGGGAGGAAGGAATATTTGTGTACATTCAAAGGAACATTTGTCTCTTTGGATTTTGAAATCGTGGGACTTCCTAAGAAAGAATAATGTGTACTCTGACCTGGAAACTTTGACCTTTGCTTACTAAATGCAACTAACATGCTTTGATTATTTAATCTCTGACTCATTAACATTTCAGAACAGAGATAGTTATCCAGTGCTGGATAATAAACACTCAGCGGGATGCTTTCTGGTTTTCCCTTCACTGAAGTTGATTTCCTTCTTCAAGGGACACTAGCACAGTACTGCTGAGTCCCATATTTCCTCTTCTCAGAGGAGCCTTATCTTGTTTGGCTTTTAAACCTTTGAGAGATTTCAGATTGAATTAGAAAGGCCATAAGTTCTGAGAGAGGAGGAGCTCCCAACTTGTTTGCATTCCCCGACCCCTAGGACAAAGCCCCTCTTGGGCCAGGCACTGAACCAGTTCACTGAACACCTACTATGTGCCCCGTCTCGTTTGTTCTCTGCTAGCACACATTGACAGCATTTCTCTGAAGAGGACACAGAAGTGCTGAAGCTTGTTCGGAGTAGTAGGGGATTCAAATGCAAACTTTGTGCTTTCTTACCTGCTTTCTCTTTTGAGACTGTGTCTCCCTAAGTCACTAAATTGCTTGAACTTGTGATCCTCCTGCCTCACCCCCGCAGGACGCCGTGGTCACAGACCTGCACCACCACACACACACACACAACTCCCACCTGTAGCTTCTTGGTTTCTATGTATCAGAGTCCCGCTGAGGCTTTTGTGAGACAAAGTCTTGCTATTTACCTCAGGCCAGCCATGAACTCACTGGGCTGGCCTCCAGCCTCCCGAGAGTGCTGGGATTACAGGCGTACACCGCCATACCCGGCTTGCAGTGGACTTATAATAATATTATAGTTGTTATAAGATACACTTATATGGACGCACACATTCCACCAGGTTGAAGAGTGTCTGCCCAAACATTACAGGATGCTCGGGTCAGGGCGTACTGAGAAAGCCAGGATGCTTGGTGGAAAGGAAGGGTTTATTCACAGCTAGCTCCAAAGGAGAGAGAGGGCCCTCTTACTGCCTCACGTCTTCCGTGTTCAAGCGTCCAACAGCTTTTATGACAAGGGAGAAGGAGGAACGCAGTAAGGTAGACAGGGAAATTCCCATGCTCCTTTTACCCCTGCAGTCATTCTCAGGAAGGAAACTGGACCTTGGCCATATCCTTTTCAGCTGGGCTATGCTGGTGTTTATGACACAGGTGTTAATTTTCTGTGCGTTCATCTGAGCTGAGGAGAGGAGGAGGTGGCTGTTTACTCTCAGGAGGAAGAAGTTGCAGAGGCAGTCTCTCTCTAAAAGCAAAAATACTCCTCATTTTGAAGGAACCATTTTACCCCTCAGCGACACAAAGCATGGGCTCAAGGCCAGGCAGGCTAACAGTCTCATTGTCCTTTTGTTTCCTTCCCCCAGGAAGCATACAAGATAGGCTCAGGGGTCCTTGGCTCTACAAGGCAAAGGGGGAACAGGAATGGAGGAGAGCAGGGAGACCCGGCCCCTGCGAAAAGAGAGGCAAGGGAAGTATCTACTGGTTGAACCTCAGGTTCTGTCCAACTCTAGGAAGGCTCAGCCATGCACAATGGGAGACCAGGGACACGGTGGCTCATAGGACGTCCTGCATCACCTGGACACCATGAGCCGGGCTCCACTGCCATCTCTCCACTGCCCGTGGCTGCCTGGGAAACACCTGGCATCGGTTTGCAAGCCGAGGAAGAACCTTCGGGCGCCCTGGCCTGCGGCAGTGCTGTCAGAGAGCTAAGTGACACATCTGCCAGCTGCCACAGCCTTGATAGCTCGCAAAGGACTTGCATCGCCCAGCTCTGTGCCCACAGCTGAGGCTAAGGACAGGATCCCATGTAGCTTGACAATGCTGTCCTTAAGCCCTGGCAGTTACTAGCTGTGTGACCTTCAGCAGGATGATCGCTGTCTCTGAGCCTCAGGGTCCTGTAATTCCCAAACTCCTTTTCGAAGTGTTAAGCCCTTGTAGAGAACCGGTTGATCCTCTCCGCACCCAGGGAGAAACATGTGGTAGTCCGATAATGGGTCAAGTGCCGCGTCAACCAGCAGTCCCCACAGCCCCCTGCGAAGAGTGTCAAGAGGCATCGCAGAGACACGGCACGGTCTGGGTTCCAAATCCCCTCCATGTTCCATGCATCACAAGGATGACAAGGGTCACCACCACGCAGGCCTTTGTAGACGGGCTTGGTGCTGGCAGTAGGGGCTGGGGCCCACCGTGATCAAGCCACCGTGAAGGGTGGGTGGTGAGGATGGCGGAGTGGGGCAGGTGGAGAGGCCAGCGGCGGTAGGGCGGAGGTGACTGGAAGAGGTGGTGGAAGTGATGGTGACTGAGGAATTAGTGGTAAGGATGCTGGCAGAGAGGCGATGCTGGTGACCGTGACAGTGCAGAGGGCGAGAGGGCAGAGACAGACCTGACTCTGGCACCCCACAGGGCCAGGTCTCCTCAGTCTCCTGCCGGCTCACGTGAGCCACGGCAGGTTATGGCATCATCTGCAGAGAATCTACAAGTCCTCACAGCCTCCCCACGGCCTCCAGAGTCACCAGCCAGGAGTGAGCTTCCTGTGCCACAGGGAAAACCCGAGAAGCTGAGGCGGCCATTCCTGTGCCTGAGCAGTGGCCAAGGTGACTCAGGCGGAGACACCACCGCCCATTGCCCTGGGCCGTGGGCGGACACACGGCAGCCACAGAACAAGGCCCGCTGTGCCTGTCGGCCCAGGGAGTGGGCTCCTGCTCCTCTCTGGAAGAAGCAGCCACTCTGGCAGGTGCTGTGTGCTAGACCCTCTCGTCCTTTTCCAAACCCACGGCCCGAGTTCCTCCCAGGTCCTGCCCAGGTCCTGTGACCACACCTCGGGGCCACGGCTGTACCGTGGGATGACTTGTGCCTGCCTGGTTTGGAAGAGCAGAAAGCGTCCAGCTCCCCACTGAGCTCACTCAGGACTGTGCTATTACAGCATCGCACCCCCCACACTGATCTCCGAGCCAGAGGGCAGGAGCTGCAGAAGAGGCCATTATCCCTGTCTCAACAGGGAGGTGACCTCCGGGAGCCCCTGAGCCCTGAAAGCCTTGCGCTGGGGCCAGAGTGACAGCGGCTGCACTGCTTCCTCTCAGTGGATCCCTCAGTGCCTCTTCCTCCCCACTTTCAGTCTCAGACCATATGTCTGTCATCCTCAAGGTCCTTAGGGCACTGTGAATCAAGACCCAGGTCTTGATTTGTGATGGAACCGTGACAGTTTGCACTGAATCAGTGTTTCCCGAAGTGTGGTTCCCTGTGCCACCCTGCCAGAGCCAGATGACGGGAGAGGAAGGGCTCAACTGTAGGCATTAAATAACCAGTCACACCGCAGAAAGGGAGCCCCTCTCCGTTCTTTATTATATCGTCATCATCAACACTAACTCCCGCCATATGCAAAGGTCATTTTTGTAAAGACAGACAAATATCAGCAATCTCACGATCAGCCTAGTGGGCTCAGACACATTGGAAGTTACAAAGAATAAGGATATAAACAGCTACAAAACAGTAAGGTTCTACCCAGATCCCCTGTGACTCCTTCCCCAGTGCTGTTCGCGGAGAAATGTTCTCCTGTGTGGAAACTGTTGCTCTGATCTTGGCTGCTATCATGACAGCCCCCTTATTTTCATTTTCAACAGTTTGTCTATTGTGTGCCTTGGTGAGATTTTCTTGAATTTACCCTGCTTACGTTTGCTGAGCTCCTCCAATCTGTATTCCTTCCAAGGAAATTGAGGAGTTTTTAGTAAATATTCCTTCAAATAATTTTCCACTCCATTATCTGTGTTCCTTCAAGGATTCCATATATGTATAAGTGAAATCTTTTAACATCGTCCAACAGATCATTGAGGTTTGTTTTTCAAAGCACTTTCTCTCTGTTCTTCAAATTGAATAATGTCCATTGTTTCACCATAAGTTATCTTTCTCCTCCCTTTTCCATTTTGCTGTTAATTCCATCCAGTAACTTTTAAAAATTCACATTATCCTTTTCATATTGGTAATTTCCATTTGATTATTCTAAAATTTTTTATATTTTTGTAAGCATATTTTCTTTTACACTTTTTATGTCTTTTTTTTTTTTCATCCATGGCTATAATCACTGCTGAAAGGAAAAAGAACTTCATTTCTTGGAAAAAGAAACAGAAGTCCTTGATTCCAACATTTGGGTCACTTTGGGGTGCATGTTCACTGGTTTTCCTTCTCTCTTGAGAAGGGGTGAACTTCTTCACTCGTCAGGTAATTTTGACTTGTACTCTGGACAGTGTAAATATGCCTTAAACTCTGGATTCCAGGATAATCTAAACAGTATTGATATCTTTGCTGGCTTAACAGTGACATAATTTGGCTGTAATCCAATGCAACGTCTCCCGCCCTGCCTGGCTCCCACCACACGGACAGACTGCAGCTCCAATCTCTGCTCAGCTCCTACAGCCTTAGACAGACCTCTTGGCGTCTGTCCCGCGGCTATACACACTCTCCAGAGTCAGCCGGACATTTGGGCAGTTTACACACAAAATCTGGGACTACTCCTTTCTCTCTCTCCCTCCCTCCCTCCCGCCCTCTCCCTCTCCCTCCCCC
>NW_022900946.1:13770827-13784892 GCF_012274545.1 Fukomys damarensis | reverse complement strand
CTCTCTCTCTCTCTCTCTCTCTCTCTCTCCTCTCTGGGATTTCAACCCCTGCTTTCCAGCAGTTTATTTTTGCCCCAAATTCTGTCCTCTCGTTATTTAAGACAGTAAAACATTCTTTTAAAAAAATGTTCAACTTTAGCTGGCTTGTGTAGTACCAATTGGGACCTGCCTTCAGGTTAGACTTAGGAACTGAGGAGTTCACCAGTGATATCCCATTTTCTGAGTATAAATTCCTTTGCAGTACCTGCCTGCTCTGTCGCTCTCCCATGCCTTTCCGTGATTATTTCCTATATTTCCCAGAGTTTGTAGTCGTCGTCTGTAGTACAGTTGGTCTAAGAGGAGCTTATCAGCCATATTGGAGTTGGGAATCCTTTGGGTTGCAAATGGTGCCATCTGAGAAACGGTGAAGCTGAGGCCAGGAGAGGAAACGAGGCCACTGTGTGTTTCACGATAGCACAGAGAGTAATCAGCTATGATTTTAAAAACTGGGTTGGAGACCTTTTTTTTTTGGATCCTAAAACAGACTGGCTCTTGAGCAAATCCTGTTTTGTGCATTAGTAACTCGGTGATAATATCAGCAAACAATCAATGTTCCTTAAGTGCTTACTAGATCTTGTGCCTGCCCCTTAAAATCATTGCTCAAGATGACTTCAAATTGGAGTCTTTTAGAGGGAGATTTGCAGCGGAGGAGATTGAGGTGTTTAGCAAAGCTGAAGTCAAGTTGATGGAACCCTCTGCATGATTAACCAATGATAACGGCGGCTCCTGTGTACTGAGCTATTGTCACGCTGTGGATAGCACACTCAAGCACTGTTACTGTCACTCCGCTTTTTCACACAGACAAATGGACACATAAAAACTCAGGTAACTTGCTGCAGGTCATATAAGTAGCAAGTGATGGACTCAGACTTGAACCCAAGCAGATTAGTACCAAACCCATCTGCTTACCCTCTGTGCCACAAAGCCTTCTTGCTGTGACCACGGCTGAGAAGACCTGTCGCCTTATAGGTCTTCTGTGCAGCCAAGGTCCCTTCCTCTTGGTACAGATCAGACTGGCTCAAACAGAATCCAGAAGGCTGTGGGCATCTCCGGCACAGGCACACAGGTGGTACCCCGCAAATGTCTGTGGGGTGTGAGTCAGCCCTCTTCTGCCCATTCGTCAGGCACCCCGGCCTCCAGCACAAATGAGGAAATCTTCCTAGGAAGGAATAAGTGGCAACAAACTGCAGAGGTTCCCTCATCCTGGTTTTCACTTCATCTTTTGGAAGATGCAGGCTGAGTGAGCAGAGATCCCGGGCTCGGCCAGCCAGCTGCTTTGTCCCTGAGCACTGCCATGAATCACTTCCAGACCATCTTGGCCCAGGTGCGGGCACTGCTCTCCAGCCGCCAGCCGAGGCAGGTGCAAGCCCTCCTGGACAGACTGCTGGAGGAGGAGCTCCTGTCCAGGGAGTACCACTGCGCCCTGCTCCGGGAGCCTGATGGCGAGGCTCTGGCCAGGAAGATCTCCCTGACCCTGCTGGCGAAGGCGGACCTGGACTTGGCTTTCCTGGGCTGGGCGTGGAGCCAGCTGCAGGCCCCGAAGGTGGAGCGGGGCCCTGGCTGCAGGGACCGTGGTGGTGAGTTGGCATTGCTCTGACGCCAGGGCACTGAGTAGTGGGGACATCTCAAGGATTTTCCCTCCCCTCTGAAGGGGAAGTCAGTGGGCAGGGATCAGGGTATCTGGAGAGCTGGAAGGAGCAAGGAGCACTTGGAAATTTCCATCTGTGTGCCTGGGCGTGCTGAAGACATAGAACTGCCTTCCACACTGTGCACATGAAACCCACCCGGGGCAGGTCAAATGCCCACCCCGGGTCCCACCAACATGTCAGTACCAGGGGCAGACAGATCAGCTCCTGCCTTCAACAGGCTCCCGGCCTGGAGGGGGAGACAGAGGCAGGCACAAGAGTAATAAGGTGCCGAAGAGAGGGGGACCAGATGAAGAGCTGGAGAGCAGAGGACATTATGAGTGCTGGTGTGTGGGTGTGTGTGTGCATTTTGTGCATGTGTATGCATGAGTGCGTGTGCACGCATTTGGGTGTGTGTCCATGTATTTATGCGTGCATGGACACGCTTGTGCACATGTGCATATCTATAAAGGTGTGTGTAAACGCATTTGCATGTATGTGCATGTGCGTTTGTATGACTGGCAGTCAGACAAAGAGAAAGAGATAAAGAAAAGGGGAGACAGACAGAGGCCAGGGGAAGAAGGGAAGAAGAGAAGAAGGAAGGAGAGATATGTCTTAAACCAGGAAAATAAGCCTGCACCCACTCTGAGGTTCCATCTAGGTTTTCCTTCTGAGGTCCAAGAGGTACCCACTTGGTTGCAGTATACTTTGTAAGGACATGTGGCCGTCCTGTCTTCTCAGGAAGTCTATGCTTCTCTGATCACGGTATTTAGGGGCATAAAGTCCAGCCCCTGTGGTCCTTTTATAGCTTTAGAGTAACTTGGAAGTCTGAGATACTGACAGTGACTGACAGCTACTGAGTGCTTACTGTGTGCAGGCCCAGTTCAGCTCAGTCTAGCACCCAGCACCGAGCTTTCCTCTCCACTCTGAGCCCTTTGAGAATCTGAATCCTTACCCAACATGGAAAAATAAAGCAGAAGCTGGGTGTGATGGTGTATGCCTATAATCCCAGCACTCTGGGAGGCTGAGGCAGGAGGGTCATAAGTTTGAGCCCAGCCTGGGCAATTTAGCGACCTAGTGAGACTCTGCCTCAAAATAAAAAAGGGCTGGGTAGCTCAGTGTGATGGCCGTGGGCATAAGGGAGAGAGGGAGGGGAGGGGAGGGAAGGGAAAGAAAAGGAGGGGAGGAGAGAGGGAGGGGAAGGGAACAGAAGGTAAGGAGGGAGAGAATAGAACAGAAACTGGGAAGCAAAAGAGAGGACAAGACAGGACAGGACAGAACAGGAAAGAGAAAAAGCGAGACTGCCCCACGTCTGGGCGGGAAGCGATGAGGGCCGGATTGGAGAACAGATACGCTTTAGCCTTTCCCCTTGGGAGCTAAAACGTCTTTCGATGGCCTTCCCCGAAGCACCCGGGCACTGCCAGCCTCTCCAACTCCCTTGTGACACCTACGTTTTTGTCACGGGGTTGGTGCTTGTGGTTGCGTTCTCGCCCAGGTGGTTTCCATCCACCTGTAGGACACGGCTTTCCTTCGTCCATCCTGACGGACCTAGGGGAGCCTGAGCGGCCCTGGTGGGGCTGCAGGCGCCTACCTGGGAGAAGCGAGAGCCTCCCAGAGGCCTGCCCCTTCCCCTGCTGCCGCCGGACACCTCCGCCTCAGCCTCCTCCCCCCCTCCTCCTGAGAGGGTTGGTTCCTGTTATTTAGCTGTGTTTCCTCCCCAGGGATGTAATATTTTTATTTCGGGTCTCATGTGACTTCAGAAAGTGGAACTGGGCTGGAGGTGTGTGGTGGGGGGAGGCTGGGAGGTGGTGGGACCTGTGGCCAGCTCTCCTCCTCCTTTCTGCCTGCAGGCTGCTCCCGGCCCCTCCCCACCTCCCAGGGGGCTGGTGAAGGTGGGAGGGGATGTGGAGCAGCCTTTGGAGAGAAGCAGAATAGGGAAGGAGAAATGGTGGCTTGGAAATAAAGGGCACTGACTTCAGGTTCAGTGGAGGGGGAAAAGGAAATCAGCCATGTGGGATTTTTGTAACCCCTCTCTCCAGCCACCTGTAATGATGGGGCCCTCCCCTGATCTAAGCTCTGCACTGGCTTCCTCTGTCACTCGGAGGAAAAGCTAAACCTGGACAATACCCCAAAAGGTCCTTCACATTCTACCCTCTTCAGCTCTCTGCTGTCATCCCCTGCTTCTTTCAGTACCCAACTTGTTCCTCAAACACACCTGGAAGACTCTGCCTCAGGACCTTCGCATGTGCTCTTCCCACCCCAGAGCACGCTTCTTCTGGTATCCTCTTGGCCAACCCTAACATCCTTCAACTCTTGCGTCAAATGTCATTTTATCAATGAGGCCTACCCTGGCCACGCCCCCACTGTCTGAGTCTCCTTCCTGGGGCTGACTTCTTTTTTACCTTCCATACACATCTACTTTTGTATTACGTGTGCTGTTTATTATCTGATTATTCTCCCACTGAAGAATAAGGTCCATGTGGCCATAGATCTATGATTTAATTGCGATGCATCCCAGATGCCTACCAAGTGGCCTGAGCACATAACAGTTGCACCGCGAGATGTGTGTTTGTTTGATGTTGAATGGGTGGGTGGATAGGTCACATGGTACCATTATTCCCATTTTATGCATGCGTAAACTGAGGCCTGGTGGAGTTGACTAATTTCCTCTGCACATGGCCTGGGGAAGAGGCCACCTGGGTCTCATGAGTTCAGCTCTACTACAGCAGTTTCTGCTTGGCTTCCTCTGCTAGACAACCCAAGAGGATACCGTAAACCCAGCCCTAAGGGGCTAAGGATCTCTGGGCAGAAACTGCCCGGCTCATTGGCAGGTACCTCAGACCACCAGTGTCTTAGCTGTGACGGTGCAGAGAGCCCGCCTCTGGGACGGGCGCTCGCTCTGGTGAGGACTGGACTCCAGGTTTTTATCCTGAGAACGCAAAGGTTTCACTGGAAAGTCGAAGCACTCAGGCAGCCCTGGGCGACTTCATCCCAAGGACAATTAGAAGCCAGGGAAGGGACCACTAGAGTGACAGGGTGACAAAAAAGAACTGGGTTGGGAGCTGGCAGCTGTGGTCTGAGCTCCTGCTCTCTATTTCCAAACCGTGTGACCTTGGCCCCGGCTGGACCACTCTGAGCCCAAGTTTCCTGGTCTCTATCATGGAAGTGACAGAAATCTCTCTGGGCTACCGTGAGGGTTCAATAGCTGGGTCGCTGGGGACCTAAGGAGAGTGGTAAGGAGCTTGCAACAGGCGAACTTAGCCAGGCGCCCAAGGAGCTAAGCGAACAGTCATTTCTGTAGTCTCTGAGGGGCCCCATGGGACAGGCAGGGCCCAGGGCTGGGTGCTGAGCAAATCTACAAACAAGTCAATGCCCTCCCCAGCCTGGGGCCTGAGCAAGCACTGGCTTTGCTTGGCCCAAGTGCCAGCCCTGGCTCCCCAGGCCACGAGGTATGACTTTAAGGGCTTCCTGGGGCCCCTCTGGGCCTCAGTTTCTCCACCGCAAAGTGGAGGTCACAGCACCCTCAGAGTTGCCATCCTGAGGGCCTGATACTGTCCTACCTGAGGCAGGTATGTTCCCAGCAACCGGAAGCTGGTCTGACTCAGTGGCCAGGAATGCACCTGGGGCGGCACAGCCCACTAAATAGGAGGCAAGGGAGCCCCGCTGGCTGTGGGCACTGCCTGCTTCCTTGGGGCCACGCACACTGCAGCCAAAAGTCTGCATTTTGCATTTTATGGTGTTGTGGGCTCCGCTGTGCCAGTTTGTGCCTGTGTTTTGTTACCGGGACTCTGTTCAAAGAACCAGAGCAAAATCTCCTTCTAGGATGTTGCCTGATTTACGGAAGACAGAGAGACAGCGCAGCCTGCTCAGCTCCCCGGCACCCACTTCCTTCCTCATCTGGGCTTTGGGATGCAGGAAACCAGAGCTGGGAGGACTGGGGGGAACAGAGGCTGCACCCCTTCCAGGCCCCTTCCCCCTGCCCCGGGGCCAGCCGTGCTCTGGGCCTGGGGATCCCTATGCCCCCTGGATGAGCTGGGCTGCAAGGAAGCTCCCCCCCCCCCGGCCCATGCCCCAGGGGGCGCCTCCCAGCGGTCAGCCCTGGCACACCCAGAGAGCAACAGAGGGAGCCTCGCGTGGGATTTCCCGCTTGTCTGGAGCCTGCAGCCTGGTGCTGACCCAGCCAGGGACGGTTTCTGTTCCCTGGAGCACAGGCTCACCTGCGTCACCAGCCACCTGCTTGTGACTTACCTGCCCGCCCTCCAGCTTTCCTTGACTCCGCCCTCCCACCCACCAACTGCTTACAGTCTCCTTATGCATACTTAGCCACTCTTCTCCACTCACCAATTTATCCTTTTTTTTACTTGTTTAATCATTGGGGTAGTTACACAGGAAGATCAGAAGAAAAGGAGAACGTTTACATTAAAAAATTTTTATTATAGTAAAACACACGCTGCCGTTGATCTCCCTCACCGTACTCTTCAGTTCAAACAGCTGTGCTGTTGTGTTTACCACTCTCTGAAGCAGCTCTGCAAGTCCCTCTTCTGTGAGTGTCTGTAGTCGCATGGTTTCAGCGACCCTGGGTCGAAGGTTCCTGTTCCGGGAGCCAACTGTAGGTGACTTTGCGTCCTAGTCCTACTTTGGGGCGTCACCTGTTCCCGCCCTCCTGGCCGTCTTGCTCTGGGATCTAGACTCGCTACTTTGTTTCTCCTTGACTGGGACAAATGAGGATGAATGATAAAGAGGCATGATAAAAAGCACGTGGGCAGCCACTTGGCTCCTGCCTCGAGCAGGCAGAGAAACCGGGCCTTCGCTCATCTGGCCCTTTACTCACCCAAACACGTGCACAAGCAGTGCAGATAACAAGATTCACTTGCTCTCCAATATCCATGAGGATGTTCTCCGCTAAACAACTCAGCCTCAGCTGCCTTAACGGTTCCCAAATAGGCAGTCACCCCTGAGTGCAGCCTCTCTCCTTTGTGCTCTCAGAGGAGGCCAAATCGGCCTTAATTCTCCTCTGGTCCTCCACACACCGGGGAGCCTGCCTCAGTGTCCTGAACCTATTCAAAATGTTACCCATGACTGTGAGTGGGGGAAAAAAATGTTTATCCTCCTGGTCATTTGGCCTTTGGGGAAGAGCCAGAAATTGCAGGGTGCCAGGTTGGATGCCTAAGATGGATAAGGATACACTGTAACATTTTTATTTAACAAAATTGGCATAAGAACGGGGGATTTAGCTCAGTGGTTCTGCTGCCTGCCTTGCAAGTGCAAGAACCTGAGTTCAATCCCCGGTACCAAAAAAAAAAAAAAAAAAAAAAAAAAAAAATTGGCGCAAATATTTTGAATCAATTCAGAATATCAAGGCAGCTACTAAAAGACACAAAAGAGGACTTCCGGTGACAAGAACAATGTGATAAGTGTGTTTGAAGCAAGGAGGTCTATTTTTTTGTTTTGTTTTGTTTTTTTGAAACAGGGTCTCACTTTTTAGGCTGCCCCTGAACTCACTATGTAGCTCAGGCTCGCCTCGAACTCATGGTGATCCTCGAAGATGATGAAATATAGACCCTACAGAGAAGGGAGAAGATTGGCTGAGGCGAGCGTGCACGGAAACAGGATGGCAGCTGTCCCGAGCTGCAGGGAATGCTGTCCTCTGCTTGGAAGATGGGCTTCCTCCCCTCTTCTCTCTGGGACTTGGCAGAGGACCCCGGACTGGCAACTTAACAATGCTTCTGCCGCATGTGAGTGGGCTCTGTCCTAGATCCTGACTTGAGACAGAAAAAATTCAGGGTTAAAAGCCAGGTGTGGTGGCGCACGCCTGTAATCCCAGCACTTGGGAGGCTGAGGCAGGAGGATCACTGTGAGTTCAAGACCAGCCTGGGCTACCTCGTGAGGTCCAGGTCAGTTTCAACTACACAGTGATACCCTGTCTCAAAATTAAAAAATTAAAAAATTAAAAAAAAAATCAAGGTCAAGTTTGGCTCCAACAGCACGGACGGAGAAGGCATCTCAGTCATGAGAGGCCTGAGCTCATGAGAGTGGTTATCCCAGCTGGCCAATCTAAGGAGAACATCAGTAAGAATACAACTAGATGTTTGTGTGTGTGTGTGTGGCAGTACCAGGGCCTTTACACTAAGCTACATTCCCAGCCCTTTTTCAGTTTTTATTTTTGAGACAGTGTCTTGCTAAGTGGCTAAGTTGTCCAAGCTGGGCTTGAGCTTGTGATCCTCCTGCATCAGCCTCCCAGAGTGCTGGGAGTACAGCAGCACGCCTGGTTCAGAAAGATTCTCCAGCTTGGAAGCCCAGGGTCAGCCTAGCTTCTTCTGCTGCTGGCCTGCATTCACTCTGTATCAAAGGTTACCATTTAACTTCTGAGCCCTCCTGCCCTCTTTCTTACCATCTCTCTATCTCCACTGACCACTGCTGAGATTCGGAGCCGTCAGCTCCTGCCTGGGTCTCACAGCCATGCCCTTCTAGTCTCTCTGCCTGGTTGTTCCATGTGCCAGGGTGCTGGCTCCGCCATCAGCTGCATGTACAGGTGGCACCCTCTCTGCCTCGCTCAGAATCTTCCACCCAGGCACAGGCAGCTTCTGGATCTTGTGGCTTGTCGGCCTAGAGGGGTGAGCAATGATCAGAGTCCAGGTAGCAGGTGGCTGCTGCTGTCTGAGTGAGAGAGGATTCGGTGTCCCAGCGGGTGTCCCCAGCCTGGATGACTCTGCCCAGACACAAAGCTGCTGGGACTGTGAGTTTGGGAGTAGGTGGGGACATCAGAGGAGGGACTCTCGTATGTGGCTCAAGGCAGCAGAGCATCCAGGGATCCCTCTCCCTGGGCACAGGGGTCATAGGACATTGACACTTGGGATCTTGAACATTCATTGTGTCTGTTTTTAGTTTTTAGTGTTGTTTAATTTTTCCCAACCACAGACCTTGTTTCAAACTGACTCTTAGCATTTCTCGTTTGTCCTCGTTGTGGGGCTTCTAAATGCAGTGGCTGCTTCAAAAATGATTGCCAGGCAAAGACAGGCATCACCCTCGTGTCATACATAGGGAGTGAGGGGTCCCAGGTCACACACCTGCAAGTGACAGCTGGCTCTCAGTCTCCCCATCCAGGGCTCTTTCAGGAACAGTGCGCCAGCCATAAGTCAGTTCCCCAGACTTCATTCATTCATTTCAGTACCACCACGTTCATAACTTGGGCGCTCTCTGCAACTCTTTCTGCAGCCTTATGCTTTTTGCTTGACTGTTTTTGGTTTTTCTTCAGACTACTCATATCTGTCTCACATTCTTAAAGGAGCTTCATGTCTCACCAAAAAGAGGGGGCGGAGTGCCCTAAATAGCTGAGGATTGTTAAATTAAAAAGGTAGAGCAATGTTAGTAAATTCTAGCCAGGCCTCTTGGACCACTGCTGGCTCTGAGGCCAGAGGGCTGTTCTCTACAAAGAGGAGAGGTGTTAACCCCTTAGAAGGAGTGTTAACACAGATCAGCCCAAACCAAGATTTAGTCTTTGATGACTAAAGAGAGTGAGTAGAAACTTAAAAGATACTTTCTCTCCTTTGTAGTCAGTATCATTTAGCACCACATCTGTTACCCCAAACTAGCTGGCTGTAAGGGGTCTCACCTTTGGGTTAGGCCCTTGTGTGTGTGTGTATATATAACATACAGAGATGTATATATATATTAGGGACTGAACTCAGGGTCTTTGCATCGAATTAGATCCTTAGCACCCACTCTTTTTAAACATTTTCTGAGACAGGGTCTTAACGAAGTCACTAAGGTTCCCAGGCTGGTATCAAACTTGCAGTCCTCTTGCCTCAGCCTCCCAGAGTGCTAGGGTTATAGGCATGTGTCACCATGCCTAGCTTGAGTCCAGTTTTTGTTTTGTTTTGTTTGAAACAGGGTCTTCCTGTGTAGTCTAGGCTGGCCTCAAACCCACGATCCTCCCTCCTCAGATTCCCAGGTGTGCGCCACCACTCCTGGTTCTTGTCTATTATTATTTATGTTTCAGTCCAGTGACTTGGAATAAAAATGATGGGTGTACCACTCCCGATCTCTTGGTATGGCGGTGGTGGTAGGGGGGAGCAGAGTCCAGAAGTCTGCTGAGCTCCAACAGAAGCTCTGTTTGTCTGGAGACACGTGTGGGGCTCAGGTACAGTCCCATCCTGCAGAGGACACTGGCTGTGACAGCTGGCTCCATCTTCGTTTTTTGAGCATCAGAGTAAAGCTCCCTCCCAGCAGACAACTGGCAACTGCCTGTGGTCACCCAATTTGGTCTATAATAAGGAACTGAAATTAACACGAGAGGCATGGGGAAGCTGTAAGGGAGTGAGGGCAAATTAGAGGGTATTTAGACACAGGAAATCTGACAGCTTTCCTGCTAGCCTCCTGCTTGCAACCTCTGCAAGCGCACTGACTTGGCGGGCTCCCCGCTGGTGTAGGCAGAGGCTAGGGATGAGACCACCTGCTTCTGCTCCGGGCATCTGAAGACATCTGTGAGGAGGCTGAAGGCACTGGCTGGGGCTGCCGGGCTCCAGCTGCTGCTGCCTCGCCTGCTTCCCATACCATGCACTGCCAAGCCCCACAACCTCCATGGTCCTACCTGCCAGACCCCCAAGGTAAAAAGGCGGTGGGAGGAAGTGCTGCTGGGGACGCATTTTTATTTGGAGGGAGGTTTCAGTTGGTTCCACCATGGCCAGTTAAACAGAGACACGGCTCTGAACTGGGGGTGAGGGTGGAAAGAGGGGTGCGTGTCCTGCCAACACAGGCTGCTGAAAGCCAGCGTCTGTTTCCTTCCAGTCGAGGGACTTGGGATCGGCTGGGTGCCTGGGATGGGAGAGGGCTTCCAGGGCACAGCCTCACAGGTTGTGTGTCCTTAGCTCTCGGCACCGATGGTTTGGCTGGGCCACCACGGCCAACCATCTTCTCGCTGCCTGGTCTATCTTTGAGTCAACACTGAAGGGTGCCCATGGAGGAGGAGGTTTGATTCCATCCCATTTCCGGGGAAGCAGGAAAAGCAAAACTGGAGTCAGCCCCTTGGTGTGACACCTGGCAGATGCTACCCTCTCCCCAGTTCCCACCGGTGTTGAGAACCAAGGGTCAGGGGACAGATGGTGAGAGGAGAGCACAGATATCTGGTACCTTCAGCTCTCCGAAGGTGGCACAGCCGGCTCACCACGCAGCTGCTCTGTGGCTGGAGGCGTGTGGTATGTGCCTGTGCACGAGTCACTTTCCTTCTCTGAGCCTCAGTTTTCCTTGGCTGTAAAATGGGCAAAGGGGGAAGCCCAGATGATAAGGTAACATGAGGGATCCAAGGGTCCAGCCTAGAGTCCAGGACTTTGTAGGACCCAAGTATCATCAGAGAAGAAGCCCAGTATTATCGGAGTTGCTGTAGCCTGGTGGAAAGGGCTTGTGCCCCTTTTCTCAGACGCCCTAGAAATGTCTGAGGCCAGAGGTGGTTGAACAGTTCCCCAGCTGTTGGCTGCAGCTGGAGGCTCTTGGGGTGGTTGGTTGAGGGGGAAAAGGAGGTTGGAAGCCACCTAGACCCATTCCTCCAATTCCAGATGAGGAAGTCCAAGACTAGGAAGGGGAAGTGACCTCCCCAAGGTTTCATGACCTGTTAGAATAAGGTTGAACATTTCTGGAAGAGGAGGAACAGGATTCTTGTTACTAGGGGCGTGGTGATGGGAACACAGGGTCACCAAAGCTGGGCCCCTCCTGCAGGAGTTTTTTGCTCTCTGGGGCATGCGAGGTGGGAATGGAGGGGTGCATTGCTCAGCTGGTGGGTCTCAGGTCCATCTGCATCAAGGAGCAGTTTGCCACTTTCGTGTTTGGGCTGAGCTGGAGAGAAACAGAGGGCCAACCAGGGGTGGTGATGAACTTCCTGCCCTAGAGCACGCTGGCTCCTGGCCCTGGCTCTGCGCTCGGCTCCCCTCCACGCAGGCGCTGGCCATTTGTGTGGAGCGGGCTGGAGCCTGGACCTCCCTCCGGAGATCCCCGCAAGGCGGAGTGCTTCCAGCGAGTGAGTGCGCGAGAACACTTCCAAAAGAGGCTCCCTGGGCACAGCAGGGACATGTGGGTGACTGCTTGCTTAAATCCAGCAGTGCAGAGAGAAAGTGAAAGGGAAAAACAACGTCTACCCCCGGGGAGGTGGGGTGGCCAGGGAACAGATCCGCCCCAAGCTCACCATAGCCCCAGACCTGTTGGGAGAGAAAGGCAGTCAGTGGTGCGGAGGAACCCCGGGAAACCGCGGTAGGTCACTAAGGTCCCTTTTGGAGCCCCTAAAGCTGGGTTAGTAATCGAAGCTCTGAGGCTGGCAGCTACCTGCCCGAGGTCACACAGCAAGGCCGAAAGGAGGGCAGAGGGGAAGTACAGAAGAGATTCGGGAAACCGACTCTACTCAGCCATCAGGAGTGGAGAACCTGAGCGGAGCTCTGCTGCTGCGCCCAGCCCAAGGCTGAGCTGCGCTGCGCTGCGCTGCAAGTCTGCGGAAAAGCGGGGACAGCGCCTGGCTCACAGGAGGAAGCGCTCGCGTCCGGGTGAGCCCTCTCAGCAGGCTCGGTGCCTCCAGGAGCCTGGCGAGGCGTGCAGGAGGCGCAGGCATAGCCACTCCGCTGAGCCTGCTTGCGTTATGGACCATGACGCCTCTCTGACTACCTGCACTCCTGGTAGGCTCCCTGGTCAGGGATGGTGACAGGGGGCAGTCAGAGGACTGGAGATAGCGCTTGTCTGACCGCCCATCAGGGAGGGGGCTTCTCCAGACCTCTCACACCGGCCCTGCACTGGGACCAGAGCTACGTCCTTTAAGCAGAGACACTGAGGGGTCGCAGAGCAGCAGTTATGGTTCTCCCAGAGGTCCCAGAAAGGCAGCATTAGAGCCGCGGTGCCTAATGTCTGGGACCCCTAAAAGCCCCCGTCCTCTGGAGTCCCACAGTCTCCCTTCACCCCGGGTGACTTTGGAGAGGAGGCACAAGCCTAGGAGTCCTCCGTCCCCTCCCACCGTCCGGAGTCAGAGCCAGGAACCCCTAACTTCAACAGGAGACCTTCCATCCATGCCCTTTCCTTCCAAAGGATAAATATTTCTCCCCGGTCAGATTAAGGAAATTGGCGCGTCCTACTCTTGGACCCAAGGGAGCCAAACAAGTGACTTTCCAAACCCGAGGTGGCTTTAGGTGAGGCTCTGGTGTCCGGGAAGCTCAGCATATAGGTGAGAAGGGTCCTCAGAGCTGTCTAAGCCAGGGAGTCCATCATCCCAGAAATGGGAATCACCCCGGGGACCCTTTCTGGTGCCTGGTCCCTGGCCCCGCCCCCAGGCCCCATTGGCTACGCCTGCAGGTGTAGCTGCCCATTCCATCGCTGTGGAAACTGAGTCCTGTTTTGTTTGCTTTTGCCAGAGGCCATATAGGGAGCGGTAGACAGAGTTGGACTTTGAGCCCGGGTCTCCTGGGAGCCCGGGTCTCCTGGGAGCCCAGGCTGGGGGGGCCTCCGCCAAGGAGTGTGAGCCTCACAAACGCAGGCCTCCTGAGTAGATACTTATTCATATGCTTATTCATAAGCAGAGTCTGTCTGATGGGCCAGGGAGACTCAGGTCCCCAGAGAGCAGCACCTTGTGAGGAGCAGAGTCTAGAAATTAACAGGAGGATGTGATGCTAAGGTCCTGGGTGTTCAGGCAGGCGCGAAAGACAGCCGCGCAGGGGGAGTGTCTAGACTTGGTTCTCAGGTTTATTTTCCATCACCCTCAACTGCAACATGGGTAAAACACGAGCGCTATCTAGACCTGCGCAGCACTTTGGAAAATGACCAGAGAATCCGCGTGTGTTGGCAATAATTATTATGATTCTAGTGAAGTGTTTTAGAAAGTGCTCAGAGGAAATAGTGGGCAGAAGGGAGTTTTCCAGACACTGGGGCATACATGTGAATTCTGGGTCCACAGAGAGATAATAATTAACTCTGCCTCTCAGGGAGGAAACAGATACTTTTCAGATCCTTTCTGTTTTCTTACCCAGAAAACAAAGTGTCTGATTTTGTGCTTCCGCTGTCTTTCACAGGATGTTAGGGTCAATATTTCTGCTAATGACTCTTTAGCAAAATGGGAGAGACACTGACATTATTTTGATAACATTGTTTTGTTTTAAATGTGACTTTTTGTTGTGTTTCCATTCAAGGTAGAGTAGAAAGGATTTTTTGTAAAAATTGTGGTGAAACATGTAAAATTTACCATTTCAACACTGCTATGGACGTTGGTGTTCAAGTATCTGTTTGACACCCTGCTTTCAACTCTAGGAAGCTTTCTTTTAAAATAAATATATTTGGAGGCCAGAGATTTAACTCAGCAGTGCTGTGCTTGCCAGGCAAGTCCTGAGTTCGATTCTTGGTACCCCCCCAAATACATATATAATTTTATATATATATAT
>NW_022900946.1:13743971-13770752 GCF_012274545.1 Fukomys damarensis | reverse complement strand
ATATATATATAATTTATATACATATTTAAAATACATTAAATAATACATTATAAATACATTATATATATGTTTATATATAACATAAATATAAATATAAATAACATATTTAAATTCCCTGAAGACATTAACTTAAGGAAAAGACTAAGGTAAATCCTAGAACAGGTGATATGCTGATATGACCCATATAATCGTAAAGATGGCAGATGCATGTCTGGGGTGAGGAGATGCTGAGTTAGAGGAGGCCCTGGGAGCGACTACAAAATCCAGGCTGAGGGCTGAGGATCACTAGGTCAAGGTCATGGCAGCAGACTGCAGCTGAGACTTGGGAGGGGACATTTAGGAATTGTGCAAGTGCCCACTCTGGTCCTGGAGTTCCCAGCTGGGGAGAAATGGGACCATGGCAGGAAGGGAGGTCTGGGAGGCTGATCCGGGGACAGAGCCGTGGACTTCCTGGCACTAAAGAGAAGGCACAAAGGTAAGGGGCAGGTCCGCCTGGCAGGTGGAAATTCATGTCACCTTGGAGATACTGTCTCAGAATCGCTAGAGGGCAGATCTGGGAAAGCAGCTCGTGGTAGAGGACTTGGCTAATATGGATAAGGCCCTGGGTTTGATCCCCAGTACCACCACCACCACCACCATCATCATCACCATCATCACCATCGTCACTGGAAGACAACTGTGTGGTCGTGCTGAGGGTACCGGAGACGCTCAGTTAGAAATATAGACTCCTGGCCCAGCCCAGAAACTGAACAGAACCACAGGGGGTGAGCGCAGGATGCTGTGTGTGTGGTAGCTTGACTGGGTAATGCCCGACCCAATCCAGCTGCCGAACGTGGGGCTCTCTTGCCAGATCCTGGCATCTAGGGCTGGCACATGTTCATGTTAGGATCTCGAGAGCCCAGCCTGTGTCAGGTCAAGTGGGAAGGGCGTCAGGGCTGGAGTTCGGGGCCTGGCTTTGCTACCTGCAGCCATGTGATTCTCCTTCCTCTCCCTGCCCCAGCACCTGGGCTGTGCTCCCTTCCAGAAAATACTTGTTAGACTCCTTTCCGGGCTTCTGACTGCAGCAGGAGTGTTGGGGCCTGCAGAGGGAAGCCTGCCAGAGCCGGGAAGCAGATCTTAGCCTGACTTTGCGTTTGGACAAGGACTGAAGGTGCCCCTCATCTCCTGGCTGCAGCTACCACAGCTGCAGTGGCTCCTCCAGGAGCTCCTTTACCAGCACCAAGCAGAAATGAGAGCCATCTCTTTTGAGCTCCAAGATTTTCCACATTGTTATTAGGTGGTGTCCTCCACTGTGATCCAGAGAAGAGATGGGGCTTTTTCTACGGTCTTGGAGGTGGCCATGGTGGTGTCTTTTGTATGGTTTTTTTATGCTTTCCTGGCCACACCTGGGGCCCTCAAGCTGGGTCATCTTTCAGAGTTGCCCCAAACTGAGGCAAGGAGACCATATCTTGGTAAGGCACATGGTCCAGTCCTTGCATGTGGGCCACCCCTAGGGTCTTAGTTCATTTTCTATTGCTATAACTGCATGTCACAGGCTGGGTAATTTATAGAAAATAGAGGTTTGTTTAGTTTCCAGTCCTGGAGCCGGGAAGGCCAGGAGCATGTTGTCTGCATCTGGCGAGGGTCCTCTCGCTGCCCGCTAAGATGCAGAGGGCCTCACATAGTGAGGAGAAAATGCATTCCCTCAGGTCTCTCTTCCTCTGTGTATAAAGCCATTAATGCCACCATACACCCCCATCCTGGTGACCCATCTAGTCCTAATCACCCCTCTAATACCAACCTTCAAATGCCTTTGACACATGGTTTTGAGAGTTAAGTTTCCAACATGTGTTTTCTTAGAAAGGCAACCAACCAAAGCATTTGGAGGGGGGTTGTGGCCTTGGGGGGATGTTCCCAGGGAGATGGCCCCATCCGCTGTGAGCTGTTAGCCCTCCAGCAGTCACCAAGGGCTGATCTGGGTAGCACAGCAGCATTCACAACACAAGTTGAAATGTTTGAGTCAGAGCAGCTCCAGAGGGTGGGGGGAAACTGTCACCACGTGGAGTTGGGGGTTATTTACTCATTTATTTTTGAGGTTCTGGGCATTGAACCCGGGGGTGCCCTACCACTGAGCGATATCCCAAGCCTGACATTTTTATTTTGAGACACGCTCTCACTAAGTTGCCCAGGCTGGCCTTGAACTTGTGATCCTTCTGCCTCAGCCTCCCGAGTAGCTGAGATTACAGGCGGGTGCCACCACTTCCAGCAAGCATAATTTTTAAGAGTAGTTTTAGGTTCACAGCAGTGGTGTGCAGAAGACACAGATTTCCTGTACATGCTCGTGTTCACACATGCACCCCCTCCCCATCAGCATCCTCGGCCCCAGTGCTATCACCTGCAGCCCACAGATCGTGTTGGGGTCACTCTGGGAGCTGAATATTCCATGCGTGGGACAAGGGCACTGCTGCCTGTACCCAGAATTGGAGTACCGCGCAGAGCAGTATTGGGGCCCCATAAATCTCCTAATCTCCTCCTCGTCCCTTCCTCTCTCCCCTGACCTTTGGCAACCACTGAACTTTTGTCTCCATGCTTTTGGCTTTTCTAGACAGACGTGGTTGGAGCCATACACTATGCAGCCTGTCTGAGAGGCTTCTTTTGCTTAGTGCAGTTGTATTTTAAGCTGCATTCTGTAAAGCCCCTTTTGGAGAAAAGAGGTTCTGAGCCCCTCGGTGCCCTTTAACTGAACAGCTGTGTCTTCCCCGCATTGAGGGGTCTGGGATACTTGTAGAATTTCACTTGAAAGCCACTGTTCTCATACAAACCTCTTATTGAGCAGATGAGATCTATAGGGACCAGAAAGGGGAAGACACTTGCCCAGAGTCACACAGCCTGTCAGAGCAGAGCAAGGTACAAGCTCAAGACTCAGGGCTAGTGAAGTTGATCCTGTCCCCCCGCACCCAGCTAGTTGTGAATCCACCTGTCCCTGTGGCTGGGCCACGCCTGCCTCTGTTGCCCTGCCTCCAACTTTGGAGAAGCTCTGTGGATGATGGCCAGGGCCTGGAGCCAAGCTTGCTTCTATTTCCAGCTTTCCTGCTTTGGTGGTTTCGTTCTCTGCAGAGTGTTGGTTACTCTGAGGGCTGGGGCTGCACTGGAAATGCTGAGACTCACGGCTATCAGAAGCCAGATGGGGACAGAGGCTGCGTAGAGGGCTGTGTCCTGGGAAAGAGCTCTCTGCAACCGTCGCTCCTGGACAGCTGTGCCCCTTGTCACCTTCAGTCTGAGCTGGCGGCCGAGCTGGGGGCACATCAAGAACTCTGCAAGCTGCAACTCCTGGGCGCCTGCTCGACCCCCAGGAGGTGGCCGGTTTGGGGGTTCCAGGCAGCCTTCCAAGCCCCTCCTGTGCTCCTCAGCCCCAGTGCAGGACAGGAGGGGTGGTGCCCGGCCTTCTGGCCCATCAGCCCTCATCCCAAGCCAGCATCTGTCAACAGTGAGAGTTAGAGGCCTTAGGAGCTTCACACAAGGGCTGCAAACCCCGGTGCCAAGGGGGACACAGTTGTGTGAAATATGGCTTGGCGGAAGGCAGGAGGGAGCAGCAGGGCTGCTGGCAACAATCAGTACATTCTCTACACAGAGGCCTTGTGATGGCCGTGCGCGCACACACACACACAATCTTCCAATTTCCCTGCCTTGAGAAATGACCAAAACCTCCAATTTCCTTCCAAGCCCATTCCCATGTGCCTTAGTTTCTCCTCCATGCCACATTACTGCCTCAAACCCCTGCAGGGGGTGAAAGTCATGAGTGAGGGCAACAGTCTCCAGTGGTGCTCTGTCTCCTGCTCGTGGACACACACAGTGGCAGGCCTGGTTCCAGAGAGGTGGGCTTCCTCCTTGGAAGCTCCCTCCTTCCTGCCCGTCTCCTGGTCCGCAGGGTCTGTTCCTGTTTTAAAAAGTATTATTATTATTTTCATGTACCAAATTGCCTTGTACATTTTTTGTTCATTTATTTGTTTTTGCGGCCAAGGGGATGAAACTCAGGACCTCACATGTGCTAGACAAGTGCTCTATCACTGAGCTATATCCCTAGCTAAAGTGACCCTCCTGCCTCAGCCTCCTGAGTAGCTGGGTTAATTGTACATCTCAGTTCATGGCACACTGCAATCTTGGATTCACAGAACGGGCTTCTTTTCTCTCATTTCCCCTTCTTCCTTCCACTTTCCCCCTCTCTGGGCCCCCATTCTAATGCATTTAAGATGTAGCCTTTTGTTTGTGTGTGATCTTATAACATACTTGTTGCCTTTCTGCATCCAGCTGTGACTGGGCACATCTGGAATGGTTCTACCAGAGCTTACCCTGCTCTTTCCTTCCCATTCTGTATGATGTTGCTCAGATTGACAAGTGCTGTGTTTGGTCTCTGCTTCCAGTCACAGAATGCAGTCATCTGCCTGCCCCCAGTGGAGGATATGAATGTGGCTTCTGGCTCCCTGTCAGCACAGTTAGCGCAGCAGCAAGATTCTTCAGATGGATCCCGTGAGGAGCTGGGAGGCCATTTCTTTGGGACGTACTCAGTTTCTGGGTCAGAGGGTCTGTGCATCCTTGGAGTTGTGTTTTCTTTTATTTGGTTTGATTTCATGGTACTGGGAAGTGAACCCAGGCCCTTCACACCAAGCTACATCCCCAGCCCTTTTTATTTTGAGACAGGGTCTCACTAAGTTGCCCAGGCTGGGCTTAAACTCAGGACCTCCTCCCTCAGCCTCCTGAGTAGCTGCAATTACCAGTGTGTGCCAGGGCACTTAGCTCATTCTCGGGTGTTTTCTTTTGTTTTGTTGCTTTTAGAGACAGGGTCTTGCCGTGTTATTCAGGCTGGTCTCAGACTTGAACTCATGACAATCCTCTTGCTTCACCTTCCCAAGTGCCGGTAATATAGGCATGTGCCACCAGGGCCAGCTTCCTCAGGTGTTTGAAATGATGCCACATTGTTGTCTAGAGTGGCTTGTCCCCCTGGAGATGCTGCTTAGGGGTTGGCCATGGGAGATAAGCATCCCTGGGCCCCCGGCTTCCCATCCCCATTTGGCATCTAGAAGCGTCTTGTCATTAGGTTGGGGAGAACAGTAGTGACACGAAGGAGGTTCTGGAGGGAAGGAAAAGAGAAAGACTGAAAGCAGTGAGGAATCAGAACCCCCAAGTTCCTTAGCTAAATGGGCTCTTGGCCCAGTTGGTGAAAATGAGGCTCAGAGGGGTAAAGAAATGTGCTCAGAATCACAGGCAGAACTGTGACCCAAACACATCTCTGGACACGAAGTTCAGAGCTTTTCCATTAATTCATCAGGACAAGTTTATGGTCAACAAGCGGGGGAATGTACTTCTCATGCTCAGAGAGAGCGGTGCTGGGAGATTTAGGGGTAGCCGAGATCTTCTTTTCCCTAACATTTCCGCGTTAGATCAATTTTCTGTGAAGAAAGCATCTGGTCAACCAAACCTAGCTTCAGAGCCATCCTCTGTACAATAGGTGAAACAATGAAAGTCTCTCAGAGTTACTGGGACAACTGAAATAAGATAGTGAATGCAGAGCCCCCAGCTTGAGGAGGGGGGCTGTTGCACTGAGGCACAGAAGAGCCCCGTGTGAACACAGTGAGTTGCTTGAGTCTGAGTTGGAACATCTGAGCTCCCTCAAGGGAGGCGGAGATGAATTTGTGTTGTAGAAACCAAGTTAGTAACACAGTCCGTCAAAACCTGTGGCGCAGTGTGAGGTTGGGATAGAAGTGCACCCCCCACAGGGATCCTTGGTTACAAAAAGGTTGGGAATGTTTTCTTGAGTTGGACGTGGAAGGTGGGGACCTAGGGGGAAGGGTGGTTTTGAAGAGGACCTTCTCAAAATACTGCGCGTCTAGCAGAAAGACACTGGCCGCTCCTCTGGCACACCCCAGATAGCTCCCCCAAACGGGAAATTGTCTCGCTACCCACACCCTCTCTCAAGCCAGTCAAAGAGACAGAAGAAGTGGAGGCTGTGCAGCCAGACAGTTGATTCCAGGCCTCACTCACCTCTTGTCTCTCCAAGCCTGACAAATAGGAATGCAGAGAGCTATGTAGGAGTCAGACCAAACCGTCATGTCATTGGCACACGGAACTCAGTGGGCACCTGTGAATTCTGGTTATTTGTCATCTTGATGGGTGGAGTGATTGTGCCATGTACAGGAACACCCCGGAGCCCAGGGGTCATTGAGCCAAATGGACAGGTCCCTGCCCCCACAGGGCCTCGGCTTGTGCTCTCTGCCCGGGGCTGGGGCAGCTGCAGTGGGGGTGATTGGAGACCTCTCTGCACCAGCTCCCTCTGGAGCTACAGGTCGGGAAAGAGTCCAGATGAGGCCCCTTTGAAACCCTTCCTAAGCATGAGTAGAAACCGAAGTTTGGCTCAGGCAAGATCCAAGTTGATCTTGGTATGGATGGGAGGCAACTCTACATTGTAGAGAGGTCTAGTTAGGGGGCCTGAGGTCCCAGCTCCGATGCCCCCAAACTAACAAGCTTCCTTTTATTATGGGCCTCCTGTGAGGCTGCACACCACACACAGCCACCCTTGGCCTTCAGTGGTCCTGTAAGGCAGGCTTCATTCTCCAGACCTAATGGTGGGGAAGCTGAGCAAACTCCTTTGTTCTCATCCCTTGGGTCCCCCTAACCCCAGGAGCTACTGTGTTAATCTCTGCCCTTCCCAGCTTCCCAAGGGAAGACGCTTGGGCCTGTCTCCCCTTCCAGGCAGTGGGCAGCGTGCTGCCATGGAGCTGGGGCCCCTGGAAGGCAGCTACTTGGAGCTTCTTAACAGCGACGTTGACCCCTTGCACCTCTACCACTTCTATGACCAGATGGACTTGGCAGGAGAGGAAGAGATCGAGCTCTGCTCAGGTGGGCTCCCCTCCCTCCCCACCCGCAGAGGGCCGCAAGCAAATCCGGTCAGCACCGCGGACAGCTCCCGAGCCTGGGCCTTGCTGCCCTCCTAGCCAGGGTGTCTCCCAGCCCCTCCGGCCTCTCCCTCCTTCCCATCAGCCCTCTTCCCAGAACTTTCCTGCTTCATACAAGGGACATTTCCTCCCAGAACCCGACATGGACACCATCAACTGTGACCAGTTCAGCAGGCTGCTGTGTGACATAGAGGGAGATGAAGAGACCAGAGAGGCGTACGCCAACATCGGTGAGGACGCGTCCTGAGCACGGGAACAGAGCTGAGGGCAAGGGCTCTCGGCTCTCCTTTGTTGTCCTCACCCATTCACCGTGAACCACAGCAGGCCTGTCCTACAGAAACCACTGCAAAGGGGATGTGAGGCTAGCCAAGAAGAATAGCGCCTCTGAGTAAGATGGGAATCAGGGAAACAGGCCCTTCACTAGTGAACACTAGGAATCTCTTTTTGGTCCCTCTGCCTCCATTGCCACACCTTTTTTCTGTCCCTTGCTCTTCTTTCTTGCCTTCCCACAAAGCCCACACCATACATTCCCTCTCTCTTCTTCCCCAGCTCCTAAGACAAACTGCTCTGGTGTTCACAATACTTGGCATCTATTAGTTGCTCCTAGCGTGTTCGCTGCTGCAGTGCATTCTCGCACTGACTGCTTTGGACAACAAAGGAAGCCCGTAGTACCCAAATCTTTTTTACAGATGAGGAAACCGAGGCTTAGAGAGGTGAATCATTAGAGATGGTAAGGGGCAGGTCTGAAATTCGAACCCAGCTCTCCCTCATTTCAAAACCTCTCCCCCTTTTTCTCTCTTTTTTAGTGCTGTGTATTGGACTCAGAGCCTTGTGCGTGCTAGGCAAGTGCTCTGCTACAGAGCTAGATCCCCAACCCAAAGTCTACATGAGAAGGAAAGTGGCGGAGGTTGGGAGATTTGTGAAGGCTTTGCGTGCAGCTTTGAAAAGGGGCACAGATTTCAGACAAGGCAGAGCTCTTTGGGAAGAGGTGTTGTTATAGTGCTGCTGCTGCTGCTGCTGCTGTTGACTCTTTTTTTTTTTCAGCTTTAATTGAGTTTATTGGTACATTTTAGGGATACAGTACAGTTACATTCACTGTTGGGATCTTGTACCTCTACATGACAAGTTTTGATTCTCATTTTTTCCCCTTACCCCTGCCCTCCCTTCACCCCCTCCTCCCCTCCCCATCTACAAACACTTTATTTTCATCTTTTCATTATCTCACATTTTTTTCTCTTCCCTTATTACCCTTCCCCTACCCATCCCACCTTCCCTACACCTTTAGCTCCTTTCTTCTCATTTCTAAATGACAGTAATCGTATTGCTGCTGTTGACTCCTGAGGAGAGGGAATGGGCTGTTCTTCCCCACTGGGATCAATAACGTGCACAACTGTTCTTAAGGCCCTTTTCCTGGCGTCCTGGGATCCATGTTGCTTAGCTTTATGCTTGGCATGAATGTAGCTAAGTTTTCCCAAGTAGAGTTAATCCGACATCCGTCAAGGGCAGAAATGGAAAGGAGCACTAACTATGTGTGTCTCAAAAATTGCAGAACCAAGAGATCACCTGGCTCCTTCCCTTGCTGGGAATTTACTTGGGGAAAACCAAAACATTTAGAGCGGTCACGTTTCCTCACAGCTGGAGGCAGTAATTGAGGATCTAAGCACGCTTAGGATCTGGGGGCTTCCCCACTCCCCGCTGCTGAGCTATTGAGAGAATACCTTACCCAAACTGTTCCTCAAGTCCTTGGGTTCCTCCCAAGCTCTAGAAAGTCAAGCCCGCTCTGGTGAGCAATTGCTGCGCCGCCCTGACACGTGACTAGCTCAGCTTCCGTACATGCGCAGTGGGGTTCACAGGCCCAGCTATCTGTGGACGGTTGAGGATTATGGGTAAGCACTTAGCGAGGGAGTTTGCGCGGAGCAAACCCTCTGTAGGTACTGGGTACCGCCATCAGCCCTCAGCTCACTAGTCTTCTGTGGCTCCCTGCTGCTTTCCATAAAACCAAGCACTAGCCTCCCCAACGTGAAACTCCTGGTGGTCACCGAGGCTTCATAACCCGAACATCTTTGCTCATTCTGTCCCTACCACCCAGAAAGCTATCTGTCCCCTCTCTCCCGGCCTGGCTCCCAGGCCCCTTTGGGAGCCCCTTTCTGACTGCCCCACCCCATGCTACACTCTTCCGTCTGGCTTTCTGCCACGACAGCTCTTTTTACACTGGCTCCAGGTTGTGTGTCCTTTCATATGATTGACCACATTACGGAGTGTCCACTAGGTACTGGCCACTGCACTGACTGCTTTAACTGTGGAGCTTCTAGTCATAGCCGACCATCCCTGAGTAGTAGGCATTATTTGTTTTCCTTACACAGGTTATTGACTTGGGGGCCCTGAGAGGGTGAGTAACTGATCCAAGGCTGCCCAGCTAGGAGTGGAGAATAGAAGTAGAATCTGAACTCAAGCCCAAGACCGCTCTACTGCTTTGCCTCGCTGCTGCTTGAGGGAGTAGGAAGTTTTTGCGGACACGACCCCTCCCCCCTCCCATTAGCTTCCGTTACGCTCAAAGCCCATAAAGAGGCAGCGTTCATTTCTTCATTTGCTCATGTGTGCAGTCAGCAACACTTTGTGCTGGGCTCAGCCCAAGACCCAGGTGGGCCTTCACCAAGCCCTCGCCGACTGTGCTTTTCCTTGACTTCTCAGCGGAACTGGACCAGTACGTGTTCCAGGATGCCCAGCTGGAGGACCCGAGCAAGGACATTTTCAGTAAGTTTGGGGTGGGGTTCAGCCTGCGCCCCCTCCCTTGTCCTTGGAGCACCCTCCTTTCCCCAGTAGGAACAACCCCGGCCTGCCTGGGGCCACCTCTGATTGTGAATTGGTCTCTGGTCTTTCTCCAAAGTAGAGCACATAGGACTGGAAGAAGTGACCAATGAGAGTGTGGAGGTGCTGGAGGAAATGGGGCAGAGAAGTCAGAAAAGATGTGAGTAAGCCCTCCCTGACCGGTCTGGCCTGGTCCTTTCTGGGCTCCAAAGCCTGCTGTGGCTCCCAGCTGCTTCCCTTGTTAAGTTCTGCCCACCTCTCCTGGCCTTGGGGTCCCTACTGCCTCTCCCTCGCTGCTGCTTACTGGTGACCCAGGGAGGAAAGAGACAGCCCAGGAGAAGATGATCACTCTCCTGGTGAGGTTCTGCCCCTGCCTCGTTTGATTACCGTTTCTGAAATGACCTTTCATTCTGGCTTCTCTTCTACCCTGCATGGTCATCCTGGTAACTGAAGGAGGTCTTTTCAAACACATGTCCTAGCCTCAGCGAGAACTCGGTTAGAATCCTGGATCTGTTACCTATGGTCTGTGTGACCTTGGCCAGGTTCCTGCACCTCTCTGAGCCTCCTACCCGGTATCTCTGCCTCTTTGGTCCGGGCTCACACGGCAACTGACAGGAGCCTGTAAATGCGGACCAGGCCTTGCTGACCCTCCAGTTACCACACAGTGCTGCCTACAAGACCTGGAATGTCCGGCTTTCCTCATCTCCTGACCTCCCTTCTCTTCCTCGCTTCCCTTCCGTTTCCTTCCTTTCTCTCTCTCCCCTCCCCTCCCTCCCTTCTTTTCCTAGTTGCTTTTTTCTTTCTTTCCTTTCTCGCCTCTCTTTTCTTTCCCTACTTCCTTCTTCCCTCCATCCCGCTCTTTCTTTCTTTCTTTCCATTTTTATCCAGTTAATATCTTCCCCATATTTTATTATGAAACATTTCAATATACAATAAGGTGAGGAAATCACACCGCGAAAGCCGGTTCAACAACCCTGGGCTGTGTTGTCTCACAAGCTCTCTGCTCTCTACTTGCCCGTCCTCCCACTGTCCGTCCACATCCACTACTTCTGGTATGAGGCCAAGTAGATTGCGGGGCCCCGCACGCTGCCCTGAGTGCCCTTCAGCGTCCTGTCTTCTTTCCGGGCCCCTGAACAGGAGACATCAGCTGGCCCCTTGCTCTCATGCTTGATGTGCGAGGCGCTCGCTGATTCCCAGTGTACCCCCACCATTTTGGGAGCACAAATCCGGGGAGTACCGATCAGGGGCACCTCTACCCCGATTCTCGGAGGAGGGCCGAGGGCTGTGTCACACAGGCACGTGCTGGGGAGGGACTGGTTGTTGTCTTTCATGCTCAAGCGGAAGAGGAGTTAGAGGCAGCACGGTTAGAGGAAGGCATGGGAATGGGGCCTTCAGTGTCCTTCCCAACTTCTCGGGTGCCTGCTGCTTTCTGCGACTGTCCCCGCTCTGTGCCGGGGCCACCTTTCCCTGGGGCCGCTGACCACAGCGTTCTCTCTGCAGCCTTCCCAGAGGAGCATCCCACGGACCTGAAGCACAGGAAGTTAGGTGAGCAGGGCAGGTGGGTCTGGGAGGCCCCAAGGCTGGCGAGCTGGGCCTCCTCAGGTGCTCACATAAACCAGCCTTGAAAGCTGAGGTTCAGAGGGGTAAAGGCACCTATCTAAGGTCACACAGCTGGCGTGAGGGGGCGTGGGACTCAAACCAAGACCCCAGTAGCTAAGCCCATGCTCTGCTGTGTGAGGGATATTGGGAGACTCAGTCCCCCCTCCCATAAGCCTCTCCCCTAACAGCCTCCTTAACTTCTTCAGTGCAGAACTGAAACCCACCCCATCTTGCTCCTAACTCAGCATCTCCTACCAAGGGCTCCTCTTCCTCTCCTCTCCTCCTGCCCCAGTTGTTATGGAGAAGGCAGGAGCCAGAAAGGAGTGGGGGACAGACTGGCTTCTAGTCTGGGGGAGAAGGCTTAGTCTCCG
Organism: Fukomys damarensis; assembly: GCF_012274545.1. Classification (NCBI taxonomy): domain Eukaryota; kingdom Metazoa; phylum Chordata; class Mammalia; order Rodentia; family Bathyergidae; genus Fukomys; species Fukomys damarensis. The sequence goes on along the minus strand of NW_022900946.1, from coordinate 13,759,045 downwards.
TCCTCAGAAAGTCCCGTGATGACAGGGACAGGGATCTTGCCCTCGAGGACCCCGGGGTGGTGGGGAAATGGTCTCTGTCCTCAGGGAGCCCCATCCTGGCAGAGGCTCCTCTCCAAGACCAGCAGGGTCCTGTGAGCTCAACCTGACGGCAGAGGCAGGAGCTCCCTAGGTGAAGACCTGGCCTGCTGCAGGGGCCCGGCCCTCAGGGGGTTGCTGATCTGTCCCTCCCTCCCTGGAGGACGTCAGCAACCTCCCCCTCTGACGGTGGTGGGCACACGGTGTGGCTCCGGCTCCAGCCCCACAGCTGCCTGGCAGGACCCAGGGGCTGCCTCTGGTCATGAAGAGCGGCTGGGCATGGCCTGCACAAACTGCTGCAGCAGGGGACAGGCATTTCCTCGACGTGCCAGGAGCCCTGCCCGCCGGGGAAGGACTTCCTGGCCTCTGATCCAGTCGTCTTCTCCACAGCCGAGCCCCTCGCTGGGCCCATAGTGACTGGCAGCTTCCTGGTGGGGCCGGCGAGCGGCTCCTCCCCACTGTCCTGCCAGCCACCACACGCTCTGTTCAACCGGATGCCAGGCCCTGGCCAGACCCGCCTGGAGGAAGCTGTGAAGGTGCCTGGTAGGTACAGGGACCTGGAGAGGCCAGGCTTCCACCCTCCTGGGAGTTGGTGCTAGGCAGGGACTGCCACACAACACCCCCTCGGTGTCACTCAGTCCTAGTCAGTGTCATCCTCAGGGTCCCATCCCGCCCAGTCCCATCCCTGCCTGGGAAGGAACCCCCACCCCAGAGGCCAGGAGGGAATCACCGCGGGAGAGCTCACCCACTGGCTGTGTTCTGTCCTCACCTCTTCCTGGAGCCCCCGTCTGTCCTAGCCACCCTGCTGGGTGCTGGGGACACCACCATAGGCTGCTGCCCTTGGGGCATCAGAGCCCTGTGTGGGAGTCGCATGTCCACCCCACCATCACCGAGCAGAATCCCAGAACGGGGGCTGTGAAGATCCCACCTCCCTCTGTGCCTCTTGCAGCGGACCCCTCTGCGTCCTTGGTGAGCTGCGTGACTCTCCCTGCTGGACCCATCCAGTTCATCTCCACACTCCCCACTTTGCCCCAGGGGCTCTGGCAGGTCTCAGGCCTGGGCACAGGCGTCTCCAGTATATTAATCTACCACAGTGAGTGTCCACGCCCTCCTTCCTCCCCGACGCATTCCCTGATCTGCCCCCACCCCAGGCTTTGGGCAGCTATGGCAAAGCACTGCCTTATGATCTCCCTCCCCACCACACCTCCCCCCCCATCTCCTTTCCCTCTTCCCTTCTTCTCTTTTTATGGTGCTGGGATAGAATCCAGGACCTTGTAGGCAAGTGTTTTGCTACTGAGCTACATCTCCGGCCCCCCAGCACACCTTCCTTTATTTCTACTTCTCAAATATCAAAGCAAGGGAGTGCAGCTCCTTGAGGTGGTCTGGATATGTGAGCAAAAGCAGCTGTACAACCACCATATGTTGTTTCCATAGGATTCTTAGTTTTCCCTCTTTAAACTTGAAATAGTGACATCAGTATAGGCTCACTAATGAGCTAAATAACAGATGCCTGTAAGAGTTGCCTGAGCATCTCCTTCCTTCTTAGTGTGTTCATATGAACAGTTTGGTGTGTGTCCTTGCTTAGTTTTCTCAGATTTGTTTTGTTTAGTGATCAGCAAAATGACCCACCATGCTGAGAGGGTGTGGACAGGTCCGGGGATGGCATGTCTGGGCTCTCAGGAATGAGGAAGGACTATGCTTCTACTCAAGTCAAGGGCAGCCTTTGCTGGTTGCCAGTTTCTGCATAATGCACTGCTCTACCAGAAGCAAGAAGTTCCTGACATCCAGGGAACAAGCACTGAGCACATGGTGACGCGAACACTGTAGCACCTCCTAAGTTCCCCGTGAGCTGACTGCATCCATTGTACTGATGGGGAAACCAAGGCTTGGGGAGCTCTGGGAGCTCCAGCGTGCTTTCCTCGGCTTCATCCTGAAACACCTTCCTGTGGGCATTCTCTCTTCTCTGCACACTTGCCAAGCTCCACAGCTTGATTTGGAGTCCGGGTGACCGGGTGGGCCCCTGGGTGGGCCCCTGATTGCTCTCACACCTTCTCTACTTGCAATGTAGGTGAAGCGCCCCAGGCCAGCCACAATCTCCCTTCCAGCAGCCCTGCTGTCCACAGCCTCCCGAAGTCCCCAGGCCGGCCTGGCTCCACCAGCCCCTTCGCTCCCTCTGCAGCTGACTTGCCCAGCATGCCCGAGCCGGCCCTGACCTCCCGCACAGACGTGACAGGTGAAGACTGCTGGGGGCTGTGCGCGGCCCTGGAGGCAGGACAAGGGCCATGGTCAGAGCCACTGTGGGGACAGGCATGAGTTCAACAGGTCAGGAGGAGGGTCTAAAGATAGTCAAGGGTGCAGCTGAGGGCAGGTGGCGGCTGCGGAACCCATGTCCCACCCAAGCAGGGCCGTCAGCCTCCAGCTGCTTGTTCCTGACAAGAAAGCAGAGCAGGTGGCCAGGCCTCTAGAATCTAGAACTCCGATTTTTACATAGATACCATGATTTTTAAAATGTCGATGAGGAATTTAAGAGTACAGCTGGCAAAACAAAAACCCAAACTAAAGGCCCAAAAGGACAAGCTGGGCATGGTGGCGCACGCCTGTAATCTCAGCACTCTGGAGGCTGAAGCAGGAGGATCACTGTGAGTTCAAGGCCAGCCTAGAATAATGAGACCCTGTCTCAAAAATAAATAAACACCAGTACAGCTCAGGTCACCACCTTACAACCTTGGCTTGGGGGACTCGGGGTTTTGCGCTTTATCCTGTGTGAGCTTTGCCCTCAGGATCTGAGGACTGGGTGGCCCAGAGGAGAGATGTCCCTGGGGCTCCTAGACCCTAACTCGTCCCTGGTTTCTCCATCTGCAGAGGTCGAAACATCCCCTTCCCCATGCCAGGCAGCTGCAGAGGACACCATCCAGCTTCCCAAATGGCCTGGTGAGTGGCAGCCGGGTCCCCCTGTCCTGGGCCGCGGACACAGAGCCCCTGTCTGGCTTCAGTTTACTCACACACTGCTTATTCAGTCCTTTGAGCATCACCTTCGCATTCATTGATTCGCATCTCTCACATGCACCGCTGAAGACCTGTCCTTCAATAAGCCCCGGTCCCCAAGGGCCACCTGGTGTGGATGTAGCCAGCTCACCTGCAAGGCTGAGAGGGTGCCTTGGGGAGAGCGGCTAATGGAGAGCGTGGAGAAAGCAAGACGCTAGTAGGTGTGGGTAATGGAAGGTGGGAGTAAAGGAGTAAGGCCGGGCATGGTGGCGCACGCCTGTAATCCTAGCACTTGGGAGGCTGAGGCAGGAGGATCACAAATTCCGGCCCAGCCTGGACACCTTAGTGACTTAGTGAGAGCCTGTCTCATAATAAGTAAAAAGGGCAAAAAAAGAAAAGAAAAAGGGCTAGGAATGTAGCTCAGTGGGAAGACCCTGGGTTCCATCCCTGGTGCTACAAGGAAAAAAAAGGATGGGGATAAAAGAATTAATAGGCAAACTAGTGAGAAGGAGAGTGGGTGTGGGAGGGAAACCGGACAGTGTCTGGGGACGGACGAGGCAGTCGATGAAGCCAGTGGGCGATGGAGGAGCTGGGGAGGGAGGCCCGTCCAGCCGCCTGCATCCCCAGCCGGACGCAGCCCAACATGGTCTTGCCTTTGCAGAGACGGTGAGGCAGTTCCACCACTCGCTGCAGGACTGGCATCAGGCGGAGCCCGCAGGCCCAGAGGACATAACAGTGGAGGTGGAGCTGCTGAGAGCCCGGCTGGAGAAGGGCAGCCACAAGAGCCAGGAGAGGGAGCTGGCCACCGTGGACTGGGCCGAGCGCCAGCTGGCCAGTGGGGGGCTGGCCGAGGTGCTGCTGGCTCCCAGCGACCACCGGCGACCACGAGAGACCCGAGTGATTGCCGTGCTGGGCAAGGCTGGGCAAGGGAAGAGCCATTGGGCTCGGGCAGTGGGTCGGGCCTGGGCCCATGGGCAGCTTCCGCAGTACGACTTTGTCTTCTACGTGCCCTGCTACTGCTTGGACCGCCCAGGGGACACCTACCGCCTGCAGGATCTGCTCTGCTCCCCCGGCCTGCAGCCACTGGCCATGGACGACGAAGTCTTCGGCCACATCTCCAGGAGGCCCGACCGCATCCTGCTCATTCTGGATGCCTTTGAGGAACTGGAAGCTCAGGACGGCTTCCTGCACCCATTTCAGGTGGGTGCAGGTGCTGGCGGGCCTGCATGCGCAGAGCCCTGCTCCCTCCGGGGGCTGCTGGCCGGGCTCCTTCAGCGCAGGCTGATGCGAGGCTGCACCCTGCTCCTCACAGCCCAGCCTCGTGGGCGCCTGGCCCAGGTCCTGGGCAAGGCCGATGCCCTGTTCGAGGTGGCCGGCTTCTCCACTGAACAGGCCCAGACATACGTAAGGCGCTACTTCGAGGGCTCGGAGCACCAAGAGCGAGCTCTAACGCTCCTTCAGGACCAGCCGTTTCTCCTCAGTCACAGCCACAGCCCCACTCTGTGCCGGGCAGTGTGCCAGCTCTTGGAGACCTTGCTGCAGCGAGGGGCACAGGCTGAGCTGCCCTCCACACTCACAGGCCTCTATGTTGGCCTGCTTGCCCCGGTGGCCCAGGACAGTCCCCCCGGGGCCCTGGCAGGGCTGGCCAAGCTGGCCTGGGAGCTGGGCCGCAATCACCAAAGCACTCTGCGGGAGGGCCAGTTCCCGTCGGAGCAGGTGAGGACCTGGGCTGTGACCAAAGGCTTAGTGCAACCCGTTGCACAGCAGGTCCCGCGGGCTGCCCAGGCCGAGCTGGCCTTCTCCAGCTTCCTCCTGCAGTGCTTCCTGGGGGCCCTGTGGCTGGCTCTGAGCAGCGAAATCAAGGACAAGGAGCTGCCGCAGTTTTTAGCACTGACCCCAAGGAAAAAGAGGCCCTATGACAACTGGATGGAGGCTGTGCCACGCTTTCTGGCTGGACTGGTTTTCCAGCCGCGAGCCCGCTGCCTGGGAGCACTGGTTGGGTGTGCAGCAGCTGCCTCGGCAGACAGGAAGCAGAAGGTACTCACCAGATACCTGAAGCGCCTGCAGCCCGGGTTGCTGCAGGCCGGGCGGCTGCTGGAGCTGCTGCACTGTGCCCATGAGGCCCACGAGGCTGGGATCTGGACGCATGTGGTACGGCAGCTGCCTGCGTGCCTCTCCTTCCTGGGCACACGGCTCACGCCACCTGATGCCCATGTGCTGGGCAAGGCCTTGCAGGCGGCCGACCAAGACTTCTCCCTGGACCTCCGCAGCACAGGCATTGACCCCTCGGGCCTCGGGAGCCTCGTGGGACTCAGCTGCGTCACCCATTTCAGGTGGGGGCAGGTGCAGGAAGGGCTCCTTCTGCTGGCGTGGACGGTCGCTCTGTGTGATCTCACTTGACATGCACAGTGGCAGGCGGGTGAATGGATCCCTGCCATGCCGAGGCTCAGAGAAGGGCAGCTGCTTACCCAGAGCCACACAGCCAGTGGAGGGCAATGTTCTTCCTCCAGCACATATCTGAAGGCCCACCCTGTGACCTGGGCCCAACTTTGTTTTCTCTCCTCCATCCCCAATCAAGGATGTGTTTTCTCATGCTCAAAGCCACAGCCTCCCCGTGACCTGTCTACCTCCCTTCTCACCTTTTCTATCCCACTTTATGTTCAGCTCCCAGAGCAGTCTTTCTAGAACCTGAATTTGATCACATCACACCTCTGCCCTCAGAATGAAGTCTATGCTCCTTCGCTGGGCTCTTTTTAAGTCCTACGATGGATCGGCTTTAGCACTTTAATCTCCAGAGAGCCGCTCTCCTGTTTCTCCTAAACATTTTACCTAAGCTCTGAGGTCTGACACCATTGTGCTCAGCACTTAACAATGAGCTTCCTGGTAGCCAAAGCCAAAAAGGGAAATAAAACCAGAGTGAGAGTTGCAAGAAGGGAGGAATCAGTAAAGGCTACAGTGGCCGCAGACAGCTTCCTGGAGGAGGTGGCGGCTGAGCTAAGGATGGAAAGTATCTGAGTAGGTAGGAGATGGCTTCACGGAGCTGCCCACCCCTCCATTGCGGTCTAGCCCGGTCTCTGTGCCTGGGTCTGAGACCCTCCCTCCACAGGGCTGCCTTGAGTGACACCGTGGGGCTCTGGGGGTCGCTGCAGCAGCGCGGGGAAACCCAGCTACTCCAGGCAGCAGAGGAGAAGTTCACCATCGAGCCATTTAAGGCCAAGTCCCTGAAGGATGTGGTAGACCTGGGCAACGTCGTGCAGACCCAGAGGTAAGCGGGACGGGGTGGCAGGTCCTGCAGTCGCCCCAGGCCCAGCCCCACAGTGTGACACTGCTCTGTTCAAAACGTGCCACCATGTACCCAACTCTTTCTCACCTAAAGCCACGGAGAAACTCTTCTGCCAGGAGTTGACAAGGATGCCTTCGGCATCTAGGGACACATGTGGCCACCCTCCGAGGCCCCCAGGACCAGGGTCGTCCGCATCTTAGAGATGGCAGCGGAGGGCAGAGACAACCTGGCCATACAGCAAGTTCACTGTCTCACTCCCTGAGCGCCCGCTGTGTGCTGCGTGGGCTGGGTGCCATGAAGGGCCTGCTCTGAGCCTATTTTCCATGAAACACTCCTGTGTTTTCCTGCTTTCTCTGTGCCAGTGCTGGATGGAAGCCTGGGCCCTGCATGTGCTAGGCACGCACTCCATCACAGAGCCACATCCCCAGCCCCAGGGAACGTGGGGCGCTGGGGCAGCCATCCAGGGGCACACAGGCAGGGCCGCCCCGGGGACCTAGGGCCTGCTCCCCTTAGCGTGGCCTGTTCCCTCCAGGCTGAGAAGTTCCTCCGAAGACACAGTCTGGGAGCTCCCCGCTGTCCGCGACCTGAAGAAGCTGGAGTTCGCGTAAGTGATGGTGCACAGAGTTCAGGAGCCCAAGTTTCCTCTTTGGCATTCACTGACCTTGGGAAAGCCACGGGAACAGGGGAGCCTGGGACAGTTCTTCCCCCGACACCCACCACCTTAGGAACCAGCTTCTGGCCAGCGTGGGCAAGTGCTGCAGTGGGCTCCTGAGATTCACTGGTAACCCACCTACTTGCTGGTTACCTTGCTTGTTCCCATTCCCTACACTTGAATGGCGAGGCTTCCTTCGGTCCTGGAAGGCCTGACGTAGTGATTTCCCTCTGCGGGGGCTTGGAGGGCTTCCTGGGGGAGGCAATGCCTGCACTCAAATTTGACCAAAGACTAGGACTGAGTCAGGTGGGCGGGCCGTGCCAGGGAGACAAGGGGCTTGCGGGAATCCTGACTCAGCCAGGGGCAGAAGGAATCACTGCTTGGCCTTTTGGCTAAGATCGAGTGCAGGGGCAGAAGGACCCATTGTGCCCCAGCCCGTGCCCTCCAGGGGAGATGCCACCACGTGCCCTGTGCTGCTGAGTGGACTCTCTCCCTCGGCCACGAGCCAGACTCCCGGGGATGCTCAGCCCTGGCCACCACCCATAGCAGCCCAGGCTTCTCCCCTTCTCCCGGCAGTGGTGCCAGCCCTGACTGCTTGCTGGCATCCTCACAGACACAGACTCAGTTCGCCTGGGGCTGGCCTGGTTTTAACGCTGCGAGTTCGGTGTCCTGGCAAAGCCCCTGGACTCGGGCACACTGGGGCAGTGGGTCACGCTGTGTACAGCGAGGCCTGGGAGCCACCATACTGCCCGGGGGGATAGGACGGAAGTAGACCTGGCCCCTAGTCATGACACGGGGCAGCCCCCCAGCCCTGGGAGGAGCCACAGTAATTCTTGTGTTTCCATCCATCTGTCAGAATCTCGCTTTCGATTGGCAAAGCACTTTCCCCCAGTATCCCAGGTGATTCTCCTCTGGGGGGGGCCTTGTTATCATCTCCCCATTGTATAGATGGGAACACCAGGGTCCAGAGAGTTTAAATTGCTTCTCCAAAGTCGTAAGAGTCAGGTCAGCTTGGTTCTGAGCTCCAACCAAAGAACAAGGAGTATTTGGTCCTTGGTAGGTATCTGAGATCATCTAAGAATTAACAAGGAATCCTTCAGCACCAACGGAGGATTCGGGGCATCCCACGTACATATATATATATAAATCTCATTCATCACAAGGGCTGCTCTGGGAGGTGCTTATCACACTTACCATTTGACAGATGAAACTGAGGCCCAGTGAGGTTATGTGACTTAACCAGCAAGGTTTGTGACGCCTGCAAGCTGTCAGATCCCCTAATCACTGCCCCGCTCAGCCCCAGCAAAAGCCAGGCACTTCTTGTTTTGAATGAAAGACGAGGTGCCAAATTTGTGCAGAGGTAAAAATATTGCCTAAAAGAGGAAATGTCTGAAGACGGCCACCACGAGCTCTTTCTGGCATGATTTATTTTCAGCTTCAAAAGCCCCTAGTTCAGGGTGGGAACAGCACTCCGGGGAACGGCAATCATGGGGTGGAACGGCCTGGCCGCGGGTGCACGACCACCTGGAGACCGGAAGCCCCAAAAGTGTTCTCAGGAAACAAGGAGTGAAAGAAGAAAGGATGATTTTGGGTGTCCGCTCTGGCCACTGCTGAGTGGGGCACCTGTCTGCCTCCTTTTCCTGTCACATCAGGCTGCTCAAAGCCCCGCAGTGACTGTGCTCACTCGCTACCTCCTCACCCACGGTTACCCCCTGGGCCCATCTGGCTCCCTCCCCTCCACCATGTGCCCCTCCAGTGAGTTTTCAGCTTCACTGGGCAAGATCCGGCCTCGGGCCTCTGCCCTGCCAGCCCCTTTCCTGACTGTTCCTCCTCGGGGGCCTGCACAGCCCACAGGCTGGCTTCTGTCTGATCTTTTCTGATCCTCCTATTTATTTCAGGACCCTCCTACTTCTGAGTGTGAGGCCTTTTCTGACCCTCCTTTTAAAAATAACATCGCAGCCCTCACTGCCGCATCTGTCTCTCAGTTACTGTCTCTCATTCCGGATAGCGCGCTGACTCCTTTGATTATCGGTCCCCTCCTGGAATGCCAGCTCCCCCAAGGCAGACAGGCTCATCCAGTTTGCTCATGACTTTAGCCCTGGGCCTGGCAAAAGCAGATACGCAGCAAGTACTGGGTAAGGGATTCCCTAACCCTTCCTGCCACCTCCTGAGGTTGGGGCTGCGCGTTGGAGGAGGCCCAGGCACACAGCCGAGTGCAGACCCTGACACCCCGCTCCCATGCTGGGGCCCTCCCGGGGGCTCGTGGGTCCCAGACTTTGGGATTTCTGAGAGGAGATCATTTCAGAGTGGTTGTAAGTGACCACACCCAGGAACCGCGCTTTAATTTTCATCAAGGATGTTCATGTAAGCAAATAGCAACCGATCACTTTTCATGGCATGGTTTTATCAAAAGCTGATCATTTTAATATCAAAAAAGTTCAAGGGATTTAATTTCAGTAGGAAAGACAGTCCCTTACATTGAATACATTCAATGATTATTTTTATTTATTTGTTTTTAATTAATTCATTAATTATTTGTTTGTTTTTTGGTACCAGGGATTGAACTCAGGACCTTATGCTTGCAAGGCAGGTGGCAGAACCACTGAGCCAAATCCCCAGTCCTGAATGATTAAAAACAAAACAATACAGCCCTTCATTGTCCTTATTTTTTTTTTTCATTCCCTTGAAGTCTGTGTAGTCTAAATGTCAGTCTAGGCTGTGTGAGCCTGAGTGAGTTACTTAACGTCTCTGTGCCTCCATTTTCCCATATGTGAAATGTGGAAGAGGAGCCCTTCGCTCAGAGTCATGGAGATTAAATATGATTCAAGTTGACTGAAGGACCCAACATAGGCCTGGCATATAATCAGAGCCCCCCCCCAAAAGGTTCTTTTTGTTCTTGAATGCAGACAATAAGTAAGCTGCGGGGTATGCTGTTGCTGGTGATCCTTGGCTAGTGTTTGGGGCCTCCATTGCTAGGCTGTGGTGGGAGAAGGGTGAGTGTGTGCAGATGTCAGCAAAAGTGAGAACGGGCTCCCCAGTCAGAGATGAAAGCTAGGAACCGCCTGGCCTCTCAGGGGCATTGTGAGGTCTGCCCAAGCAGAGGGCGTGGAGGGCCAGCTGGGAGGCTGTGAGGAGTGAAGAGCTCTGGCTTCTGGGCCCCGCGTCTGCCTCCCAGGGCTGACTTGAGGCCTGGGGCGTCCTGGCTGACCCTGTCCTCTGTCCCTAGGCTAGGCCCCACTTTGGGCCCCCAGGCTTTCCCCAAACTGGCAAGGATCCTGCCAGCCTTTTCTTCCCTTCAGCATCTGGAGTAAGTATGTCCCCGGGGCCTCCCCTCCACTGTGGCCCTGACAGCCTCAGAGCCTGTCCTGTCCCCAGGGCACATGCAAAGGACACCTTCCCATCCAGGAAGTGAGTCTGCCGCAGGGAAGGGACAGCAGATGGGGATCCCCAGGAATAGACAGCGTGGAATCCTTCGTGACCTTTGAAACAACTTTCCTGCGCGGCCTCACCTGACTTGCTCTCTTATCAGCCCCACTGGGGAGGCCATGGGGGCGAATCCCATTTTGTAATCGAGCTTCCAAGAGCTGAAGGGAAGCCATTCAAACCTGAGGGGGTCCTAAGAAGCAAAATGGGTTCTGGTCTGTGGGAAGTCCCACGGGGTCGCCTGGCAGGCCCCGGGTGCTGACGGTGGCCTCTCACAGCGCAGGGTGGCTGTCTGCTCACTGTGGTGGTGGCACATCCAGGGCTGGGGACGCGGAGGGGGAGGGAGGAAGACACTGGCTGACGGCCTCCATCTGATTCCACCTGCAGCCTGGACTCGCTGAGCGAGAACAAGATTGGGGACAAGGGTGTCTTGGAGCTCGCAGCCACCTTCCCTCAGCTGAAGGCACTGGAGACACTCAAGTGAGTGGCAGGGCCTGCCCTCCCCACTGTTCTGAAGTCTAGCGGCTCCTCCTGCCACTTCCTGTGCTCCATTCAACCATTCAGCCCTTTGTGCCCCGCTCAACCACACTCCACTCTGTGCCTCATGCACTGATTCACCCGGTCCGTGAGTTCTTTATCCATTCTGCTATTATTCATCCAGTCATTTTTTTATCCAATCATCCACTCATCCAGAGATTTACTGACTTAATCAACAAATATTTAAGGAATCTCCTCGATCCCAGGCACCATTGTAGGCCCTGAAGGTGCAGCTTCAAATGGGACTAACAAATCTCCTGACCACAAGGGCCTTAGATTCTAGTAAGGAGACACAATAAACCAGAAGCAGATGAATAAATAAATCTGCAATTACAAAGGATGCAGGAATAAAAGCGGAGTTTAATGACAGAAGATTATATTGGGGGTTGAAATAGAAATGTTAGGATGCATTGGGAAAACCTTATTGTCAAAATGACAACTTTAAAAAAACTATTTGGGATTCTGGAAAGTTGGAAATGGATAAATGCAGATTGACTGACCTTTCCTTGTTTTGTTTCTTTTTCTTTTTTACTGAATAGAGATTATAAAATCTTTCCACATTGCCCCTCATAATTGAGTGGAATGGCCAAATATTTCACCAGAATTCGCTTAGCTGATTCTTTGATTGCAAAGTACTGAGCGTTCCCCAGTAGTTTATAGTGATTTAAGTAACATTGTAACTAGATTTCCTCCCCTAAGTCCTCCTTCCCCTCTCTCCCCTCTGTCCCTTTGCCCTTAAGAATTTATCAAGCACCTTCTATGTGCTCAGTACTGCTATAGCTACAAGGACATAATCATGACCAAAACATCCACAGCCCTACTCTCTGCAGAGCCCACCACCTACCTAATTAAACCAATCACACAGACAATCAAAGAAACAAATCATTTAATTACAGTGCTGATGAGTTGTCCAGAGGGAGTAGGGAGGACGTTATAAAATCATAAATAGGTGGAGGAGGGGAGCCCCCTACAGCTCACCCCGCCCTCCTACTCTGGGAGGACTCCTTCGTCAGTAGTTCGTGTCGGTTTACCCAAGGCACCATCGCAGTTCATTACCTGTGACTGGCCGTGGTTGGACTGTCCTCCTTTGCAGCACAGGCTGCCCTGTGGGGTTCCAAGTGGGGCCCAGACGGATGGACGCTGGCGGGGGCGGGGCCTGGAGATGGGGTCCCGAGCTCCCCCTCGCTGTGTCCCCGCAGCCTGTCCCAGAACAGCATCACGGACACCGGTGCCTGCAAGCTTGCGGAGGCCTTGCCCTCGCTCTCTGCGTCCCTTCTCAGGCTCAGGTGAGTAGGGTTTCTGCACTGAGCAGGTGGGCTGGGGAGGCCAGGGAGCCTCTCGGGCAGCTGACCCCAGGACTCTGGAAGCAGTCGCTATAGGCCCTGAAAACGGGTGGAGGGAGAGTGGTGTCTGCAGAATCCCTTTGGACACAGCTCCTTGATCCGGGTGTCATTACCTCCCCGAGCGAGAAGATAAGCAGGACCCAGGGGAGGAAATCTGGGCAGATCGCCATCTGGTCCCGAGGCGCTGGTTTCTCATCTGAAATAGGAACTACCCTGGTGGCCTCTGTAAAGCGCTGGGTGCAAGGCCTGCCTCTGCAGGAGGAGGTAGCGTCCCCCCCTCTTCCGTTGGAGGAATCACATACTAGCCCGTGCTTACACTGCCACCTCCTGGTCATCCTCGGAATGACAGGCAATACCTTCCAGTCTAGTGCGGTACCAGAGTAGAGCAGGAAGAGGAGCCATTTGGCCTCACATCCCTAGCTCTCCTAACTCCCCAGCCTGGGAGGAACGTCCCTTCCCGTCCCAGCCCTTGTAACTTGCTGAAGACAGCTCGAGTCAGACTCCAGGAAAAGTGGCATCTGGTCCGTCTCTGTGCATGTCCTTCCAGCCGGGACCACAGGGTGCAGCTGCACAGGTCGTGTACTATACAACTCAGTCTGTGTGAGCTGTGCTTACCCCCTAGAGCTGTTCCAGGCATCTGACATCCTATAACATGAACATGAGCTGGGACCTGTACTAGGAAGTAGAGATACAGCTATGAACAAGAAGCATGTTCTTGCTTTCAAGTTTTTTGCCCAGTTAGCAAGCACAGACATAAAGTATTTTGATATAGTGATTTATGCTGGAAAGAAACTCACACAGCCTGAGAGTGTGCAATAAAGAAGACTGCCCAGTTCACTGGGGTGGTCAGGGCAGCTGGAGGAAGTGACCAACTTCCTCTGGGAAGCTGTGAGGGAAAAGCACTGCAGCAAGAGGAGAAGCAGGTGCAAAGGCCCTGAGGTGAGAGAGGTGGGCAGAAAGGATGAAGGACAGATGAGGTCATTAAAGCCCAGATTGGGCAGGGTGAGGGGCTTACAGATTAGGCAGAGGTATTCCTGGCTTTTGTCGGGTGAATGAAAAATAGGAGGGGCATGTGAAAGTGATGTCTGATCTAAGGTGCACTTTAAGAATTATCAGGCTCAGTGGTGGAGCACTTGTCTGGCATGTGTGAGGTCCTAGGTTCTATTCCAGCACCACAAACAAGGGAAAAGGGGGGGGGATCATATTTCATAGACTAGAGTGCCATCCACACAAAGACATGGTTAGAAAGATGAAATGCCGTTGGTTAAACTGCGACACTCTTGGTCAAAGGTCACACTCTGATCTCAGTGAGATTCAAATGTGGGCTTGGGCATCTTGACCTCAGAGAAATGCAAGGACCCTGGCTGCCTGCAGAGAGGAGGCAGGATGCGGAAAGGGTGCTTGGTGCCCAGCTCTGTGGAGGTTGGCATCAGCAGTAACTGCTGTGCTGGTTTTTCTCTTCCTGCCACCAATGCTGGTCACACCTTTTACAGGCACTCAGCGAGGGTGACAGTCATGCCATGACAGTCGTAACCCAAGCTAACAGTTCACCTACCAGCAGGAACGATTGCCCTTCCCCATAGTGTGACTGTGGCCATTGGTCAGATGAACTTGTCCAGGGTTTCACAGCACGCAGGAGGCACAGCTAGGATGTGAACCCCAGAAATCATTTCTCCTGAGTTTCCACTCTCCGCCAAGAAGTGACTCCCTTGCAGTCCTGCTGCTCCTCTGAACCCTCTGAGTGACCACAGGGAAGCGGCCTCAACTCTCAGGGCCTCAGTTTGCCCCTCTATAAAATGGGACAGCAATCTCAGTTAAGTGTGGATTCTAGGGGACCCTGGCCCTTCTCCCAGCACCCCAAAACCCTTCCCTGGCCTCTATCTCCGGCAGCTTGTACAACAACTGCATCTGCGATGTGGGCGCCGAGAGCCTGGCGCGTGCGCTGCCTGAGATGGGGTCCCTGCGGGTGATAGAGTGAGTGTGGGCAGAATCCGGGCAGCAGGGGGGCATCTCCCACTGGCATCATGGGAAGGCCTTGGTCTGGCGATGGGCGGATCCCCAGCGCCAGGCCTCAGCGAGTTTCTCTCCCCAGCGTCCAGTACAACAAGTTCACGGCCGTGGGCGCCCAACAGCTGGCCGCCAGCCTGCAGAGGTGCCCGCGCATGGAGACCCTGGCGTAAGTCTCCCCACCACCGCTGTGGCGCTGGGACCTGCTCTCCCGCCCCGGGGTGTGGCCTCCGGGCAGGCGGGCCTATGGTCCGCGGCCTGTGTTTCTCCGTGGGTAAGAGGAAGGGGCTGGTAAGCTCTGGCCTGGAGAGAGTCTGGTCTGGAAGTGGGTTAGTTAGGACGCGTGAGGCTCCCAGAACCCCCGGGAAGCTCCGTGAGTGCTTCGTCAGAATGAGCCATATAATTGTCTGCATTCACTCTTCCCGACCCATAAAATTGAATTTCATGTGGTTTTAATTTATTTTTTATTATAGCGTCATGGTATCTAATGCCCCATTCTGGTACTTCATACTTTGGGAAGAATTTTCACCTACATAATCGCTCATGTCTTCTAAAACGGCTAAGGCAGGTTTCCTAAGACGGCTAAGGCAGGTTTCCTAAGACCCATCTCGGCTCACAGATGAGGAGAATAAGGCACAGGGCAGTAACCAGCCTTTTTTTTTTTCCCCCCCTGCTCTAAGAATTCAACCCAGAGCCTCCACACACTGAGCTACATCTCCATCCATTTATACTTTTTTTTTTTTTTTTTTTTTTTTTTTTTTTTTTTTTT
>NW_022900946.1:13726542-13743946 GCF_012274545.1 Fukomys damarensis | reverse complement strand
TTTTTGATTTAGGCAGGATCTTGCTGAGTTGTCTAGGCTGGGCTCAGACTTGTGACCCTCCTGCCTCAGCCTCCCAGAGTGCTGAGGTTACAGGTGTGCACCGCCGTGCCCAGCTCGTAGCCAACCTTTCTGAGGTCAAAGAGCAGAACCCGAAGAGTCTCAGATCTCCTTGGCCTCTCTTCCCCCCCAACCCCCACCCCACATCTACCAGGACATACTGGCAATCTGGGGGGGTCACTGCTGCTGTAGGCTGAGTGGGAGGAGGATTTGGGGGTCCTCTTGCACCGGGGGATCCCAGCCGCCTTCCCTCCTCTGGCTGGCTGCTGAGTCCCATGTTCCCCACAGGATATGGACACCCACCATCCCGTTTGGTGTCCAGGAATACTTGCAGCAGCTGGACTCCCGGATTAGCCTGCGATGACATTGCTGGGCCCTGGAGGAAGTGACCGGGTGAGCTCGGGGTGGGGAGCGTGGGGACAGGTGCAGCAGTGTCTTTGAGAAGGCAGGGCCGTCAGGTGGGCCTGGGTGGCCATCTGTGGGCCTGCACATTGCCTGGGACTTCCCATCTCTGTGCTGGGCCCCCGGGGGCTAAGGAACCCTCTGTGGTCGAGTGAGAGCCCGGGAAGGGCAGAGGGACCCACAGCCTGAGTGTGGGAAGGGCCTGCCTCTGGGACACCCAAGCCTTTCTTG
This sequence comes from Fukomys damarensis, assembly GCF_012274545.1. Lineage (NCBI taxonomy): Eukaryota > Metazoa > Chordata > Mammalia > Rodentia > Bathyergidae > Fukomys > Fukomys damarensis. The sequence goes on along the minus strand of NW_022900946.1, from coordinate 13,743,256 downwards.
CTGCTGACCGCCACAGTGCCCTGGCTGCATCTTCCTAGGAACTTGCTTCGCACTGTGAAAGGGACTGTCCCCAGCCCTGGGCTCCCTCCATGTCTGCCCCTCTCTGAGCTGTGCTGCAGTCCCCTTTGGCCCTCCTCCGTTCCCACAATGCCCCCGTGTCAAGACTGCCCCACCTAAAACCCCCAGCTCACCTCCCTCTCCTGACCCTGCAGCAACACTGAGGACACTGACCACCTTGGACTTCGGCTGGGTACCTGGGGGCAGAGCTCGTCCCTGGGCTGTATCCCCTGAGCCTCAGAGCCTGGCGTCTGGCCCCTATGGGCTCAGGTCTGGCACTGCCGAGCTGTGTAGATCCACATCTTGCTCTGTGAGAAGACTCGGCCCAGCTCCAGGCTCCTCCAGGCCCAGGAAGACACCAGACTTGCTCAGCGGTGGAGCACCCAAGGCAGGGCTTGAGGTGTTCCCTGCAAACACTTGGACAGCCACAGCCAGGCCAGCATGAGGGTCTGAGGCCGCCCTGTGTCCACCTGCTTGGGCCCTGGTCTGCTGGCCCCCAAACTGACAGGGATTCTACAGCAGCTGCTATCTGTCTGGGTCACTTACTGTTTGCACTAACTTTTGGCCAAGGTCAAAGCTGGGCCAAGCTCTGGATCTTAGCCAGGACCAGCAAATGGTTACACTAAGGGCTGAAGGGTGGGGAGACAGCTTGGGACCCCCCACCTCATGCCCACCCTGGGCCTTTGCCTCCCCTGTCTTTCACTACATTTTTAATGTCAGCCTCATGGAAAGGGATGGGGTTTATGTTTACACCATGATTTCTACTTTGGGGAACTACTGTTCTGGTTTATCCGATGCACACCAAGCCACCCCAAAGCATGGCGGCTGGAAACAACACCGGACCCACTGGCTCACACTCCTGTCACTTGCGCAGGGCTCAGCAGGGACAGCTCCCTTTCCCCTCAGGATTACCTGGGGCAGCTTGAAGGCTCCTCCACCTGCCTGTCTGCACTCGACTCTGGCTTCTGGCTGGGGCCTCGGCCCTGAGGAACAACATCTGGCTGGAGACCTCTCTGTGGGGACGGATTTGGGCTTCCTCATAGCATGGTGCAGGATTGAAGGGGGACCGCTCAGCAAGATGGAAGTCAGGTAGAGACAGAGGAGAAGAGAGGAAGAGGAGAGAGACCACAAAGGACAGTTGGTGACTTCTTTATAGCCTAGCCTTCCACATCACACCAAATTGTTTCTGCCATGCTCTCTGGGCCAGTGTGACAGGGGCTGCTTCCGTCCTGCTGCCCCCACTGTGCACACACACACACACACACGGCAGTGTCCGCCTGGGCCACATCCTGTCCTCCCTGAAAGGGCCTTGCTCACGGCTTCCTGAGATTCTGCGGAGACTCATTCTTTGGAAGTCAGCAAGGCTGAAGCCACACAGAGGGGAGAGTTTGCCTTGGCCCGGAGCTCACCATTCTGTCCCGGGAGCCACTTCTTGGCCAAGCTGGAAACCTCCCGGGTCTGCAGGAGCCAGAGAGGCCCTTGGCAGCTCTGCCTTCTGCCCAGAGAGCCGGCAGTGTGGCTGTTTTCTCTTAAGCCTGTCCCACTGGCCAGAAGCCCAATCGTGGATTGATGGGGGCAACTTGCTCGCTGCTGGTGGCGGTGGGAGGCAGCTAGTCGGCCGCGGCTCCCAGCCCGAGTGCCCAGCCTTCCACACTGCTCCTCTCCCTGCAAGTGGGAGTTGAAGTCAGGAGGGTTGAGGTTCCAGCCTGGGGCCTGCGGGGGCGGAGACGCCTCCTTGGCACTGCAAAGGCTGTCACGTGTGTCACTCAGGTTTGGAGGGTGAAGAGCTCGGGCATCACTGCTCGGGGGGGCCCCGGCATTTGCAGGTGATACGGACTCCATGAAACCCCCTTTTGTGTGGCCAAGGTGTGAGCACTGTTGACTCTGGTGCCGTCACCTACTGCACCTGTCAGCCAGGTGGGCACACCTGAACCCTCTGCTTCTGAGGCATTAGAATGAGGCCAGAGGCTCTTGTTGTCCACGATGACTTCTGAGTGGTGGCTACCACTTTATGAGTTAATTCACGTCGCACTTATCACAGTGCAAGGGACAGGGTCCATGTTCAGTAAATGTGAATTATGGTCACCACGAGTTCCTCCTACCCCTCAGTGCAGTTCATCACGTGTGCAAGTGAGGCTGCCTTGTGCCTCATCACCTTTATCTGCAAAATGGGCCCAGGCGCTTCCTCCTAGGGTTACGGGACGATCCCAGGAGAGAGCCTGGTGCACAGCTCAGTGTGTGCGGTCCCAGTTACACCTGCGCTCGCTCTTCCCGCCTCCTCTGACGGCTGACCTCTTGTGCTTCAGGTCTCTGTCAAGCACAGCTCCCCGGGAAGTCTGCTGACCACAGACAGCCCTCCCTGCCCCCTGCCACTCTCCAACCCCATTGCAATTCGTTGTCTGCTCTTTTCCTGGGCTGGGAGCTCCAGGAGGGCGGGGAACTGGCCTCTGCACCCTGCAAGGTGCCTGTGTACAGTAGGTGCTTAATAAATGTAGACTGGACGGACGATCCTCAGCCGACTGGTTTATTCACTCTGCAACTACATACCAAATACACAGCGGTGGGTAAGATGATCATATTTCTGTCTCTCTGGAGACTCTTGCATTTTAGTAAATTTTAAAAACTCTCTGACAAGGCTGCCAGGTGTGCTTGGACAGCCCGGACACTGCGCAAAGTCACCTGGATCAGGGGGTGAATTTCGGGCTGCTCGTCTGGGCTCAGCTTTCCAAGCTGTGAGTCCTGGTATGGCAGTGTGCATCAGTTGGGGGGGGGCCGGCCTTTTGTAATTCATACAAAGTCATCTTAAGAGGTGAGGTAGCTGGGTGTGTTGGCGCACACCTGTAAACCCAGTGCTCGGAAGGCAGAGGCAAGAAAATCTCCGCAAGTTCAAGGCCAGCCTGGGCTCTATAATGAGTTTGAGGTCAGCTTGAACCACACAGTGAGACCCTGACTCAATGACATTTATGGTCATGTCCCCTTAAAGGAAGGAGTTGAGGTGTCAGCTGGTGCGGTGTGCTGGAGTCGGTCCCCGAGCCCCGTCTGTGAGCGCAGAAGTGATGTTGGGGGACTCAGGCAAAATGGCACAGTTCCAGGTGCAGCAAACTTGACAGCAAGCACCTGCTCTCCCCGTCTCTCCACCTGCCCGCTCCCTCAGGCCTCTCCTTATGCAAATGCCACCCTCCCCATGCAGTTTCCCCAGCCCTCTCAACCACCTTCCATCCCCACCCTTGGAATCCTGTGCAGGCAGAGTCACAGCCACCTCTAGGGTGACCAGTCAGGCCTCAGTCTCCTCACCTGCACAATGGGGACTTCCTTAACCTGGAGAGCGCAAAGGTGCTTTGAAAATCCACAGTGCCCTGCAGCCCGGGGAGATTTCCTGCCATCTTTCCATGAGCCTGCTAGTCAGCCCAGCTCTCCTTTCGTTTGCCCCGTCCCGCTCTGTAACAGAGTTCTACCACACTCCCTCTGGGGGGCTGCACAGCGCCAGTTCTGTGAGACTCAGACCTGAGTCCAATGCGGCCAACGGCCTTCCTACCACGCCCCGCAGCTGCCCCTGGCTTGCTTGCCTGAGACTCTCTGGCCTGTCTGCTCTCCAAACCCCACTGGAGCTCCAAACTGCGGGGCTCTGACTTTTTTGCCTGTTGGCATCCTTGAGATACATAAAAGGACCCCTTTTCCAAAGCTCAAAGAAGAAAGAAAACCAGGCCTGAGAAACTGGAGTTGCATACATTTTTTAATCGAAATAAGTCAGCCTCCTAAGTATTGCTTTTACAGGTTTATCGAAATCAAGTATTCACACTGCTCACATTTTCAAAAATATATTTCTGGCCAGAGGAGCAACACGGCACCCTGCAGCCTAATGTCTGAGTCCTGCCGACACGATGAACAAGCAACTTGAAATGAGTAAGTCAAGGCCCTAACCTCGGCCTCTGACATTTCCTCAGCTTTTTTTCCGAGTCACCCCCAAAGCAGTCGCTGAGACCAGACCTGGGCTGGAAACCCACCGGGCTTGAGGCTCAACTGGTAGAGAAAGGACCTGTGAGCGGCCTCTGGGTGTGGCCTCAGCTTCACTTCGCAGTGTCTCCTGCAGAGGTGGAGCAGGGGGAAGCAGGTGGCCTGCGGAGCGCAGTGCAGGCAGCAGACCTGGGCTGGGCTCGCGGGAACATCCGTCCTGACCGCATGGAGTCGCGTGCCAAGGCCAGCCCTCTGAGTGACGTGGCGCGTCTTCCCCGTGGGGACGAGGGCCTTCTCAGCCTGGGCACTCAGTCCCAATCTCTCCTTCCACTCTCCCGAGGACCTCTCTGTTGGCACGAAGCTTTGGAGGGGAGCAGGCCTAACAGGAAGAAGGATGTCATCAGCAAGGACACCCAACCTGCAACCAGTCTGGCAGACTCGGTCTCCTTCCCTCCTTCAGTTCCAGGCACCACCAGACACCTGGACTCGGGCTGGGATGTTTTTCTATTGTTATTGCAAAGGCAGTTTAATAAATTTACTTAATGCAAGAGGCTGTGGGCTGGCTGCTGGGGCAGGGGACAGGGTCCAGGCAGGCTCAGCCCAGCAAACTCGGAGTGGGTGGGGCCTGGCAGCTCCTCCCACCTTGCCCAGAAAGCGCCTGGCAGCTGCCAGGCCTGTGCCCGTCAGCCAAGGCTACTCAGCAGCCGCATGCCCTACTGAGAGCCCAGGCAGGCCCTCTCTTCCCACTCCCTCCGCTGTCCAGTGGGTGCCAGCATCACAGCAGCACCTTGTATCCCAGGCCCACCTCCTGGCACCCCCATATCCCTCTCAGACTCTTCCTTCTACAAACTTCGATGAGCATCAGGCAGAACTGTCATGTCCGACATGCAGGGTGCACCCTTGTTCAGCAGGGCGCTGCTGACTCGGGGGTGGGCCGACTGGTGGATGAAGGGGCTGCTTTAGCAACCATGGCCCCTGACTACTAACTGCCGTTAGCGCCTCCAGTCACTGTGATGGCTAAAAATGTCTCCAGCCTCACTTCTGAGGGCCACCTAAGGGGGCAAAACTGTTTCCACTGAGAAATGCGTGTCTCCCTATTTTACAGGCTAAAGAATGAATGAATAAATAAATTAATTAATTAATTAATTAATTAATAAATAAAAACAGAAGCCTAGTGACAGCTGCATTACTGAGCGACACAGCTGGCTCTGGACCAGTAAGAAAAATAGAGTGGGTCACAATCGAGATGTGGCCCACTCCCTGAGCGCTTACAGTGGGCCACAGGGTACAGCAGTGGGTGCGGGCCTCTCTCCCCTCCCCAGGGCACTGGCCAGGCAGCCTCCAACCATGGGGGCTGGTGCCTGTTGGGCCAAGATCTCTCTTGGCTTCTAGAGCCTGCATGGCCCACAGGCTTCTAGGGCAGGTAGGGTTAACCTGCAACTCCTGCAACTCCCCTCCAGTAGGGCCGGCAGGCAGGACGGGGCACCTAGACCTAGCCCCTGCCCCAAGGGGCCGTGGTGACTCTGAGGCGTATTTTCCATCCACTCTCTGAGCTCAGGGCCACAGCTAACCTGCTTGATGACATCATGATGTAATGACACATCCCTTACAGGTCTCCTTCCCTCCCTGCCTTTTCTCCCAAACAACTCCCACCCGAATCCTTTCCTCATGGTCTGCCGGGGGGGAGAGAGCAGGCCTGAAAGGGAGTGCTCCACGGGTCACCCCATTCGATCCTGACAAACCCCAGAGCTAGGTATTATTAAGACTCTGTTTCATAGGTGAAGAAACTAAGGTTCAGTCCAAAGGTGCTCACCTCGGACGTCCTAGAGCTGCTGGTGGCAGACCTATGGTGTATGTGTTACTTGTTTTTCTCTTAGGACAAAAGATGTTAATGTAGGAGTTGCTTTTTCTGAGCCAAAACCTCAGTACTCAGGTCTAATTGCGGTGTTGGCACTTTGTAATGAATAAGTAGGTTTGGGTACTCTTCTCTAAAAGATTCACCATTGCTGTCCAGAGCCTGGCTTTCCCCCACTGCAGATTCTATTTTTAACTGTGTGTGTGTGTAGCCAGGGATCCAAACCCAGAGTCTTACACCAGCCAGGCAAGTGCCTACCACTGAGATACATCCCCTGCCCCATCTGCGGTTTTAAACACTAACAGTACATGTCAGACCTGGCTGTGGGCACACTGTGAAGATGGCCCCGGCCTTTGAGATGTGCAATCTGCCTAGCAAGCAATTCCAGCCTGAAATAATACACCCAGCGTGGGGAGGAGGGGCCTAAGGCATCAGCGGTACCTGAAGGGCAGCTAGAGAGTGGGAGGGATTGGGGAGGAGAGGCAGGCAGGGCCACCAGCCCTGTGTCTGGTACAGGGCAGGCACGGGCAGGCAGGAGGTGGGGGACAAATCAGCCAAGTTTCTACATCTTGTGCCAGACTCATCTGCCACATGGCAGCTGGGAACATGTCCTGTCACTGCTCAGAAACCTTCCTTGGCTCCCACTGACCCCAGAGAACCTGCAGGCAGAGGGATCTAGGGATGATGGCAAGGGCATTCTGGGGCTCCTCTCCCACCGCCCGAGTGTCTGAGGTGGGGTAGGGGTCAGTGGTGGTGCAGAGACCGCCGTGACCAGTACCCTGCAGAGCTATGTATTCAGATTTGCCCTCAGCGGTGCTCACGGTGGTGAAGCCCAGGACCTGGGCCCATCTCAGACCTGTGTGGATGATGCTGGAGGCAAGGACCACCCGGGAGGCCTCACTCCTCACCTCGTGACTGGGGACGGCATCCCGTGCATGCCCAAGCTGCAGGGCTGGCAGGAGCGTCCCTCACGTGCTCTCCCCTCGTCCATGGACTGCTCTTCGGGGTCCCCTTCTATTTATAGATGTCATCAAAACATTTATTTCATTTTATAAAGGGCTGATTTAAAGAAAACCATGTGAGGACTAGTTCAGGAGGTTGGCAGATGCAGCAGCACACACAACAGTCATGTAGGTGTGGGGAGACCTGATCTGAACTGGCTCCCCTCGCTCCACAGCTGATTGGGCCTGGCCAGGACAGTGACCGGTCTGAAGTCACACAGCAAGCGGAGACAGAGATGTGGCCCCTGGCTTCGACATACAGCTAGAGGTGATCCTGGGCACGGTTCCACTCTCCTCTGTGTCACCTACTTTGGCTGTTACACACCAACCCCTCGGTCCTCTGATTTGCAAGTGTGGCCTTGGCAGACCTTCAGTGACAACCACCACGACGGCTGATATTTATCAAGACACCCTTCCTCTGTTCACCTTGTACCAGCTGCTTTAGCTCATGTCAGCCTATTCCTCCAAACAGTGCCAGGAGGTAGGGATGAACAGACCCAGTATCCCTGCACTCCAGGTGGGGTTCAGAGAGGGTAAGGAGTGGTACAAGGCCACACAGCTTGTAAGTGAAAAAGCCAGGATTTGAAGCTCATGGTCTGATCCTAAACCCTTTCCTTCAGGCGTCCAGAGCTTCTGGATGAAAACATCTCAGAGTCACAGCCTATGGAATCCAGGGCAGCAGGTTCTCCACCCTCCATCATCAATACAACACAACAGACAATTCATTAGCCATCGGTGGTTTTGTTTTCTTCTTTCTGAAGCTATAGCCTTTCATTACAAGCCATTTCAAGGTCACTCCCCAGAGCTGGACAGAGGCAGAGGCTGGGGGACTCATTTTTGTTTTCAGGACAGTTGGGTACCTGGTTCATTTTAAGAAGCAATGTCTCTACTCAATACCTCTGGAAAGGTCGGGTGTGGTGGCTCAAGTCTGTAATCCAGCACTCGGGAGGCTGAGGCAGGAGGACTGCTGAGAGTTCAAGGCCAGCCTAGGCTATATGGTGAATTAGAGGCCAGTCTGAACAACAAACAAGACTGTCTCGAAAAAAACCAAAACAAAACAACAACAAAAAACTTCTAGGGAGAAGCTGCCTCAAGGGTGGGATGAGGATTGAGTGGGAGGAGGGTTCTTGTCCTGAGAGTACTGGTGAAGAGGTGCCCTGGACAGAGACGGCTCCTTTCTGCAGCTCACTGCCCGGTGTTCTGCTCCTCTGGGGCAGTCAGTGTGAGCACTGGGATCAGCCCGGGTCAGGTAATTCTGTCTCTGCTCTTCCAAGGAGCTGTGTTACCTCAGGCACATCACCCAACCTCCCTGGGTCCACTCCCTCATCTTCAAACAGGACGGTGCCCACCTCACAGGAAGTCTGGCAACACCCAGCACACGCAAGGCATCAGCACGTGATGGCTTGTCCCCTCCTTTTTTCTACCTTTGTTCCCAACTAGAACCCAAGAGCAGCAGAGTGAGCTTCTGTGGCCCAAAGACTTGGCCTTCCAAAGCCCAGCTGCTCAGTCCTTTCTCCATGCGCCTAGGACCTGTAACAGTGGCCAATGATAGGACTCCCCTCCCAGGGCCTCCCCTGTTCTGGGGCAGGCTGTGCAGTGGGGGCCTCACCTGACTCACTCACTTGGGCCATGGCTGGGGTCCGGCCACAGCAAAGGAGGAGCTGCCCGCCTCCAAAGTGGCTGGAGTTCCATGGGAAGCCAGTGTCCCGGAGGAACAAGAGCTTCTTTCTCACGTCTGGGGTCATCGGTCAAGGCCTTGGGAAGATCCGCGGGCTACAGTGTGCCCGTAGCTGCCACTGCCCAAGATTCTGAGAGCCTTTCAGAAAGGCAGCACGTGTACCTTACCTGAGTCTTGTCACATCCAAGGACCTCCTGAACTATTGTAACATTAGTAGTACAGGTTGTACAGCCCCTGCCCGAAGTGCTTGCACCAGAAGTGTTTCAGAGTTGGGATGTGGGAACATTTGCATCCACATCATGAGATCTTGGGAATAGAAAACCCAGAATTCATTGAAGTTTCATATATACCTTGTACACATTGCCTGAAGGCAGTTTTCCACAATATTTTAGTGTACCTGCACTGTGACTGTGATCTGTCCCATGAGGCCAGGTATGGAATTTTCCACTGATGGCATCAGGTCAACACATGAAATGTGTGGATTTTGGAGCATTATGGATTTTCAGATTAGGGGTGCTCAGCCTACATGTTAAATCAATGCATTTAAAAAAAAATTCAACCTTAAAGGGAACATGTATGTCACCATCATGAATAAAATACAACATTGCTCATCATAAACAGAAGGCGATGCTGAAGGCACGATGAAGATGAAACTGCAGAGTGTAGCCTGACACCCCTGAGCCTAGCGCCTGTCACAAGGCAACCGTGGCAAGTACTCCGGCAGGCCAGGGCATCGCAGGCCGGCTCCCTCTCCCACCTCCCACTGGAGGCGCTGGCAGAGCACAGCCGGGGGCATCAGCACTGCCACCTCAGAGCCGGCCATCGAGGGTGAGGCGCCGACCCTCCCCAAGCCTTTGTTTCCCTCCCTGTCTAATGTAGCTAATGAGCCCTGCCCAGCCAGCTCCAGAAAGTGACGCCCAAGGGAAGCCAGGAGTCGGGGGAGAGGCAGTTATTTTTAACCACCCAGCCACGCGTCTACTAGGAAGGAATCCTGGGAATGAGGCCTTACCCTGGGGGCCCAGGATGGCGGCTGCGAGGACACCCGAGGCATCACTGGGAGTCACCAGGCAGCAATGATCACCACCCCGGGACCCTAGAAGAATGAGGGTGTCCTAGGAAAGGATCCCTGGGTCAGCACCTCCTCTGGGTCTGTCACACACCGTTGATGTTGGCCGCCTTTATTAAACGCCAACTGTCTACATCAGTCACCAGCCTACCAAGTTGGTGCGAGCCCTTAGGTAGGTACCATTATCCCCACTTTACAAGGAAGGGAACCGAGACTCGGGAAGGTGAAGCCACTTGTCCAAAGTGTTGGTGTAATTAGGACTTCAACCCAAATGCTTCTGACCGCAGAGTTGCTAAGCCACAATTTCAGAGGGTGCAAGGAGGCAGCTGTAAGCAACACAGATATAGGCATGCAAGCCATTCGCTCTGCAGCGCCGGTCAAGAGCTTGGATTACTTCGAGGAGAAAGTTCTGTTCCGTCTGGCACCCCCTTTTTCACCTGACAGCTGCTAATTGCCCTTTCAACAAAAGGAGGGCAGACCATAGGCCCTGAGCCATTGCCTAGCGTTAGTATTTGGCCAGATGTTAATGACTTTGGTGCTCATTTTTATCTATGCTGAATGATGATGATTTTCTCTTTAGAGTGACACATTCTTTCAAAAATAAATCTACATAGGCTGGGTGTGTTGCTCAGAGGTAGAGCATGTGCTTAGAATGTGTGAGGCCCTGAGGTGGATCTCCAGCACCACTGCAAATTATTACAAATAAAATAGATCCACATAAAAAATTTTGAAAAAAAAAAAAGACAAAGCATTAAATGTAGTGTAACACACCTTAAACTATAAAGGGACATAAAGTAGCTGGACAGTAGAGAGACCTGCAAGACACCACCTCTGTCAAGTGACCAAAGTCAACAGGCCCAGTCACAGGGCAGACAGCCTGGAGCTGTTGACACCATCCTCGCTCTCCTCCGTGCCACTCCTGCCAAAAATGTGCTACTGGAGCTTATCCGGGAAGAAACGTCAGGCAAACTACACGGGGTGGGGCGGGGGCAGACAGCCCACCAATCCTAGACTTGGATCGTTCAAAAATGCCAGTAGTAAGAAGATAAAGACTGACGGGGGAGCTCTGCCAGACTCAAGAGACAAAATGCACAGGGTGACCTGGGGCTGGGTCCTAGATCCCAACTCCCCCATCACCGTCAAAGGTCACTGTTGAGACAAATGACGAGACGTAGATGAGCCTGGGCCCAGGACTATATCACGTTCAATTTGCTGATTTTGGCCATCAAACTGGGGTTATATAAAAATATCCTTGTCGGAAAAAAAAATGGAAACAAAAATCTTTGTAAATAGGGAAGGATGGAGCAGGTAAAGGGAGGGCAGGGGAATGGGGAAAAAATAAAAAGCAAGACCTGTCATATAAAGGTGCAAGATCCAAACTATGAATGCAACTGTACTGTATACCTAACATGTACCAATAAAAAAATCCTTGTCCTATACAACTGTACACTAAAACATTCAGAAGGAAAGGGATGTAATGTCTGTGACCCATTTTCAAGTGGTTTAGAAAAGCAATTACACGTACACGTACACATGCACAAGGAGGAGAGCAAGCCAACTTTGTGTACACGAGAAAATGCTACCTGCTGCAACAGATGGTGTATGGGAATTCTTTACACTATTGTAACTTTTCTGTAAGTACAAAACGGTTGTTTGTTTTTAAAGAAAAGAAAAAGGAGCAATAGTGCATCTGAGGCAGGCGTGGCGAAAACTGAGTTAGAACTAGGTGTGGGGGTGCACACCTATAATCCTAGTATTTGGGAGGCTGAGGCAGGAGGATTTCCATGAGTTCAAGGCCAGCCTGAGCTACACAGTGAGAAACTGTCTCAAGAAAAAAAGAAAAAAAGAAATTGAGTTGGTATTTGAGGAGCAGGCTTAGGAGAACCTCACTAAAAGCCCCCTTCTCTCCCTGGTAGCAGGAGTGCTCAGGTAGGAGGCTGCTTGGCTGCCCTGGACTCATTCCCTTGATCCTTCACTTCCCCTGTCTAAGCCCCAGTTTCTTTATCTGTGAGACTGGAATAAAGAAGTCTATCCCTTTCATTATTATGCTAGCTTCCCCAAGGCAGACTATGCTTTCAGAAATTGCAGGGGGCAGAGAGAAGAGAAACCAGAAATACAAATGGTTGAATTCAGGGCCAGGGATTTAGCTCAGTGGTGCTGCTGCCCACAAGGTCCTGAGTTCGATCCCCAGTACCAAAAACAAATAAACAAATGGTTGAGTTCAGCAAACAGACACGAGGTTGTGAAGGGTGAGAGGTAGGACCTGCCTGTCTCTGCTGAAATCTCCAGTTAGTGTGAACTCAGGGCCCAGGGACAGGAGTCCTGGGGTCTCAGTATCCTGAGATGTGCTGGAGTCCTCTCCTATCCCGGGGCAGCCGACCCCGATGTAACCATCTGGGTGAGCCTCACGCCAGGAATGGGCAGGAGGGCTGGCTGGAGCTCGGGGCGCACCTGCTTCTCCACACCACCCATCATCATCTCTCACCTGCATGGAAGCCTCTGCCTCCTGCCTGGGGCCCAGCACCTGCCCTGAACCCTGCGCCAAGCTCCTCAGTTTGCCCATGGGCTCTCCCACGACTCAAATGTGACTGTGCCCACGTCCCCATGGAAGGTGCAGTCTTCTGAGCCGGGCAGTGACAAGCCCAGCCTGGGTGCTCTGCTGACAGCACAGGCTGCAGACCAGCAGGGAAAGCCAAGGGCAGGCAGACTGGAAAGCAGCACTGTAGCCTGGGAGAAGACAGAGGCTTCGAAACTCTGCAGTCAAACCAAGTGGTCAGTTACCCTACGCTTCTGATCCCTGTTGCCCTGTGTTCCCAGTCTTCTAGTTTCCAAGCCCTGTTCCAACAGCATCTCCATGTGCCAAGAAAGGCCTTGTGGGCACTGCCACCTTCATCAGGAACTTGGACAAATCAGTCCAGCTGAGCCGCCCAAGCACCCAAATGGCTGGGAGGTGAGGACTTTCTCTAGGCCAGCTGAAACAGCCCTTTCTCCTCCTGACCCCCCACTTCCGAGTCCTGGGCAATAATTAATGTTCTAGGAAAACTGCAGAGCCAGCTCCCCAGAGCTCCAGATCTAGTGCCCTGGAGGGTCCCAGGCAGGAAGGCAGTCTCAGCAGTCAGCAGTCAAGTAGACCACACCTGGACCTTCCTGCACCTCAGGCAGCCAGGCCGCCTTTGCTCACGGTGGGGTATAAATATCCATGCAGGAACGCAGGTGCAGGCTTATGCGCTCACACTGGCCTGTGTGTATATACCTCCCGCCATATCTGACTGTTAACAAGAGCAGTTAATAGCATTATTCACTATGTACAGGAAGGTCTGTTTAATCCTCACAGCAAGGCAGATTTTCACTATCCCTGTTTTATAGAAGAGGGAACCCATACAGGGGGAGGTTAAACAGCAGGCTCAAGGTCACCGATACGACTGGATTTGAACTTAGGTATTAAGAATCTAGGTTTCCAGACCCTAATACCACCTTCTTGAATAGGTGCTCAGCAAAGGTATAAAGAACTTGCATTATGTGATACAAATATGGCGGGGGCGGAGAAAGAGAGGGAGAGAGAAAGGGAAGGACCCCCAGCCTCCCCTGCCCCAGGTCAGCGTTTCCTGGATCGGCTTGTGAGCTTGTGTATCCACACACAAATAAGTGAGAAAAAACAAGATCTGACCTCTGCTGTTCCTCCGCTTGCTGTAGGGGCCCAGAGATGAGAACTAGTGAGACGGTCTTGAGATACCTCCCACATTCCACTGCTGGTCACCCATCCTGCACTCGAGGGTCTGGGCTTCTCCACCCCTGTAGCCAAGACCCCCAGTCTGGATTTGGGGACAGGGAGGAGAGAGTGCTAGGCCTGGCTTTCCCCATGTCTCCAGGCCCCCGTGTTTCCCATTTCCTGGGGTCACCTGTCACTCCAAGAGCCGTGCAGGGGTGTCGCCAAGAGACACTTCCTGGTATTTCTGCTCAAGCAGCCTTTGCTGTAAAATATGTCAAAGCATTTTGGCTTCAGTTTTCAGCTCAGAAGATGCCAATGTTTTCATTTGGAAGCGGAAGTGTTTCTGTCGATGTGGTAAGAAGATAAAATAAGACATTCTTTACCAAGTTACACTGTCTCAAAGTCAAGCACTTGGCTTGGGGACAGGGACTCATCTTGGGATCACCAAGGCCTAGCACAAAGGATGGCAGCAGAACAAGCAGGGCCAAGGTTTGCTGAATGACTGAATGAGAGATTATAGAAAGGGCCTAGCACGAGAAATAGTATATGGTCAGTAGGACAGATTTTTTTTGGTACCAGGGATTGAACTCAGGTCCTTGCGCTTGCAAGGCAGGCAGCGGAACAGCTGAGCTAAATCCCCGGCCCTAGTAGCACAGATTTTGAATGGATCCCAGAGATTCTACTTCTGACGAATGTTCTCAATCTGTTCCTCTTGCCCTGTGTCCAACGACCTGGCCTTGTCCCAAGCCTCTGCCCATAGAACAACTAGGAGTCTCCTCGCTGTCTTCTCTGTTTCGACACTTGCCCTTCAGCCCATTTTCCCGTGGACACCAAGGCTATCTTTGCAAAGGGTTAGTTGGATTGTGTCATCCTCTGCCTGAAACCCTCTAATCACCGCCCATTGTTCTTGGCCCTGGCCTTCCAAGTCCCACATAGTCGCCCTTGACTCTTCTGAGGCTGCTCTTCAGCCACACTGGCCTCCTTTTGATTGCTGGATGAGTCCACTCTCTCCCATCTCAATGTCTCAGATTGCAGCTGCCTCTGTCTGATGTGCTTTTCTCTGGCTCCAATCAATTTAGGGCTTAGCTCAAGTGTGTCAGCTCCCCACAGGGGCCTTCTCTGCCCCCTCCTCACTAAAACAGATTGTCCCTTCTTATTCCTTTATCTTCCCTATCACATTTTATCTTAGTTTTCCTCACTCTCTATAGAGCATCTAACAAGCGTCGAGCTGCTGAGGAAGCAGCAGTGAACCATAGGGGAAGCCCAGTCCTTCTTGCCTTCAGAGCTCTTGCCAACCCTCATGGACTTTTCAGAGACCTGCTAGTCTTCCTCACCACATGTCAGGAGGGCCAGGGGCACATGTCTTGCTCACTGTGTTCACTTCCCAGCATGGTACTGAACAAAAAAGTGGGTGGAAAACAGGTAGGCAAGGGCACCTGGCTCTTGACTCCTCATATGATCTCGTTGCCCTCAACCTTTCTTTCTTCAAAAAAAAATCTAGCTGTTGGTCTCTTAGGAGAGCTTCTGCCCCCGAGCATAGCTGCAGCAAGTCCTGCCCCACCCTGCCTCTGCAGTAGACTGAAGGTTTGAGTCCCTCAATTTCTAAATTCCTATGTTGCAACCCTGTTACCAGTGCGATGGTATGAGGAAGTGAGGCCTTGGAGGATGATTAGTTCATGAAGGTGGAGCCCTTGCAATGGCATTAGTGCCCATCTTACAAGGACTGTGAGAAATAAATGCTTGTTGTTTAAGCCACTCAGTCTATAGCATGCTGTCACAGTATCCAGGATTGACTGAGGCGCCTGCTGACTATGGCTATGTTGGCAATGACGAAGAACACAGCAGAGGGGTAAATAGCATCTGTTTATCACCACCTCGGCATCCCTTTCCATTGTTACTCAGGCTCCATGCCCAGCAGAACTCCAGCATCATTCAGCCACAGGCTCAGCCAACAAGTCCCTGTCTGCCTCATGACCCCTCCCTGGAGCTGACAGCTGCCCAACAGTCTTCCTGGCACCCATGTTCTAGCTTTCATTTTGTCCAGCTGCCTCTTCTCTTCTTCCTGCTCCTCCTCTTCCTTCTCCTCCTTCCTGGGTGACTTTGGCCACTCTTATTCCTGCTGGAACTTTCATCTTCCTGACTCTAACATGTAACATGGGCTAAACACACAGATCCCTGGTCAAAGCACACAGGCAGGACTTTACCACCTCATGCAACGATCCTGTGGTCCCTTCTCCTGATGACCCAAGAGGCTCTTGAGGATTTGCAAACACTGCAGACAAAGGCAGTCCAAGCACCTACTTTCACTTGCCTGTTCCATGAAGGGAGTCCGCAAAGCTGGCAGCCCCTGCAGATCTGAGTTGCGCAGCTGATGTGCTGGGGCACCCTGAAACCTGACTCCAAGGCAGCAGCAAATCCAAGGCCAAAAGAAGTACAAGCTTCTTTGCTGAAGCTTTCTCCTCTCACAGCCTTGGCTCGGAGCCCTGCACTCAATCCTGCCCCAGTCCCCTAGGGACCACAGTGCAAAGGTGACCAGTGCCTGGCTCCCTAACCCTTCTCACACCCCCAAGTCTTCCTACTTCCAGGACTACTGAGAATCCCCAAAGAGCCAAGGTCATCAAGAAGACAGGCTGAGACTGGTGGTGGGAGGAGCTGGAAGCTCTGCCTCAAATAGATTAGGGTGCAAAGGCTTTTTCTACAAGCCATGGGGATAAGTTCCATGGCTATCCTAAATGTAACATAGGCCCTGGGACCCGCTCCCTTTTCAACAGCTGTCCCTTCATTAGGGAAGTTTTCCAGCCCCAGCTGAGGGCATGAGAGGGGTCTGGTCATTCCTGGCGTCCAGCTGGATCCTGAGCCTGGGGGAGGGATGTGCATCTGGTGTGGGGCACATCCCTCTCCCTCACCCCAACCGACCCTCATCCCCAGGGCACTTACAGGCCTTGGAGGCCGGGGAGGGTCTTGTCCTGGGGGTCCCATCTCCATCTGGACGGCGTCCCCAACCAGGAGGGGCGGCATGATCTGGGCAGCTGGTCCAGGCCAAGGGTTACGGATCGCGGAGGGGAAGGGGATACAGCAGTTAAGGCCTTACTCCAAGTAACCATCGAAGACGTCGAGCTCTGAATCAGCATCATAGAGGCCAGAGCCGGGGTCGGAGAGCACGCCAAGGTCCACAAGCGCCTGGTCCAAGTCCTCGGGCAGGAAGACGAGGCCCACATTGAGGACGATGTACTCCATGAGGAAGGCGTAGTACAGGATCAGCACATTGACGAAGAACAGGCCCACGTAGAACATAGAGGGCAGCAGTGGAGGCTGCACGTAGGAGACCAGGGGGCCCAGAGAGTCCAGGTGGGCTGCGACCCGGGCGCCGGGCATGCAGGGAGCGGCGGGGGCG
>NW_022900946.1:13662713-13726340 GCF_012274545.1 Fukomys damarensis | reverse complement strand
GACCGAGGAGGCGCTGCTGGCCAGGTGGCCTCCAAGGTTGTACGGCGGCCTCAGCACCCGAAGAAGTGCCCTCTTGACCCGCTGGGCGGCTAGGAACTGGCCAGCCACTACCCGGCTCCTTCGCTGAGCTTCTGCTCAGTGGCCCTCGAGGCGGCAGAGGGTCCCTCACCGAAGCTCAACGTCGAGGGCCAGTTCTGGCGGCTGTCTCTCCCGCTCGCCCCGGCTGTCCCCCGAGGTCCCTCAGCGTCCCCGCAGGCCCAGCATCCATGACTGCGGCCGCCGCAACGCTCCCCAGTCTGGATCCGAGCACCACCTTCAGAGCGGCCCAGCGCTCATTGGCCTGCCGCCTCTCGCCCACGTTCATTGGCCGGCTCAACGCCCGAGCCTATTGGTCTGAGTGGTCAGGAAGGCGGGTATTCCTTCGCTCCGCCTTTCCGCGCACCAGCTTCAGAGTTGCTTTCCTGGTGGTAGTGCACTCGGGTCTTGGGTCGGCTTCGGTCTGCGGGTTCGGAGAATAGAGGGAGGGAAAAGAGATTGAACGCAATTCCATTTTAGAAATATTGCAAGACCACGAAAGCTGGAGGGAACCGCGAGCTTTCTCTGCACCTTGGTATTGCGCCACGTGTTTTTAGGACTCGGTTTCCCCAGTTTAGGTGGTGGAGTAGGGGAGGGGCAGCGGGCAGTTCCACTGAAAACCTTGATCATTCCTAAAGCCCTGGTGTTTTTGTTTTTCCATGATGGGGTGAGAAATATCAGTCAGTGCTCCTTTCACATCCCCAAATTCTGCTGTATGGAAGGTTGGGAAGGCGGGATGGACACTAAAGGATTTGGGAGCACTTGGGTGAAGAAAGTCCGAGACAGGTCAAATTCCTAGCTAGTAAGGTTGCTTGTTTCTTTTGGCTTTGTAAACTGTATTTAAAAGCAGTAGAAATTCACATAGTAGCAGCCGAAAAAGTACATAGGAAAGTGAGTCTCATCCATGAATTTCCCTGCTCGCAGGCAACCATGATACATCCTTCGGAAGACTGATCTACACTGCCTTTCAAAGCAGTTCAATGAATCTTTAAGGATATACTGAGCTGGATCTTTTACATGCATTGGTTACTTGCAGCCAGATAGGGAGAGTAGTATGTTGACTTTTTTTACAGATGAAACAGCCCTGGAGAAATGGAGAGACCCTAAAAGCTGCTGGGCCTGGGCATGTTTCTTTGGAGACCAGAACCTGCTCTTTTTCTTCCATGTCTTTCTCTTGCCCTCTTTAGAAAAATTCCTGTGTAAACCATTAACCCTGCCCTGGTAGCCATTTTCCAATTCCTGAAGGGAAGACAAACAATTCACTCTGTCAATATTTACTGAACACATCCTATACAGGAAATCTCTGCTAGGCATGGGGGAGAACACTGGCCCCAGGCCCAATCTTTTCTGAGTGTAGGTAATGGGACCCCAACATTAAATAACTTTGAGTAGAAATGTATGAATAAATGGATAGTGAACAGGGAAGTCTTGCCCCCACCTAGTCTCCCACTCCCAATCCAGGGGGAAATTTAGAAAATGGATCTTTCCTTTTTTTTTTTTTTTCTTCTTAGCGTAGTAGTGTGAGAAATGGCATAGGTTTTGGGTGAAGACCAGAGATACCCTCTGAAAGTACAGGATGTTCAATTTTGACACATTTGTTGCATGAAGACCTTTCCAACATATATATATTAAAATTGAAGTGGAAAAATAAAAGGTTCTGAGGACAAAGCTATTACTGATTTTGAGCAGTTTTAGTTTATTGGGGAATAAAAATGGGGACACCTAGACTTGAACTCTGGTTCTGCTCCTTATTGACTGCCTGACCTGGGACAAGTCAAGCTTTCTGTGACTCTGTCTTGAATGATAAAATGAAAATATAATAGTATCCACTTCATAGGGTTGTTGTGAGAATTAAATACTTTAATATACATAATGCGCTTAAGACAATGGCAAATGGTATGCACCATGAAAGAGCTAATCTTATAAAGTTAATAATTATTAATATTGTAGCGACTTCCCTCATCTTCAGCAAGTCCTTCAGGACCCCGCCCACCCGGGTTGTGCAGCAGCCTCTCCTCCTCTCGCCCCGCCTCCTCGGGCCCGCCGCGTGATGCACGCCAGGCCTTGTAGTCCATTGGCTGAGTCCTATCGCGAAGGCCCTCCCAGGAGAACTACATTTCCCAGAGTTCTTCTTGGCAGCGGCCGTAAAGCGCGGCGGTCGAACGGCCGGTTCCGGCTGAATGTCAGTGCTGGGCTGTGGGCCGGGGAAGGAAGGTGGTTGGCGATCTCAGGATCACCTCCACGGCTACCTCCACTTGTCCTGCTGCCGCGAGCGCCGGGCCGCTCGGCTGGGGGGGATGGGGAGGTGGGCGGGGGCCATGGCAAGTCCTCCCGTAACATCCACTCCTTGGACCACCTCAAGTGAGTGAGCAGGGGGCACAAGGGGGTGGCCGCGGGCTTGGGGGCTCAGAGCTCGGGTCGGGGGGCGCTAGTTGTTGAGAGCGAAGAGGTAGGGCAGCGAAGAGCGCCCGGGAAAGGCTATGTGGTGGTTACGAGCGAGGGTTCTGGAGTAAGCGCCTGGGTCCGAACCCTGGCCCCTTTGCTCTCGGCTGTCTGTGACCTTGGACAAGTCGCTTGGCTTCTCAGAATCCCCCTATCTCCCCTATAGAGTAAGGAGACGCGGTTTAGGTTTGTGGGCGAGAACTTCATTCTTGCCCGGGTGGTTAGTGGCCACCAAGCTTCCCAGGTTGATACTACTTAGACTGTACAGCTCAAGGATCAAAGGCCCCGGGGTCGGGCATCGATCTGGGTTCTAATGTGCGTGTATGCATTTAGGCCTACGTTTCCTCAGTTGTAAGATGAATGAATAGTGACAGAGCCTACTTCCTGGAATTATTTTGAAGGTTGGTTGGATAAGGAATGAACAGAAAGCTCAGAACATCCACAAATGCTCAATAAAGGACAGTAATTAAAAAAAGGATTTCTTTGGGGAGATGAACTGGAGACGTGTGGCAAACAGTCTTGGGGAAGCAGGTGTGCACAGAGATTAAAAGATCTGTGACCAAATCGTGACTCCATAATTTAATGGCTGTGTGACCTTAGACACATTACTTCGCCTCTCTGAGTTTCCAGTTCCCCATCAGCAAATGAGGATGATGAACCTCCTACAAAAATTCAGTAATGCCTTGTGTGGAAGTGGTTGACCCAGTACCATTCCACAGTGTGTGGTCAGTCGTGGTAGCTGTGTTTATTAGCCCAACAAGGACTTCCCACACCACCCTACCTAAAGTGTTCCCCCCACCCCAATACCTTTCTGTCATATCTTTTTCTTGATTTCATTTCAAGTATACCTGCTATCTTGCATTACCCTGTTTATTTTTACTTGCTTTTGCATGTCTTATTAAACTGGTACTTCTAGGACTTGGTTCGTTCACAGTTGTATTCTCAGTATCAAGCACTATGCCCCACACAGAGTAGGAAAAAACAGTGAATAAACTGGGGAAAAGTGCAGGACATGCAGGCCAAGACCTCGGCTTTAGGGGCCGGATGGAATGAGTGATGGAAAATAGAGACTTTTGAGAAAAGAGTAACTTCAGGGAGGATAGGCAGGATGGTTTGGGGGGTAGTAGGGAGAGAAGGCAAGGAGAGCAAAGAGGCCCAGGACCAGGATGGGGGTTGGTAGGGAAGCAGGTCTCTTAAATGGGAGGGCATCTGGCCTGGAAAGGGAGTGGTTTAAGGATTTCAGGAATTTATTGAGTGGGTGGATGAGACTGGAAAGGGGAGGAGGGTTAACCAGAAGGGTTGGGCCTCCGGCTGGCACCAGGTACCTGCAGGCTCTCACCTAACTCGGCCTGACTCTAGCCCTCTTAAATTTAATATTTATTGAGTGTTTTATTCTGTGCCAGGTACATGCTGAGGACTCCCTCTGTGTTATTTCCTCAGTCCTCATAAGTCTGTGAGTGACAGGAACTTTTGTCACTCCGTTTTATCCAAGTGGAAAATAAGATTCAAGTAGCTTAAGTCACTTGCCCCAAGGTGATAGCAGCCAGAGTATCAGAACTGGGACTTGACCCTAAAGTTTGCACTGGTTACACTGATTTTCTGTGCCTTTTTTTTTTTTTTTTTTTTTTTTTTTTTTTTTGTATCAGGGTTCCTACTCAGTCCCTTTCACTTTCGAGACAGGCAGCAGAACCACTGAGTCAAATCCCTGGCCCTTACACTCTTTTACTAAATAAAACTTCCCACTAAGTCAGTTAAGGGACACTTTGAACTTGTCTGTGCTTTATCACCAATAGGGCATCTCTGCTGCCAGTCCACACACTCAGGAATGTAAAGGGTCTCGAGTTTCTTTGTAGTATCCTGGAACTGCCTGAGTTCATAGTTTAGATTGCTGGAAAGTGGAGCTGCCTGCCCTGGATCAGGCCAATCTGCTTAATCCATACTGTAGCCCAGAGAACCTAGTTATCTGTGTGTTGGTGTGAGGCTCAGAATATCCCAAGGTGGCCTGGAGAAAGATGCTGTAATCAGCAAGTGGCCACCCCAGTGCTCACGCTGCACTTCATTTGGCTTTGATAGTAAACATTTTGGGTCCTGGGTATAGAACAGCTCATTTCCTGAGGGAGTCTGCAGGCTGGTGGAGAGAAGCCAAAGAAACAGTGACAGTACAGTATGGCAAGTGAAGGGATTGTAGGAGTCCAAGGGTTCTGTGAGATCGCTTCTTGGGCACTTTCTAGAGGAAGGAAGAGGTGACTCTAGAGTGGAGGCCCCAGGGATGAGTAGGAGTCATGTGCATGTGTGTGGTGGGTGGCATCATGGACAGAGCTGGGGGACTGTGGCATGTCAAGATGGGTGTTGTTGTAGGAAACAAGGCTGATGGTGGGAAAGGCTTTGGGTTTTATCTAACATAAGGTGATCAGCTCTCCTGGTTTGCCTGAAACTCGGGCTCCTTGAATATGGGACTTTCAGTGCTAAAATTAGGAAAGTCTCACGCAAACCAGTACAAATTGGTCACTGTACCAGTGACAAGAAACAGTTCCTAATACTGTCTTGCTCTGACCGAGGTCAGTATGGGTGGTAAAGAGAGATTGATATTTAAAAGCATTTGGAATAGTTTTTTTTCTTTTTAGGGTGTGTGTGTGTGTGTGTGTGTGTGTGTGTGTGTGTGTGTTGGCACACACAGCAACCTGGGAGCTCTACTTTTTTTTTTTTTTAAATATTTTTTCACAGCACTCCCAGTCAGAAAATTTTCCTGTTTTAGACAGGATTTTACTTTTTCTAAATAATGGAAAACTGTGTACCTGTGGTTTTTGTCTGTCGAATTAAGTTAATAATTTAGTTGAGGCAGACTGAAATAGTCAAGAGGTTACATTGATGGTTTATTGTCTAAACTAGTGCGTGGCTAACAAATGCGTACTACCAAGCAAAACCTAAACTGACGAAGTTATTTTTGCTACTGTAATATTATCTTTATGGGGCACTGTGTCCACAAAGTGATAGAACTTGGTTGTTGCCTTAATTCTGGTCAACATTTGGTGGGGAGGGTCAAGGTTCTCGGCTGCAAGGGACTAAACCTTCTGAACTGCCTCATGCCCCAGTGGAACTGATTGGCTTTTGTCCCAGAATTGTCTGTCCTTGTTAACCCTCAGGTGAGCCCAGGTGTGAGATGAAGCTGTCAGGGACTATATCCGAACTCTCTCCAAGCTCTGCCTCCTTGGTTGGTGCCATTTTCAGGAGGCTCTAGGCTCACATCACATGAGCTTAGCAGTCCCTGGGAAGAAGAGAATTTCTTAATATTACTGCAGAAATCCAGAGTTAAATTTTGCCAGACCCTGTCCCTGAGGTTCGTGCTATCCCTGAGCTAGTCACTGGGGCCAAGGTGTATGATGTTCTGTCTGGCCAAGCCTTTCTCACACGCCCTTCCCTAGCGCCGGGGGTGGGATCAGCTCCAGCCATGCCAGTGGACGAAGAATGAGACAGGTGATTTCCTGTGGGATCACCAAAGAAGGTAGGGAGTGTACCCCCACAGCAGACACTCAACCTTAGTGTACTCAACCTTTGGCCAAGGTGAGAGCTCGGGGCACAATATTAGCAAGCTGATTTCCTTGAAATGTCATACTCACCATATCACAATTAATGGGCCCTAGGCACCACCATGTCAAGGCTAAGTTCTGGTGGCCCTCAGAACACTCAGACTGTGTTCCTACCCTTCTAGTTTGGGAGCCCAGGGCCTTAGGAGCATTAGTGGTAGGAAGATACTTGTTTAAATGGAGACATAAAAGATCTAAAGGATGTGTAGTTGTTACCAGGCAGGAGCGGGTGTGGGGAAAGGAGACTGTTTCAGGTAGAAGAAACAAAGTTTGAGAAAACTTGGGCAGAGGGTGCACATTGACAGAACTCTGGTCATTTAGTAAAGGAGTACATGGGCAAGGGGGAGGTGTAGGACTGTGATGTACAGAGGCTGGATCATCCTGGGACTTGTACGTTGTGTTAAGGCTCTGAGTTTGCGTCACATTGATAGTCTTCCTCTCTTACTGATACGAATCTCCATGCCCACTTGACTGCTCCTTTGCTCTCTCTTCAAGTTTCTCTCTTCTTGCCCATCCACATGCCTAGCTCTAGCCTTAAGATACTAGTTCTTCCATAAAAACTGCTCTGGTGACCAGCCAACAAGAGTTTCACCATCTTCTCTAACTTCTCTTATGTTTGTTTTCACTGTCTCACTCAATGAACATGTTATTATATACTGTCTGCTCATCTCCAAGAACAGACCAGCTTCAGTCCTGAAGGTTTTGACCTTGAGTCAGAGCCCCAGGAAGCTCAGGCTTGTTGTTTTGCCATCATAAATTGTCTTCGTGTATGTATGTATGTATGTATATGTATATCTGCATATACAAACACCTGCTTGTCTCCCGCAGTGTCAGCATGCGCTTCATGAAGGCAGGGACCTGCGTGGCTTGTGTGCTGGCACAGGCCTGGCCCATAGCAATTGATCAACAAATACTTGCCACAGGATGAACACAGAGGCAAGTTCTGGCCATCCTTTTCTTAACAACTGCCTGCTCCTGACGGTTTTGGCCCAGTGCCTATGAGGACCTATGGCTTTCTCCAGGCTATGAGCCCTGCCTTTACCCTCCCCACATATCCCAGGCCCGACTCCACTTACTGGCCTAGCTTGACATCTTTAGGGGATGACTCGCCAGAAGCACCACCTGTGAACACCTTTCTATAATCTTCTAGTCTGATTCTAACCTGGTGGAGCATCTCCTGATTCTGCTGCTAGAAGACTGATACTGAGCAAGTGATGCTCTCAAGGCACAGTGGACTGCTCAGGAATGTCTGTAGAGTCTCTCCCCTGGTTCTGAGCTGGACAAATTAACACAGGATTTGTGTCTCCCACCTTTTACCCACGCTCAAGACATTGTGATTTGGAGGTGTGTGTATGAATTGGAGGGTGAATTTCTAGTTCCTCAGGCCTCTTGTCACTCTGCTTATCCTTTCTCATGCTCCAGTTTGCAGATTGGTTTCAGGATCTTCATAGGATGCACATCCCAAGAGGCATGTCAAGGTCTTTGTTATAAAATCTGCATCAAAAAATGCTGTCAGTGAAGAGAACTCTGTCTCTGAAATGGACGTGATAGTTGGTTTCCTTGGAGCATGGGGCTTCATTAACTCACGGGTTAACTTGTGAAATAAATGATTCTCTTGAGAAGGCAGGGTCTGTTGAGGCGGGATCTGTTTATGCCTGCAGTCCTTGGTGATGAACCTCTGGTGTGCAGGTTCCATGTTGGCAGTAGGCTGTAGTGTTTTGGTCTCCAGGCATTGCAAATGCAAGCTTGTTCATCAGTATGGACTTCAGTCATTTGCAAGGGTGCGATACTGTGCAGAGGATCCCACATCTGTGTCTGCAGAGCTTCTGAAGATGCTGGCTCTTTTCCAAAGATATAGAGCATGGGTCAATTGCGAGGACTTTCCTTACAGTGGGTGGTATATTTTTATGCCTTTTTGGTTTGTAGTTTGTCTGTTTGGTTTTCTTGTAGATTAGGCACTCACAGCTTCATGTAAATACTTGGCCAGCACAGCGGTTGGTTTCTTCATTGTTTGTATTTTCTCTGCTAGAATGATTTTAAACTTGAGGTCTGGGATCCAAGAACCTGGTTGTAATCTTGGTTTTACCCGTGCTACACTGGGATCCTGGGCAGAACCTCAGCTTCCCAGAGGTCAACCTCATAGGGTTGTTGTGGGTGATAAGTGACACAGTACAACTGAAGCATTCAGAACAGATCCTGGCAATAGTGTGCCTCAATTATTCTGTTGATGAAGATTAAAATGTATATACAGAACTAAAGAGAAAAGGTTACGATTGTAGGTCATTGTCACTATTAGAGCTTCATCTGCCATAGTTAAATGTCCAAGACAAATCACTCTGTCCTCTGAAATGTGCCGGGATAGGGACTCAGCTTTGTGGTCACTGCAACATAGTGGAGCAATTAGCAATCTTCCTGTCCCCCAGAAGAGTCGTTGCCAGCTTTTTCTCCAGTTGTGTGCAGTGCAGCCATTACAGCTGTCAGTAGCAAAACTGTTCTTATTTTCAGGCGAGGAAAAAATGGGCATGGAAATGGATGTACATAACCTCAACTATATAAATATTCATAGTAAAGAAAAAGGCCCTAGGAAGTAGATTATAACTAACAGTGGTCATCTCTGGGCAGTGACATCTCTGTCTCTGTCTCTGTCTCTTGCTCTCTCATTGTCATTGTAGTCCAAGTTTCTTGCCTTTTTAAAATGAATGTTACATTTCTGATCAGAAAGTTATTAAATTGTTTACAGCGTGAGATATCTTACTTAATCTTGGAGAGCCCTGGAATTACATGCCGCATTAAAATACTAAATCTGAATCCATCTGGCCCCTGGTGCTCCATTCTATTCTGGTAGATGTATATTGAGGGTGTCTTTGTAACACATTACCTGAAACAGCATACTAGGCTGTTTTGGGAACAAAAAAATGAGCAGGGTACAGGTGTAACTACCGTCAAACTTTAGAACTTGAAATCTAGGTATTTTTATGTACTGGCAATAGACACATAGAAAGTGGACATGTTGAACAGTGCCATTTACGCTTCCATCAAGAAATACCAGTTACCTAGGACTCTAACAGAGAGAAAGCAGGACCCCTGTCCAGCAAACACGGATGCATAAATACCATATTTTCATCCTGTTGTGAAGATGTCAGATCTCTAAATTTAACTATAGATTTGGGGCAACGTTAAAGGTAATGTTATCAGGTAGTTTTGTGGAAATTGAGGTGATTTCTAAATATACACAGAAATGAAGTGTATCTGGATGGCCAACATGATATCAAACAAGCACAAGGAAAGAAGCTAGAGGCCATACATTATCACGTAGCAGAATTTGTTATAAAGCTGCAATAACCGGACAGCATGGTACTGGCACAAAAGGAGTATCAGTGAAATTCGAGCACCCAGAAAGAGACTCCCACATGTAGTCACCTGATTAATGATAAAGGTAACACAATTACGGTAGAAAAATTAGGGCCTTTCAGTAAATGGTGCACGATCACTTAGATCTTCATATAGGAAAGAATTAATTGTGGTTAATACCTTATACAGTAGCATATGCCAAAATCAGTTCCAGATGTATTCTAAGGCAAGATGTGAAAGGTAAAACAATAACTTTGTTAGAAGAAAATAGCATTTCTTTATGACTTGGGGTAGATTAAGATTTCTTAAGCATGATACAAAAAAGCATTACTTGAGAGAAATATTGATAAATTGGACTACATTAAGATGAATCCCTGTTCGTCAGAAGACTATTATAAAGAGAGAAAAGGCAAGCCATAGTCAGGAAATAGTTTTAATGCATTTATCAAGTATAGGACTTATGTTCTGAATATAGAACTAGGGGCTCTGGCTCAGTGGCATGTGCAAGGTACTGGGGTTGATCCTTAGCACTGCAAAAGAGTAAAAACAAAAAAGAAAAAGAAAGATATATGACAACTCCACTAAATAAATAAGAAGCAAAAGACTTATATTGGCACTTTCCAAAAGAGGTCATTGAAATAGTCCATAAACATATGAAAAGGCACTGAGCTGCATTGGTCTTCCTGCAGTAAAATCCCAGTGTGATGTCATATACCTAGCAGATTGGCTGCACTGAAAAGAGGCAAGGAACACCAAGTGCTGGAAAAACTGTGTCCAGTAGAACCCTCAGACCATGCCCCCAGCTACAGGTGAGCCGCAGAGCGTCCCCAAGCCTCGGTGCTGTCTTGGCCTGTGCCGTGGTAACGGTGGGCGACAGTCTGAGGCTCGTGTGATGCTCTTGTTCCTCTCCAGGCTTGGGGAGTTCTTAGAACCTTTGGGACTTGCCACCCTTTCCCTTTTTGTGTGTGTAAAGACCTCCCAGTAGATTAGGATTTTTTCCCCCAGAGATTATTTAGTGAAAGCAGCAACAATAGTTACTAGTACATACACAAAGTAACTGCCAGATTTGTTACCTGTCCATTCATGTATTTATTGCTCACAACACTATATCAGATAGGTGTTAAAGTACAGTTGAGAGGACTGAGGCGCACAGTAGTGAACAACTTGCTCAGGATCACCCAGTTAATAAGTGATGGAGATGTGCTCAACCTGGAGCATGCCCGAACCAGTGTCTGTAATTATCCCGGATACTCTACCATTCCTCCAGAAATAACTTGGACTTTTTACTTCCTGCTCTGGTTTCTCTCAACCTTCCGGTCACAGTATCTCCCTTGAGCGTCTCTTCCTGTTTGTCCCAGGCTGTTTTCTTCTTTCTAAGGTCTTGGGATAGTATTTGTATAGTTATCAAGGATGTTCCTAATGGCCCCCATCATAATAAACACCATTTAATAATAACAACAACTAGTGCTGCTTCTGTGGAGGGCTCACCGCACGCCAGGCACCCAACTTCGGCCTTTCTGTGGATTATCATTTGGACTCACTGCAGCAACGCAGTGAAGTGGCTTTGACTGTCACCCCTGTGTTGTAGAATCCAAGCTGCAGGGAGCTGAGGTGTAGAATCTTGTCTGGGGCCACAGTTAGGAACCGGCAGGGCAAGGGACTCCAAATGCTGAACTGTTCACCACTGCTCTGTGCTGTTTTTAAAATTTATTTCTACTTATTTATTTGGTATATCTGCATTTGGACCCCTGGCTGTGACCCACCTTATATTCATGAAGATCGTGCCCTGCCCCACTCATTATTTATTGAGGACCTAATGTCTGCCAAATATTTTGGAGTACATTGGGGTCACCAAGATCAGTAACCTCAAGCAGCTCCTACCTAGTAAGGGAGACAGATCAGTGTGACTCGAGGTGGTCTGTGCAGTAGCAATGCACATGGGTACAGAAGTACCAGTGAGAGGGGAGCAGACAAATCTTCGGGGGCAGAGAGTGACATTGGTGATGCATGAGCCAAGCTTTGAAATACGAGTAAGAGTTTGCTGTTTGTTGAGGGCAGCCAGGGCATCGGAGGCAGAAAGCCCAGTCAGTTGAAGTCAGATCTGATCTTAAAGATTGTGAACTTGTTGGGACCTTCAGAGCAGATGCGGTCACACAGGTCCCTGGCTCCCTTTGAGCCAGGAGCGTGATGTGTGATGCTAATGGTTATATGCCATCTTCCACCCAGAAGAAAATTCCAGGATGGGGAGAATCTGCCCCTCCCCTCCCCTGCCTTGCCACAGATGAGGTGTCAGGCATCCTGTAAACTGCACGGAGAGTGTCACCCATAACTACCACGGGGTGGTGAAGCGGCCGTCAAACTTTTTAGTGGGGGCTGGCGATGTAGTTGAGTGGTACAGTCTATACTTAACCTGCACGAGGCCCTAAGACCAACAAAACAACTTTAGTGGACTGGGCCCTGCACCTAAGATCCTGATCCAGCGGGGCTGGGGGAGGGAATAACTTAAACAGCTGAATCTGGTGCGGGAGGTCTGTGAATCAGTTTGGAAATGTGCTCTTTGAGCCTCTTGCGGCAAGATGGAGACATAGAGATTTGTGAGTAGGTCCCAGTTCATCCCAGAGTAGTTCAAGTGCTGTGGAGTTGTTATCCCAGAGGACCACTGGCCTTGTGCCTCCACATGCGGCACCGCTGGTAGGTTTAGGCATAAATAATTAAGGATTTATATTTTTGGAGAGCTATACTACTTACTGTATGTTAAAAATCACATGTGATTTTAAAATCAAATTCAATGCTTCCTCGTGCTATGTGTTTAACATGTAACAAACAGCACATAAACCCCAGCTCCCTGACAGCAGCAAGTTGTGCCTAGTTGTTCCATCTGCCAGGTTCTACTTCCTACCTTACCAGTTTTAGAGATTGTAGAAGGGAGGATTGTATCAATTTTTTCCTTCCCTTGCTTTCATTAGCCCTTACCCCCAGCCTGGAGGTAACCATGAAAGAAATCAGGTGGTAGCTTTTCATGAGTCATTTCCTCATTTGTCTGCTTTCCTCCCCAAGCCTGAGGCTCCTTTGACAGGTACATTTACTTGGATCTGTGGGTACTAGAGGCGTTGTCTTAAAAGTCATGCTAGGCAGCACTGCCTGGCATTGGGCAGGCTGCTGATTCCTGTGATGTTTAGTATCAGCCTTGCTGGCTCTTTTGGTTTCCCTCTCTACCATTAGAGGCTTCAGGGACTGGGTAGCGTCTTCCTGCCTACTCTAGCGGCTGGCTCCCGGGCCTGTTTGGATGATGGAGGTAACAGTGCCATACCCTCTCAAGCCCATTTAACTGTGAACTGAAGTCTGTGCTCAGCAAATAAGACCACTGCTCCGGACTGCCAACTGCCTGCTTTAATTGAGCCTTATGTTCTGGTTGGTATACTGCACTTTAGGGGAAATGGCTTTTGTTACAGTTTGTGTCTAGATTTCCCCTCAAAGCCTCATGTGGTCATAGGGCATTTTCATAGGTGGCTGAATTTGGAATGTGTGATGCTGGGATTAAGGGTGTGTGATTACTAAATTATTCTACTGATTGGTTTGGCACCACCCTAATCCCAGTAGTCTGGATAAAGGGGGCAGAAAGATACTTTTAGGGTCTTTCCTTCTGGTTGCCATGAACTGTTTTCTCCTCTGCAAGGCTTGTTTGCAGTGTTGCTCTGCCTTGGACCCAGCCAATTATGGAATGAAACCTCTACAAACTGAGCTAAATAAACCTTTCCCCTTTAACTTTGGGGGTTGGGTATTTTTTTTCTCAGCAACAAGAAAATTAACCAAGACAGCTTTCCAAAGGTAGTCTGTGTTGCACATCAGTTTTGTCTCAGCCATTGGCTTTGGGAACTACCTTCCCTACGCTTGACTCCTTCTCCCTGAATCTCATCATCAGTCTGCGTGCAGGTCCTCTGTTGGGCATTTGGCCCGACCTGTGTGCCTCCACCCTCGTCAGAAGTGCTGGGGGTGGAGCGTGTCAAACAGGCAGAAGCATGCTCTCCCCTTTGGTCTGCTGAGTCTCGCTCTTTGAATGTGCTCCAGCAGCTGCCCTTTATTAAGCAGTCCAGGCGATTCTCTTGCACATTTACATTTGAGAATGGCTGTCTCCAAAAGCTTACTGATGCTCTTGCCTCGGGTTGGGTTGATGTGTCTTTAATATTTAATGTGTTGAATATTGCCTGCCATTTTTCTTGGGTGATGAATCAAGTCTAACCTGAATGGGAAATTGTGCTGACTGAATCTGAAGGAGCATGACTTTGTCTCCTCCGAAATACTATTAATGGTTCATTTGACCTGAACCTGGCGTTCCTGTTGGTTGGTAACCTTGTGTTTTCTTTCCTTTTCCTCAGGTATCTGTACCACGTTTTGACCAAAAACACCACAGTCACAGAACAGAACCGAAACCTGCTGGTAGAGACCATTCGTTCCATCACCGAGATCCTGATTTGGGGAGATCAAAATGATAGCTCTGTATTTGAGTAAGGGTTTCCAGTGCTTTTTGTTTTTTGATTCTTCCTCTTCCTTTGAGTGTTTTTCCAAGTGTATACCATGAGTCATTCCAGATGATGTCAGGACTTGACACAAACTTTGTCTTGCCCAAATATCTGTCTACATTAAATGTCCTTGAAATACTGTGGAAATGAAAGCCAAAAGTGGGGAAGTTGTGGAAATGAGTCTCTCTGGACATCCTGAAAATGTCATGGATAATATTCTAAGCTGTGGCCTCAAAGGAAGGAGAAAATATCCTGAGTAGTTTAGATTCTAAGTGAACAGGAAGGACCTTGCCCTGGGGGAGTCACTGAGGGCTGACAGTTTGTAGACTGAGGGCCAGGCACAGTGCTGAGCCTTGAGGAGAAAGAGAAGGGAGTCTCCCACCCATCCAGACAGAGGCCCCGTGGCATCCCCACTTTTGCTCATGGTTGGTAGGTGGTAAAAGAGCAAGCAGCTCATACTCAGAGCCCGTAATAGGGTTTCTCCTTGTCCAGCCTCTCCCTGTACTTCATAGATGAGCGGTCTTGGGCTTAGCTCTTTGTCTCCTTGAGCCTCAGTTTTCTCATCTTTAAAGGAGGGAGCAAAAGGTCCAGGTTTGATGTTAGATCCAGAGAAGGCACTCTTAGATGATAGCAAATGATGAAAATCGAAGTACCTACTAAGTGGCTACACCACAAAGTCTGTAAACTGTGAACTGCCTCCCCGTACACCTGCTTCTTTCTTTTTTTTTGTACTGGGGATTGAACTTGGGTCCTTGCGCTTGCAAGGCAGGCCATCGAACCGCTGAGCTAAATCCCTGGCCCCATCCTGCGTCCTTTTCTTAGTGAAGGAGGATATGGGACTGGGTTATAACAGTGGTGGCAAACCTATGGCACATATGTTCCTGTGTTTTTCTTTTAAGACAGAAGATGTTAAGGTATGAGTTTTTTTTTCTAAACTAAAACCTCAGTATTCAGGTTTAGTTGCAGGGTTGGCACTTGGCGGTAAATAAGTGTGTTTTGGGTTACAATTTGGGCACTCAGTGTCTAAAAGGTTCGCCATCATTGGGTTATAACAACCACCAAACACA
The DNA here is from genome assembly GCF_012274545.1 of Fukomys damarensis. Taxonomy (NCBI): domain Eukaryota; kingdom Metazoa; phylum Chordata; class Mammalia; order Rodentia; family Bathyergidae; genus Fukomys; species Fukomys damarensis. Next base: position 13,711,301 of record NW_022900946.1, on the reverse strand, counting down.
GATTGTGTGTGTGTGTGTGTGTGTGTGTGTGTGTGTGTGTGTGTGTGTTTCTCAAAATTATAAATTTTGAGGCCATTTGTAAAAACCCATTTTTATAAGGTTATCTAATAGAGCTTCTTTATAGAAAACATATACTCCTGAAATTGCAAGCTTGTTAAAAGATTTGCCTTTTAAAGGTTAGAAATGGTGTCCCCCTGCTTTCTAGAATGAGCCTTTTTAGTCCATCATTTTAGAAAAGCTTCTGAGCTCTTAGAGTCCATTGATTCCCTAAATTGCTGCCCTGCAGAATCCACAAGAAAAAAAGAGTCAAGAAAAAAATTTTTTTTTTTTTTTTTTGACAGGGTCTTACCCAGGAGGATTGCCACAAGTTTGAGGCCAGCCTAGGTTACATAATTAGTGTGTTCAAGGCCAGGCTGAACTACATAGCAAGACCCTGTCAAAAAAAAAAAAAAAAGAAAAAAGAAAAAAATTTCTGTTTTTAATACATTTCGAAGTTTTGGGGTAATCCTTTCCCCTTCCCCTGCCCAGTACCATGCATCGAACTCAGGACCTTGCCTTTGTGTGGCAGGCGTGAAACCACTGAGATAAATCCCCGACTCAGGGGTAATTTTTGATTTCCAAAAAAGTTGTTAAGATAGCACAGAGAGCTGGGCATGGTGGTGCACACCTGCAATCCCAGCCCGCAGGAGGCTGAGGCAGGAGGATCACTGTGAGTTCGAGATCAGCCTGGGCTATATAGTGGGTTCCAGGTCAGTCTCAACTACACAGTGAGACCCTGTCTCAAAAAAAAGATAGTACAGAAAGTTCCTATATGCCCCCTACTTTGCTTCCCCCATTATTACATAGCATTAGGGAGCCTTTGCACAACTAAGGAACTGACATTGACGTGTTACTATTAAGACAGTGTCGGACTCGGTTTGGATTTTTCCAGCTTTTGCATTCTTTTCGTGATGCTCCAGGATTCTATCCAGGCTTCCAAGGTGCAGTTAGTGGTCACGGCTCCCTCGGACCTATGAGATTTCTTAGTCTTCCCTTGTCTTTTATGATCCTGATCGTTTTGATCGTCCACAGAATACTTTCCCATCTGAGTTTGCCTGGTGTCCTCCTCATGACTGGACTGAGGTTTGTGGGAAGGAGAAGTGTAGTGCCCCTCTCGCCTGTCCTAGCAGGGCACCCATGGTGAGAACAGGACATCTCAGTCCCGTTGCCACCACTGCCCGGCAGAGGTGGTGCCTGCTGCGTCCTCTCCTGAAAAGTTACTATTTCCCCTTCCCTTGTGCTTTTCTTTAGAAGAAAAGTGTAGCCCACCTTCCAGGATGAGGGAGTGGGAAGCTCTGCCTTTTAGAAGTGTTATATATTATTAAAATGCATCTGCATGGAAGCTGTTTCTCTGTTGGTTCATTCATTGTTTATATCGATATAGACCTGTGGATATCTGTATTATACCCCACGTTAAAATCCAATACTTTTTACTCACACTGTCCCAGCTTTGGCCATTGGCGCCTGTTTCAGATCGGTTCCTGTGTCCCTCTGAAATACTCTCAAATTTTAGTTTTTTTAAAACACTTTCTTGCCTCTGGTCCTATAAAATACTATAGGCTCATCTTATATTTTTCCTGCCTCAGCCTTAAAATCAGCCATTTTTCCAAGGAGACCCTTGGAAAATTTCCAGAAGTTTAGTCTGGGAATTTCAGGGGCAAGGTCTAGGTGCACACACTTTAACAAGTCATCATGTTGGTCACTGTGGCAGTGAGAGTGCTGGTAAACTCGGGAGTCACTGAGTTACACAATCTAACGACAGAAACACCCGGGAGGTCAACGTGAATGGCATTTACAGCAGACAGGCTTCCAGAAGCAGTGTTAGAAAAGATTTTAGTTGTGTGTTGTTTTTTTTTTTTTTCAGTTGTTTTTGTTTTTAGTGTTTTGTTTTGTTTTAGGTCATATGTATCCATTAGTTTACCTTTCATGCATTCAAATAGAAATTAGACAGCGCTGAGCAAATGCCAGGCCCCTGATCACACCACTGGGAGGGTGTGGTCAAGCGGGGAGAGATACACCCCAAACTAATCAGCCGGCAGATGTGTGACTGCAGGGATTGTGGTGACTGTGCCACATGACTTAGCCTGAATACACAGGACACAACCAGTAATGTCATTTTATTTTATCTTATTTTTTGGTACCAGGGAGCAAACTTGGGTCCTTTCGCTTGTGAGGCAGGCGGTGGAACCACTGAGCTAAATCCCCGGCCCAGAAATGTCATTTTATTAAAGAAAGGCATCATGGGGTTCTGATTCCAACATATATCCTCAAAAGCCAGTTCCCTGGGCTGAATTCAGAGAAGTGTCCTGTCCAGACCGAGACAGGCAGAAACAGACACGGGGACAGCTTAGGGCCCCTCCAAATCATCAGCACCTTTGATGATCTTTTTTGTTCTTTTCCCCATATACGGAAACTTGACAACTTGGAAACCAAAGCTGTTTTCTTATTGGGCATTATTTTCTTTAGGGAATCCCCACTGTGTTTTTCTTAACACTCAAAGATAGGGAGAGTAAAGGGAAGAGGCTTGGTAAGGTGAACAGAGGATATGGAGTGTGATGGGAAATGCTGCTCGGTAGGGTTAGAAGCGTAGATGACAGTGGGACTCGCTTAGTAAAGATCGTTCCCACTCTGTCAGTAATCTAGTTCTCTGTTTCCTGGAATCAGCACTGTTTGTACGTTCTGGGAAGAGAGGTGAAAGGTCACCTGTTGGCCTTGATGGAAGATGGCATCGTGGGAATCAGATGTATGGGAAGCAAGGCCCTGCGGGTGGTGTGATCTGGTGTCCCTGCTGATGCTCTCGCGGGGACAGGGCTAACACATGTGCTGCGAGTGTAACCAGAGGATGATTTTAATTTCCTGTGTCACAGCAAACCACTGACTCTGTCCCATTCTCTCCCCAGCTTCTTCCTGGAGAAGAACATGTTTGTCTTCTTCTTGAACATCCTGCGGCAGAAATCAGGCCGCTACGTGTGCGTTCAGCTGTTGCAGACCTTGAACATCCTCTTTGAGAATATCAGTCACGAGACCTCGCTCTGTAAGGACGTCCCCGACCCTTGCCATGGACTGTGGGGCAGTGGCATGGTGTAGTTTGGCAGGGCTTTTGTGTGTCTCTGCTTGCCTCCCACGCTAGTCTGCTTGGGCTGCCCTAACAGAGCACTGCACTCTGAGTGGCTTAAACAGTAGGTGTTTGTTCTCCCAGAGTTCTGGAGGATGAAAGTACAGGTTGCAGCTGTCATCAGCATTGGATGTTGGTGATGACTCTTCCCGGCTCGAAGACAGCCAACAGCTTAGTCTGTTTTTTGTTGCTATAACAAATAACCGAGTCTGAGTATTTTGTAAATGAAAAAAGGTTTATTTTGGCACGTGGTTCTGGAGGCTGAGAAATCTAAGACTGGGCAGATGAGGGCCTCATGCTGCTTTGATTCATGGAAGAAAGGTCAAGGATGAGAGGGCATGTGCAAAAGAGGGAGAGCACTAACTTTAGAATAATCTTCTCTCAAGGTAGCTAATCCAGTTCATGGGAGCAAAAACTCATGCAAGAAAGGCATTGATTACTCTGTTCATGAGGGCTCCACCTCCATGACATAAGCACCTCCTATCCTGCTGGGCCCCTTCTTCCAACTCTGTGATTTTAGCATGAATCTTTGAGGGACACGTTCAGACCGTACCGGTCCCTTTTTCATTGTACATGGTCTTTCCCCTCTGTGTGTGTGTGTGTGTGTGTGTGTGTGTGTGTGTGTGTGTGTGTGTGTGTGTGACAAAGAGAAGGAGGGAAGGAGGGAGACAGTCCTGGTGTCCCTTCCTCCTCTCATAGGGACACCAGTTCCATTAGAGTACTATAGGTCCTGGCCTTTAATGACCTCATTTAGCCTTAATTACCCCCCTAAAGGCCCTATTTCCAAATGCAGTCACGTTGAGGGTTTGGACTTCAATGTCTGCATTTGTTGGGGGTGCAGTTCCGTCTATAGCACTGTCCTCCTGCATGGTGGGATACTGTGAAGGGCCGAGAGGGGTCCCCTGTGCTGGACAATTCTGGGAGTGTTTGCATTCTCCCTCTGTGACTTGTTATTAAGGAGTTGGTTTCTGAGTAATCAGCCCATAGATTCAGTATTGGAGGAGGCGGGGTGAGGAAGACCCGGCCACAGGGTCTGCAGGTTCGTGTGCTGTGGACCCTGACCCTCCGGCTTCCGCTCTGCGGCCCAGGTAGTTAGCGTGGGGCCCTGAGCACATCATCTGCTCTCACTAGGCCTTTTTGTCACCTGTCACAAGCACCCTGGGAGGCAGGGCTGTTGGCGTCTTAATTTTAATACCAAGAGAGTTTGATCGTGGGCCCAAGGTGACAGCTCCAGCAAAGCCAGAGTAGAGAAGGGGTTTCATCCGGGTGAATGGGCTCAGCGGTCCTCAGTGGGCTGTTTGTGTCTGTTAGGGGCACTGGCAGTGTCTGGAGATATTTTGGGAGTCACAGTGCAGTTGCAGAGGGGCTGCTCTGGCATCTCATGGGCAGAGGCCGAGGATGTGCAGACGTCCCGCAGTGCCCAGGACAACCGCACGGCAGAGAACTCCCCAGCCCAAACTGTTCCAGTGCTGAGGCCCAGTGGCCCTGGCTTAGTTCCCAATCCTCCATGCTTGATTGGTAGTTTCATTATTCCAAGGTGGCAGCACAGCCCATGTCCTGCCTACAAGAAGTGGGAAAGAGAGAAAAAAAAAAGTGTCTTAGTGTCTATAAGAGGAAGGCTCTTGGTCCCTGGGACATTTTTGAGAAAAGATGTTCCGTGGGCGGAAGGAGCTGAAGTGGAAGCCTTTCTCCAGGGCGAGAGCAGTATGGCACTTCTCAGCAGCAGCCACTAGGTGGTGCTGCTGCCCCAGAGACGTTTCTCACATTAGAGACAACCGCGAGCGCACAAATGTGGGTTGACTTATGTCTCCCTGCGTGGTTTCCTGTTAGCAGCTTCTATTTTCCTGGATGTGAAACAAGTGCAATTTCTGAACTCCGAAAAGGGAAGATCCATCTCAGTGTCGCAGGCCTAGCACTCTGCCCAAACCAAGGCTGGGGCCGATTCAGCTGCTTGCTGCCTGCATGTGCGTGGGTGCTAACTCTCCAGCTGCGGATCCTCCTTTGGCCAGCGGAGATAACAGCAGCTGGCAGAGAGGGTGGGTTGAGGAGCAAGTGTGAGCTTAGCACAGGCACCAGGCGGCGAGAAGCGGCTGTAACACTGATCACATCACTTAGTGAAGCAGTCCTTCCAGACTTCTCCCTGGTAACCCTTTCCAAGCCCAGCTAGGCACAGGAGTACAGGATCACAGATGGGGACTTTATAAATTCTGGCTTTTTATTGTATACATGAAGGTATATAGCTTGATTTGATTTACATGCATATTGAAATAACGACCACAGTCAAGCTAATTAACATATCACCTCACATGGTTACCTTTTGGTGTGTGGTGAGAACACCCTTCTGGCAAATTTCAAGTATATAGTACAGTCTTGTTAACTATAGTCACCGTGCTATCTCTCTGTCCCTTAGATCTCCAGAATTCAGCCATCTTGCACGACTGAAACTTTCTATGCTTTGACCAACATCTCCCCCTTTTCCCTGCACCTCAACCCTGCTGACCACCTCTCTGCCCTCTGCTTCTCTGAGCTTGACTATTTTAGATTCCACACGTAAGTGAGGGCGTGCAGTATGCATGGCTTTTCTTGTACTGGGACCAAACTGGTACCTTGCTGTGAGAAACCCAGGCAGATGGCCCTCACTTTATGCACAGCTCACTGGAGTGCTGTCAGAAGCCTCGCAAAAGCAGCAGAAATCATGGCCTGTTTATAAAACTTTTATTTTGCAAGGGATGAGGAGAGGTGACCTTGGTTTTATTTTCTAAACGTAGAAGTTTTCTTCATTGTGAAACAGCAAAACACCAAACATATAAAAATACAGACAACTACGTTTCTGTAGCATCTCACTGGAATGGTTCAGTCTGTATCATCCATTGTGCTTTTGGCTTTACTCTTTCCCACCTCACCAGTATGTCTCAGATCTTTCCACTGCAACCCTCCCTGTCTTGGTTGAAGAACTGCATCTTGCTGTGCTGTAATCTGTTCAGCCTACAGTGGGCATTTAGGTGGTTTCCAATTTTTCACTATTGCCAGCAGCTATTTCATACATGCGTCTCTTGCCTGTTGGGTTTGGTAACGTAAATGACAGAGGCCTGAGAAACTGAGATTACTTATAGACTCCTGGGATTATTATAGAGGACACCGCAGAAAATCAGCCGCATAGTGAGGGGGTAGTAGAAAAATCCCAGCCAAGTAATAGAGGCCCTTCCACTGCCCTCATGGGGGTCACCTCTCACCCATGGAGTCATCTCTTGAGGGCCCTCGAAAAGTCCCCCTGGGAAGCGGACGAAGTCTGGCTGTTCAGGTCCAGAATGCAGCCAGGAGCCCCTCAGTTGTGCATCCTCAGCTGCTAGCTTAGGTGTCTGTGCTGCTCGTGGTCCAGGAGCCACTAACCAGTCACTACAGGGCTCACGAAACATCCAGACATTCCCTTCTTCTGTCACTCACTCTCCCCTCTGTAGTTTCTACCCACAGCCAGAATGACACAATAAAACAAAGGGTTCCAGGGATCAGGATCCCCTGGGTTGCATGTTCCATGTTAGATTTGAGGTGGACAGATCTGTGGACTGTTCGAAGAATGGGACACCATGTAGCAAAAGAAAGGAGGCAGGGAATGAACAGTGACGTGGGTAACTCTCAGATGTGATGAGCAAAGGGGCCAGACCCAGGCAGAGTGCCCAACGGCTAACTCCATTTATAGCAGGGGATTCAAGAATAGGCACAGCCTGTCTGTGGAGGTAGGAGTCAGAGTGGGGCCTGCTTTGGGGGAGGACATTCTGGCAAGGAGAGGTGTGAGGGAGCCGGGTGTGTGTGTGTGTGTATTGGTGTGCAGGTATGTAAAATGCAAGCTGGACACCTAAATCTTATGATATATTAATACACATGTCCACAAATTTAAGGTACATACACATTTATATCAAGCTGTGTCCGTAGCATTTGTGACACATGTAGCCTCATTTTTAGAAACATTAAGATTCCCAGGTCTTCACCCCAGACCTCTGACGTCTTTGGAGCAGGCCCTGGGAGCTGCCTCAGGAACTGTTATGATCAGGAGACTTTGGAAGCTGATCCTGAGACCAGTTTGCATGGCCTGCTTGCCAAGCCTGCTCAGAAATGTGCAATGACCTTCCGAGAGAACTGGCTTCTGAGCAGGACCCTGAGCTGTGACTCCTGGCGTGGTCCCACGCTCCCGAATAGTTCTTGGTGGTGTTTGGGTGAATCCTCTCTCCTGCCTCACCTGTCAGTATTCTGCTCTTGACCATCTCTGGGCAGGCAGGGGAGCTGGAGCAGTGCTCACCCACTAGCAGCCCGAAGGACAGACAGTGGGGACAGCAGCACCTGCTTTGCAGTGGCTGGTGAGAACACAGCGGCACGTGTCCAGCAAGGGCCAGCACAGAGATTTCAGACCTCAGGCCACAGGCTGCAGCTGGGCTTAGACCTGTTTGTGCTGGTTGCCACAGCTTTTAAACCTAGTGGATGCCGTAGCCAACATTTTAAGATCAGGAACTTCGGCCTTACAGTCTGTTCTTTCCGGCTTCCTTTCCTCAGTTGGAGGTGTTGCCACAGGGATCGGGGGGCCTACGGGCAGTGTGGGAAGGTGGGCTGCGCTCCAGGTAGCCCCAGTGCCCTCAGTGCCAGTCTTCATTGCCCACGTTAGTGCACAGCAAACCCAGCCTGTTTTCAGAGTTGAATTCGAGCCCTTTCCCTGTGACTTAGGGGCTGAGTCCTCAGGCCAGTTAATCACCGTCTCTAAGCTTTGTTTTCCTCATCTGTGATGTGGAAAGAATGAAGGCTGCTCTGCAGAGTCGTCGTGGACTGCGATGGGAATCATTTAGCCTGGTGTTTGGCATTTATGGGGATTCAGCATAACATGACCCTTATGAGATGAAGTTGTTGCGTAAGAAGGAAAAAAGATGTGTAGCTCTTGTGGCATTCAGGGACAGTGATGTGAGTTTGTTTGGCAAAATGGGGCAATTTTTTATAGAACACGGTGCCTTTTACCCTCATTTATGGTTTGTGAAAATGCTCGCATACTACCTAACCTTCCCCTCCCTGCTCCATGTGAGTTATGCCAGCAGTAAAAAGACAGTGCCTGTATCGGCTCCTTTGGTGTCCATGCGGTGGGAGGGAAGGCTGTCCTCTGCAGCTGCCTTTAAATGTTCTGGTGACCACGCGTAGTAGATGATTTATTTGCCAGTTAAAAGTGAAAGTAAATTGTTTAATCCCAGCAGTGTAGAAGCTCAGCAGATCCTTTTCATGGTTACCTGCTGGTTACCCAACATCCTTTGTTTTCTTTCCTCTAGCATGAGTTAACCTTTTTTTTTCTTCTCTCCCTCTAGATTATCTGCTGTCTAATAACTATGTAAATTCTATTATTGTCCATAAATTTGACTTCTCTGATGAGGAGATTATGGCATATTATATATCATTCCTGAAAACACTTTCGTTAAAGCTCAACAACCACACCGTCCATTTCTTTTACAACGAGGTAAGTAAGCGATCGCCGGAGAACACCTCTGGGTGTACCACTAACCCTGTCAGGGCAGTGCTTTGGAGCTCTGCAGTCACACATCTGCTGATGAAGCACTCAGGTGCTTTCTGTCACGATTCTTCCAGCAGCACTGTTTGATTTGGGCATGCTTTTACAAATTGATTCAAAAAATTACTGTTCTGTTTTTAATATCAATTCCATTTGTGGGGCCACGATTTAGCTCACACCTGCCTCGTAAGCACAAGGTCTGAAGTTCGATCCCCGGTACCAAAAAAAAAAAAAAAAATCAGTTTGTGCTGAGAATATCATGCTTAGCAGTGAGCAGCCTCTTGTTATCTTGGGATGGCGATGCCCTGCAGGAAAAACAGGAACTCCAAGCAGGCTTGCTTTGCCACTTCCTTGCTGTGTGACCTCAGGGAACTTCCAGTCCCTCTTAGAGCCTCCGTTTCCTCATCTGAGAAATCGGTAGAGTTTTCAGGGCTGGATTAAATATCTTCAAAGCATACAGTATGTGTCTGGCCCCCTAAAATTGTAGACATTGCTGTTCTTTACAAACTAATGTTCCTTGGGAGAATTACTGACAACCAAAATTGCTGCCGTGGTCACAGTCACAAGGAGCTTGAACAAGAAGGTCCCTTTTCACACAAATGCCAGCTGTGCTGTGACTATCTCATCCGATGGCTCACCCACTTCTTCAAGGACCCTGGCTTTTCCATCTTCCTGTGCTCTTGACTGTGCAGTTGGCATCTGTTCTCAGGTTCAACCCTTCGGGTCACAGGATGGCTGCAGCCGCTCCGAACATCCCATACGCAAATGCTACTGCTGAAATTTCTGATGACTTCACTTCCCCTCTCGTGTCCCTTTTTGACTTCTAAAAACCTTTCTCAGAACTCTCCCACCAGACTTCCTCTCCCATCTCACAGGTCAGAATTTCTCCCCCAGTGTGTCTGGAGCTGGGGATCAGCCTGGCAGTCTCCCGGAAGGCTGGACAGGGAGGGAGAGTGCATCCAAGGTGGCTCACTCACTCGGTGGCCAGTTGGCTGTGGCTGTCGGTGGGAGGCCTTGGTTCCCTGTTGTGTGGGCCTCTCCCTCAACTAGTGGAGCTGGCTTCTCTGGGTGAGTGATCAAAGAGAGAAGGCAAACTAATGCCTTTTATGGCCCAGTGTCAGGTGTCACACACGCTCACTTCCACCGCATTCCTCTTCCAGGGCTAGCCCTGACTCCGCGTGGAGAGGTGACGGGAGAACATGAACACTGGAGGTGGGGCTCTTTAGGGCCGAGCTTAGGGTTGGGCTCCCAGAGTCCCGTGCTGTCGGTGTGGTGGGTGTCTTCTGATTGGTGGTCATGACACTCAGTGCCTCTGTCTAACCGTGGTGCCAAATATATTTTCTAAGTTTGGGACCAATCTGTTCAGCTGCCCCCATACGATGTGGCATCAGCAGCCCGAACCTTGACTTTTGTTGTTTAGTGGTGGAGAAGAGCTAGTCTCCAAGGGAGGAAATACTAGCTGTGTACAACAAAACATGCCATTTGAAAAGTTAGTACCATGAGACCCTTTGCCTGGCATGCAGTAGTAGGTACGTTGTCCTTATTGGGTATTTGTTACTTTGAGCCTCAACTTCCTCCCGGCCAACCCTGGCTGCTGGGGTTCCCTCCTGGGCTGTTGTGGGGGCCACCAGGGGGCAGCAGAGCACATCTCTATGTGGCTTCTGTCCACATTCCTATGTGCTCTCTTACCTGGGACAGTGGGTTTCTGTGGTTTTGATGTTTGATTTCTACACACACATACACACAAGCGCATGTGTGCACTTTTTTCCTAGTGCAGGGAATGGAACCCAGGGCCTTGGGCATGCTAAGTGGGCATCCTATTACTGCGCTGTCTCTTTTCAATAGTAGAGGACTCCTGGGAACCTCTTTTTTCCGTAATATTTATTATTTTAGTATTTCCAAATAGAGAAAAATATAGTGGCTAATAGACACTCCAAACTTAGTACAAGCTACGTCCTTCAGTTACTTGCAGCAACGTCTAACAATAACCAGCATTAACACTGGGTACATATTAGGTGTCAGGTGCTGAGTTAAGCACTGGGCTGGAAATGGTCTCATTTAATTCCAGCAACTATGAATTGGGCGCTGTTGTCCCCATTTTATAGATGAAGAAACAGAGGCTTAGAAATACTGCCTCACACAGCTAAGGGGCGGTAGGACAGGCAGTGAACCCAAGTCTGATGTTACTCGAACCTTTTCTGTTTCTTCTGTGGCCTTGCATCCCGTTCCTTCCCACATTCCCCATTGGGAATGAGCCACTGGATTGAGGCTCATGGTGGCAACTCTTTCTTTTGTACTTTACCGTATTTTTCTTTTCTGTCATTTCTTTATGTAGTTTTCATCCGGAAGGGTTTCTGAAAGCTAGGGCGGGGGTAAGTTGTCTTATGGGTCTGACTTTCTGGTACTTCTTTTGTTTTAGCACACCAATGACTTTGCCCTATACACAGAAGCCATCAAATTTTTCAATCACCCTGAAAGCATGGTTCGGATTGCTGTAAGAACCATAACTTTGAATGTCTATAAAGGTAAGTTTCCTTATGAGCTTATGCCTGGGTTGATTTCAGATTCAGTAGCATGTGCCCAGCCTCCATTTCTCTCAGAGTACTGGGGGAGCCCAATTAGTATAAGCTGGGGCCGCACCACATGAAAGGCTTGTGCTTAACTTTTCTCTGATGTATATCTGTACCACTGCCTTCTCCCTGCATGTTTCTTTCTTGCTCAGAAGTAGGGTATCCTAAGGAACACGTGGAATTCAGAGAAATAAGTCAGGTAAAGCAAAGTTGTCTATTAAATTTTTTGTGTTTGGGCTTATAAAATATCCTTCAGTACAGCTGGATTCATGAATAAAAGCATTTCACATCATGAACAGCAGGGGGCAATGTTGCATTTCCATCTGGGTGCAAAGCCCAACAGGAACAAATTCCTCCTTTCTTTCAAGATGTAGTTAATGCTCCAAACATAGCCTCTGAGAGAAAGCCTTTCCAACAACTGGCTGTCCCCAAGTCTCCAGAGCTGGGATTGCCCCTTCGAGGCACTGCCTTGGAAGTTTTCTGCCTAATGCCCTCGTTAATTCCCTGTGGACACCACGGTGGAGCCGGTCTCCATTTTCTTAGGGATTACAGAGGACTTCATGGACCAGGATGTTACTCCGTGAGGGGACCCCTCACTGGGGGCATAGGAGGCTCTGTGAGGACTCATGCAAACCTAGTTCTGGATCTACATTAAACTTAAGAGCCTTTTTAGAAGCCCAGGTGGGCCCATCCAGAGATCGCAAACGGAGGGCCTGCAGGCTAAATCCCACCCTTAGACATGTTTTAATTGGCTCAGATGTTTTTTTTGCAAAAATATACGTTATCAGTATTTTTAAATGGGGAGATCTTGCATGACTCTATGTTTTCTGACTTGAAAATGTACATTTGGTCATTCTGGGCCCACGGTCCTGCAGGGTACTGAGAAGCACCACCCTGGCAGCTCCTAAGTTTGCGGCCCTAGTCCAAGCCATGTTTGGGTCCCTTGCCTTCTGCTCTCTGCTAATGCGTATCTTTTGGTTTAGATGCCTCCTGCCCCCGCTATCTGTCTCTCTAGGCAGCTGTCTCACCTTCCCAGTTCCTAACCTGTTCACTGTTGTCTGTTTTTTGCCTTTCCTTCAATGACGATTCCTGTTCCTTATTCCAGTGTCATGTAAGTTATTAACCTCGGGTTTTCCACTTTCTTATCTTATCCCTACATGTAAATACAGGAAGCTTAAGAATGGTGTACTTCTCATAGCAGTTTAGCTAAATCCATGCTGATAAGTACACTGTAATGCACTAAAACTGTTCCGTCCCACTTATTTATTTTATTAATTTAAGAGTAGCCTAAGAACTGCTATCACAAGTATGGTTTTATGAATAAGATAAACATTTTCAAGTATTTCCAGGAAAGACATAATTTCACATTATGGCAAAGGGCTTTTTCATTGTGGTTTTTGGGTTTGTCTCCCCCAAGTTATTTTTGGTAGCCTGACATTTTTTTTTTTCTTTTGTGAATTTTCTCAGTGGACAACCAGGCCATGCTGCACTATATCAGAGATAAAACTGCCGTCCCTTACTTCTCCAATTTGGTCTGGTTCATTGGGAGCCACGTGATTGAACTTGACACCTGTGTGCAGACCGATGAGGAGTAAGTGAAGCCCCAGGGTGGGTAGCCTCAGTGGTTAGGGGAGCACTCAGTTTCCATTGTGGAAAATAAAGATGAGACAAAACTGAGCCACCCACGTGTACACAGAGTGTGGACTTCTGCGTTGCCCAAGGTTCTCTCTACCTGTTTGGAACAACTCCCGCACCTTCAGGAGGGGAAAAGGAAAAATAAATTCAGTGCACTCATAGATAGGCTTGCTAGGCAGCTGGTTAGAAGAGTAGTCATGCAAATGTGGTCTGTCCAAACAAAGGAATAGTATTCTGCAATAAAAGAGAATAAAGTCCTCACACAAGTTATGACAGGGATGAACCTTGGAGACGTTGTGCTCAGCAAAGGAAGCAGACACCAAGCAGCGTATATCCTGTGATTTCATTTACATGAACTGCCCGGAATAGGAAAATCTAGAGACAAAGAGCAGATGAGTGGTTTCCCAGGCCTGGGGGATGGCAGGAAGAGGTGCAGGGAGAAATGGAAAGCCATCCCTAACGAATAGAAGACTTTTCGCAGCGGGGGAAGAAATATTCTCAAATTGAGGATGGCGATGATTGGACCATTTTGAAATACTAAAGACCACCGAGTCTGGGAGTGCAGGTCCGTGTCGGAGCACTTGCCTGTTATCCATAGGCTTTGGGATCAACTCCCAACACTGAAAAAAATTAGTAAATGAATGAACTAAATTTAAAAACCATTGAGTTGCGTATATACATTTCTTTTTTGGACTCAAGGTCTTGCTATGTAGTTCAGGCTGGCCTGGAATTCCTTATGTAGTAAGTTGTATATTTTTAAGTGGATGAATTTTATGGTATGTGAGTCATATTTCAATAAATTAGTTTTTAAAATAATTTAAGGCGGTGGTTTTGTCCTCAGAATGGTGAAACAGGACTTCCACAGAAGAATTTCTCTTGCTTGGCACTGCTGACTTTTTGAATAGCGACTCTGGTGCTGAGGGGACGCCCTGCACCCTGTAAGATGTCTGCCAGCACCCACTCGGTGGCCTCCACCCACCACATGCCAAAAGCTTCTCTTCCTCGGTCACGCTAAACAAAAATGTCCCCAGATCTATCCCTTTAAGGCCAAAATCACTGCCCTGCAGTGACAGCTTTGCCCAGGTCTGAGGAGGGGGACACCTAGATAGGCCAAGACGCTGAAGGGACCCAGGAAGGCGTTCTCCTGGGAGAGGGCACCTGACAGGTAGAATATTAGCTCTGATACTGGAAGGGAAACCGCAAGGCAGGTAGATGGCAGATATGACCGAGCATTTGGTAAAATAAGAACCTGTGTGAACAGTCATGGATGTGAGACATAATGAGGCACTTTCTTCCAGAAAGAACAAAGGGAAGGAAACAAACTCACAGTCCTCTGTTGGGGTCTTCAGTGAACAGTCATGATAATGTCAACACCCGTTATTGGTAACGCCTTTCAGGGGAAGAGAGGGAGGGAACATAAAGAGCTCTGTCTAGTGGGAGGCCAGCAGATACCATCTGAAAAGGCCCTGTCACAAATAGAAGTCTACATAGCTTTTATAGAAGTATGAGAGCAACTCTCTGCAGAAACAACCGAGAGTTCAACACTGCCTTCTCTGGACGGAGGAAGCTAGGACAGGAGTTTCTATTTTTCTCTGTCAACTGATCAATACTATTTGGATTCTAAGTCTATCTGCATACACTATTTTGATAAAATCTTTTTTAAGCTAAAATATTAAACAGCAAGATTTGTTAAATGGCTTACTAAAGAAAAATTTCCAGCCTGGCATGGTGGCATGTGCTTTAATCCAGGCTACTTGGAGGGTGAGGCAAAAGGATCACAAGTTCAAGCCCAGCCTGAGCAACTTAGTGAGACTTTGTCTGAAATAAGAAATTAAAAGGATTGGGGATGGCGCTCAGTGGTGGCTTCAATTCCCCAGGAGGAGAGAGAAAGAGAGATAGAGAGAGCGAAAGAGAGGTGGAGAGGGAGAGAGCAGTATCTTATGAAGTGGAGAAAAAGTATGAAACATTGTGAATGAGTATTTGGGGTTAGGGTGGTGGATTCCTAGGTGTTACACTTTTAAGCTTTGCAACATACACTTACAATGAATGTTTACTAAGTATGTTATTAAAACATAGTAAAGGATACTTACCTAACTTATGTAAAGAAACAATGGATTCTCCATTTTACTACCTTTGTGAAGCACATAAAATTAGATGGACATATAATGCCTCCATTTTAGGGCTGGCTATAGGGAGAGAGAACATGCACAATCAGATTGTAGGGTCCTATGTCCCAAAACGTTAATGGCAGGTATCTGTTACTGGTAGCATGATAAGAACTTCAGTTTTCTGATTACTTTCATTTTCTTTTAAAATCTTCTGTCTTCTGAAATGACCACAAATAATAATGCCAACATGCTAAACAATAGTGCAGACTCTGCCTAGATGCAGTTTGCCGTGGCTGCTGCTTGGGGGATAGTAAAAGTGTGTCCCCAGTCCTTTTGATGCTGTCCCTTTGAGGTGTGAGACTGGCTCCACCCAGGAGACCAGCAGTATGTGTCCTTGCTCATGTCCCACATGTGGTCAGGGCCATGGGGTGGACAGACGTGGCTGCTGTGTAAAGCCTGCCTTTGTCTTCTTAGCTTGGTGGAGCATCTTAATTGATGAGGATTTATGGTTCCATTAATATTGCTCATCTGGGAGCCTGGGGATCCAGGGGATCTTGGCACATTGGCCAGCAGCTACTTTTGTTCAGTGGCTCACTACAAGAGCTTAGCTGTGTTTTCCTTTGTTTATCCCCTTTGTTCAGGGCTGTGATCGTGGGGGGACTTGCAGCAAGGCCCTCAGCGGGAGAAGGATCCCAGGAATCCCTAGTATGGGTCGAAGTAACCCGTTTACTTTGCCTTTGTGTAGCTCCCTTGGCAGGATGGGCGTTCAGATGCCACCGTGTGAAGGGAGTGCCCCCAGCGAGTTAAGTCTCAGGCCACTGGTTTTAGTCTCAAAGCCCTTGAGCTTTGCCTCCCGCCTGAGGTGGTTACTTCTCTTGGCAGGCACCGGAATCGGGGGAAACTGAGCGACCTAGTAGCTGAGCACCTAGACCACCTGCACTATCTCAATGACATCCTGATCATCAACTGTGAGTTCCTCAACGATGTGCTCACAGACCACCTACTGAACAGGCTCTTCCTGCCGCTCTATGTGTACTCCCTGGAGAACCCGGACAAGGTGGGTCTGTGCCTCGCCCACTGCCCCTGCGGGGTGGCCTTGACTAGGGCTGAGCTCTGCAGGGACTCGGGCTTTGTGTGAGGCAGAGGCCTTTCAGAGACCTTTCAAAGCACACCGGGCTTCCCTTCCTTTCCTCCTGCGCAGAAGGAGAGTGAGTGAGAAAAAGTCAGATTACTGACATCAGGGGGAAACAGGAAACCCCTGCGAACTCAGGCATTTCGTTTCTGTGCGTCTTCCCTAAGGTCCTCATCCCAGTAACTTTTCATCAGAGCTCACCGATTTGGGGATGATCCAGACAGCAGCAGAACTTGTGTGGGGTAGGCAGGAAGGAATGTGCACACTCAGGGAAAGATCCCTGACGGTGACTGCCCACGGGTCCCTGGCCTGGAGTCCTCTGTGGGGGTGGGGATGGGTCCTTAGGTACCCTCCCCTTGGGATTTATAGTTCAGCAGGTCTGGGCTGGGACCAGTAGTTTACCCCCAGGTGGTCCTGGGCTCTGGTTCTGGGATCCCTCATGGTAAACATGGCTTCAGGGCAGGGAGGCAGGACAGCCAGCTGATCCCCCTCTAGGGGACCTCCTCAGATGTGTCCCAGGAGGATGTTGTTTCCCCTTTGGAGATGGAACATGGAGATTCTTGCCACAAATACATAAATATGGTTAAAGAATGTTTCAGCTCTAATTAGTCCCACTGGAAACGGTTCAATAACAGGCTCATCAGCAGGCTTTGTTGCCTCCTTTGTGGGGAGGCAACAACAAGCCTGGGAACCGGAGTCAAATTTCTGCCTCCCTGATTTCCTAAACCTGTGACCTGGGGCAAGGCAGTTAACCTCTCTGAGTTTACTTCTTTGGCTGGAAAACGAGGGTCCTGAAGATCCCCCTCTGTCTAGCTGGTGTGAGGTAGGACACCTGAAGCTCAGTAAAAATGAAGGGGTGTTTCGAGACTACAGTGCCCCAAACCTCCCCCTCCCTCATGTTTTGAAGCCCCTTCCCCAGAACAGGTCTCTCAGGCCTCTCTACTAGGATCTGAATGCCCAGCTGGAGAAATGAGCATTCCTGGTACCCTCAGGAGGAAGCACCTCTTTTGGGTCAGCCCCTAATCTGGGACTGGGTTCTGTAGGTGGAGACAGTGGCCCAGCCAATAGCACTGAATGGGATTAGGCTGTGCCTGTCTACTGCAGAGTAAACGTTTGCCTAGCATCGCGAAAGGGCCTTTGGATCAGGGAGAAGTCAGGGACCACGGCACTTTTTCACACAGCTGGCCTTTGGTGTAGTGTATTTCTGTGGCTCCCTTCTGTGACCTGAACCCCCTTCTCCCTCTCTTTCCCTCACCCTTCTCTAGGGAGGAGAACGACCAAAAATCAGCCTGCCAGTGTCTCTCTATCTTCTGTCCCAGGTATGTTTGCTTGTTCTCCGGCATCCTGGGGGCGCGTGTGGGGTCCTGTGCAGTGCTGCTGCCTTTCGGGAAGCCTCCAGACTGCAGTGCCCGTCTCTTTCTGTGTTTCCTGTCTTGAAATAAAATCACAGTATAAAGAAAGGGGCATTCTGTTTTCTAGTTACTGAGTCAAGGTGGCTTCATAGTAAGGGATAGAACTTTTAAAAGAAATGAAAAATAGATCAAACCTAGCCCTTGTGTAATTGAGTTTTATGTGGGGCCTGATGTTTTCAAAACAACCAAGGAGTGCTCTTAAATACCTGGAAATGGGGGCTGCATGGTTTTCATTGATACTTTTTTGAAATAAGGCCCAAGCTGCTGGCCCAGGGGTACATACACGAAGTAAACTTGGCTTGACAAACTTCCTGCAGTGAGGCTATTTTTAAAGAATTTTGTTGTGGTTCTAGTTCCCAGACTACCTTCTGAAAGGTGTCTTATGGCAGCCTCCAGTCTCAGATTTGTGTCTCAAGCCAGTTTGTCTGCCTCGCCTCCTTAAACAACTATGTTTCCTTCTTGTAATTATGTAATATTTACAAGAGGGGAAAAACTCCATGGTGACCCAGTTACATAACTTTAAAAATATTTTTATTACTAACGGTCCAGACTCACAGGCCATCTCATTAGCCTGTCAAGTAGTCAGACGTTTGACCAGAGCTCTGTTCTTACTTTTGTGATGGCACCGGTATTTATTAGCATTGACGAAAGTCTGTCCTAACTGGATCCCTCACTGCTTGGAGTTTGGGGTGAGGCCAGCTCCCACTGGCCTGGGAAGAGAGACCCCGCTGCTGGCTCCTGCAGTGGGTTGGCCGACTGGCATCTGGCTGTGGCTTGTCCACGCTTACACCTGGAGCCTTGCTCTTGTGGCTGTGTTTGCTCAGATCTCTGCACGGTGCCCACTTTGTCCAAATGCCCTTCTGTGCCAAAGGTCAGCACAACCTCAGCCTCCCTGGCGGCTTTTTCTGCACCTCGTTGTAGATCCACCGGCATCTCCTGCTGGGGGTCCTGGGAGTCTGGTGGGACCCAAACAGGCCAGTTGCTCAGCCACGGGAGTCCTGTGGAAAGCAGCTGTTGAAGCCTTACATGGCTGCGGTACCCCAAAGAGGGTACTTTAGTGGGGAGGACTTTTACCTTTTCTCTTAGAATGCTTCTTCTGTTTTCTTAGTGAAGAACCAGTAGTGCAGCTATCTAACTCAGTGGTACTTCGGTTCACGAAGTTAATTCTTTTTAAGTAAAGTTTTTTTTAATTAAAAAGTTCAACAAAGTGAACATCGTGTTTTCATTTTTTTCGAGTTCAGACTCCTGGTTTCTACCCCAAATACAACAACTACTACAGGATTTTTTTTTTTTAAATGAGGATCAAAAAATACAGTGAAGATTTAATTTAAAAAATTTATTAGTAAAAAATGTATTTATTAGTAAAAGATTAATTGACATTAATCTCCCTCAGAATAATCCCTCTGGCTTTGCACATCCTTATCCCATTGTACTGGCTGCTTTCTGAAGCAGCTCTGGAAGTCCTCTTTCATGAGTGTCTTTAGTTATGCTATTGGCTGCCTTGATGTCCTGGATTGATTGAACACATTGTTGACCTTTTGTGGTCATTTTGACTCTGGAGAAGAAGCAGAAGTCACATAGTACCAGAGCCAATGAATACATTGGATGAAGACACACCATCGTGTTTTGGGGTTTATTTTTTGGTACCAGGGATTGAACTCAGGACCTTGCACTCACGAGGCAGGCAGCAGAACCACACCATCATGTTCTTATGAGGCTGCTTTCTGTTGGAAGGAACTTGGCAGCAACATTCACTGTATTTTTGATCACAGCTCACAGAGACACGAAAGAGGACTTCTAGAACTGCCTCCGAAAGTGGCAGGAAGGGTGCAGTAAATGTGTCAGAGTGAGAGGGAGGACTCTGAGGGGCACTGAAGGCAATGTGTCTTACTGTGATAAAAGTTTTAATGTAAACATCATATTTTTTGATCAGTCTTTGTATGTCCTTCCCAAGATGGTCACTGCCGGGAGTTCTGAACTAGGGGTGATTTTGCACCCTAGGCAGGATCTCGTATGTTCTTGAGATATATTTAATTGTCGTGACCTTGGAAGGGTGTGCTACTGGTGTCTAAGGGGAGAGGTCGGGGCTGTTGCTAAGTGTCTGCAGTGCACAGGATTACTCCACTCAAAGGATTAGGCCAAAGTGTCAATAATGCCAAGTTGGAGAAGCCCTGCTCTCTGCACATATAAATGAACAAGTACAATTTTGCGCCCGTATACTCTTTGTATACAAGTGGCAGATGCACAACACACTGTGCTACACCTTTTTGCCTTTACTTTTCAAACCAAGATAGCAAGTGTATCTGGACCAGTAGGTGGTTTTGAATACCCTGATACCAAAGCTGTTCCTCTGAACATTGGGCCGCAGGGTGGGGTAGCAGGGCCCTCTTAGACCAAAGCCTGCTCTTTCACATCCTGGTATGACCAGATCTGCCTCTGGCTTGTGTGGTTTTTCCCCAGTTTCCACACTTACAGATATAGCCATGGGGTCACAGTGTGCTAAATCCCACCCCAGGACATAGAGCACAGGCTAGCTTGGTTTGAAAATAAAGGCAACAAGCTGTAGCACAGCGTGTTGTATATCTGCCACTTGTATACGAAGAATATCTGTGTGCCAAAATTGTACTGTATGTGATGGAATCTCTAAGGCTGTGCCTTTGCCAAGTCCTGGACTGGGACAATACCTGACAACTCCTTCTTCTGGTATAACTATGTACTGGGACAGTGCATTCATTCTATCTAGTAGTCAGATGTGACACTAACATGTCTGTGAGAAGGAAGCAGTGTGCTTGCTTGGCTTTGTCCTTCCATGTTGCTCCACTTCAGGTAGATTTGGCTCACTTTGATGCACTTCCTCCTGAAGAAGAGCAGCCAGCCAAACAGGCAACAGTCTGGAGGAGAGCCCAGCCCTAGAAGAGAATAGCCGACTTTTTCTGGATGTGACAGAGTCTTTGGACTCTTTTTGGCACAGCCTGGTTGGTCCTGATCAGGGAAGGAAGGCGTCGGAAGGCTGCGCACTTTACCACACATCTCATCTCTACTCTTCCAACAGGTCTTCCTCATCATACATCATGCGCCACTGGTGAACTCGTTAGCTGAAGTCATTCTGAACGGTGATCTATCTGAGATGTACGCTAAGACTGAACAGGATGTTCAGAGGAGTTCTGTAAGTCACCAGCTTTGGGACTGTTTTTCAGCCTTGATAAGAAGACTTTCCTTGTTTTTTTTCTTTTGTTTATTTGTTTTGTTTTTTGAGACAGGGTCTTGCTGTGTACTCGAGACTGACCTGGAACTCACTATGTAGCCCAGGCTGGTCTCCAACTCACAGTGATCCTCCTGCCTCAGCCTCCTGAGTGCTGGGATTACAGACATATACCATCACGCCAGGCTCATCCTTTCCTTATTTTGTTAGTCTGTGATTCTCTAAAACCAGAAACCAACATTCTGCTTTTACAGAAGTGGTGCCAATGCCTGACCAGTCTGGGTTTCAGGAAACCTAATCAGAGCTGGAAATGCATACCCAGGAGAGCCTGGGATCAGGTGTGAATGGTGGATTTGATTGATCATATGCTATTGAAGAGTAACAGCATCACTCTATGCCTCAGATTGTGTATCTGTGA
Organism: Fukomys damarensis; assembly: GCF_012274545.1. Taxonomy (NCBI): domain Eukaryota; kingdom Metazoa; phylum Chordata; class Mammalia; order Rodentia; family Bathyergidae; genus Fukomys; species Fukomys damarensis. Next base: position 13,690,134 of record NW_022900946.1, on the reverse strand, counting down.
GGCACTGTCATTGGGAGGGATCAGAGGTGAGAGGCTCCGATATCTACCAAAGTTGGGCTGCGGCTGTCTGTCTGAGTGCTGCGGCCCCGGGAGAGAGCAGTGGGGAGTGCTGAGGACTGTGGCAGATTGAAGAGCTTTTGCCTCCTTTGTGTGCATCCGTCGTTTCACCTCCATCTTCAGTTGTTCTACAGAAATACGATGTGCTGTTGCCAAGTTTTCTCATGTTTCCAGAGAAGCTTGGAGATCTCCATTTTTATATAAAATCTTGCAGGTTTCAAATTATCAACACACTTTGCATATAGGCTAAATAGAACATGTTTGTGATGTGCAAGATCTTGAATTTGCAGGGAAACACCTGATGACTAGTATTGTTACTTCTTTCAAGACTTTTTTTTGCTTGTCCCCTGTGTTTCTTTGCTGCACCTTTCCTACAATCCTGCCCATTTGTCCTGAGCTCCGGTTGCCCTTGTACTGACCCAGCTCACTTTTCTCTCAACTGCCCCATATTTCTGCCTCTGTACCTGTGCCCTGACTGTACACACAGCCTGGAAGGCCCTTACACCTGGTTCCCTCTTGTCAGAGATCTCACCCTTTCTAAGTTCCTTCGGCTGCAACATGGCCTTGGCATTCATGTCTGAGATAAGCACAGAGTGTCTTCTACAAAGAGCTGTTTCCTAAGGGCTGGCTGTCTCTGCAGCCAGGTGCTCAGCAGGTAGGAGCTGAGGGTTAAAGGGCCAGGCTGGTTCCAGGGCAGTACCTGTGTTGCCATACTGGATGTGTGGGTAAATTGTAATCCTGCAGATGAAAGGCCATCACTTCAGAGAGTACAATTACAGGAGGCCCCTGCCTTTCTGGTTTTTCTGGTGTACAGTGGTCTGGTTGGGCCTTTTAAAAAATAATTATTATAATTATTATTCAAGGGAAGAGGAGGACCTCTGAAAAGGTCCCAGAAACTTTCTATCCATCATGGTGGCAGCATTAGTTCAGCCAGATTGAGTGAGGCTTTTTCGTGGCCTTTCTCATTCTTTGTGAGGTTTTTTTTTGGGGGGGTACCAGGGATCAAACTCGGGTCCTTGCACTTTTGAGGTAGGCGGAAGAACCACTGAGCTAAATCCCCAGCCCGTGGCTTTTCTCATTCTTAATTCTTTCAACAAGGGTTCATTAAGCCCTTTGTGCTGTGCTCCTCATTCTGTGGATAGACTACATCATAAATGATCTCTGTTGCATTGGAGTTTCTGTGCCTATAGAAGAGACAGATGTGGGCACATATACAGATAAATGTCCTATCTCAAGTTGTATAATCGCTCTAAAGGGAAGGAGTGTTTCTAAGAGGGTTTAACCTAGAGATTAAGTAACATTCGCTAAACGGGAAAGACCCCTCCCCTAAGCTCTAGTTCGTGATGTCATCTGGTCTGGAAAATGTACAGCTGCCTTGGTATTTATGGAGCCAGAAGTGTTCCTGTGCAGCTTCTTGAGCTAGCTTTTGCTAAGTGCAAGCAGTGGATACCATGTTGGCAGAACCAAAGGGCCTTCAGCCAGAGCTGCCAAGTACCCCACCGGCAGGGTGACCTCAGGCAAGTTGTTTTACCCCGGTTAGGAAACGAGGAAAGCAAGCCCTACTATGGAAGCTGCTGTTGAGAATGGGAGAAAATATATTCCAAGTGCCCAACAGGTTACAACCTGGCCCTCAGACCTATTTGATTTGCCCTTCACAGTGTTTAGAAGAAAGTTTGCTAAGTTGATAATGTTAAACTTTACAAAGTTTCACATGATGATCTTGATTTCTAGAATCTCTTGAATAGCCGGAAGATCTGGTCTGCATTGTGTACACAGTCCTGCAGGAAGCTCCACAAAGCCTGCCCCATCTGTTGAGACACACGTTTGTCCCCGCCAGCCCCCTCTGTTGACATTAATACCAAATTGAGACGTATTGGCTCCCTCTGGCATACGTCGTGGCACATCCCCTGTGTAGTTGCTAAGGCCTCATCGCAGAATGTCTCCCATGGCAGTGCTGCAGCTAGACTTGGTGTTGTCAGAGATGAGCTCAGAGGTCTTTGGGGCTCTGGGGCTCACAAGGTTGTTTTACATTATGGTAAGAACACTTAATGCGACATCTTCCCTCAACAAAATTTTAAGTGCATAATATATTATCGTTGGCCAATGTTGTCCAGTAAATCTCTGGGGCTCATTCATCTTGAAGCTCAGCGTACTCTCCATATGCCACAGAGCCACCTGTATAAGCAAACTTTATACCCATTGAGCAACTCCCCTTACCTACCTCTCCCCACCCCTGCCGTCACCACTGTCCTCTCCGCTTCTGTTAGTCTGATGACTTTGGATGCGTCATATAAATGGAATCATGTAGTAGTCATCCTTCTGTCACTGGCTGGTTTCATTTTGTAGCATGTCCTCGGAGTTCATCCATGTTGTTACATATGGCAGAGTTGACTTTTTTTGTAAAAGCTGAATAATATTGCATTATATGTATATACCCCTTTTCTTCACCCATCTGTTGATAGGCAGTTTTTTCATTGAAAATTCTCACTGAGATAACTGTAGATCGCATGCCTTTGTAAGGAATAATAGAGAGATCTTCCCCACTTTCCTCCAAGAGTCACATCTTGCTTGCATGGTATCACAGGTAAAGCATTGACATGGATGTGCTGGGCTTGCGGTTGGAGCAGGAGCACACTGCAGATTACTGGTGACTTCCTAGCTTAGGACACCCACCTTGATTGAACTCTCTTCTCAAAGGGAGTGTTTAGCAGAGCTGTCCTTCCTCCTGGGGGGCCTCTTCTTGGGGTGAGAGATACACAAAGCCCCTTTTGTTCACAGTCCCAGTCTCGATGGATGCCTGAACTGAAAGCGAGATTCTTTCTAGTGTGGAAAGAGCAGAGTGAAAGTGTCAGCTTTCTCATCCCGCACTCCCTTTCACAGGTGTGAGATAAAAGCTGCTCATATTTTGTTGACTGCAATTGAAATTGGGGAAGAGGCCCCAAAAGTGAGGTGAACCTCACCTGTAACTTGCTTGAAAATAGTCCTGTGTTAGTGACCTTCCTTCCCTGTGTGCAAGAAGTGTCTCCTATTGTTTCCTGCCTGGCTCGGATGTGGTTGATCAAATTTGTTTTAAGTTTCTTGGTCTTTTTTAACCTACTTTCTCCTTCCCGTAATTTGTAGATAAGTTACTGGTATTGCTTCATTTTTACCAGCAGACCTCTCACAAAACCAAACCAAAATTGAAGAGAGAGAAGCAGAGGGAAGAACAGAGTTATTCAGAAGGACTGTAATTTAGGGTTAAATTTAAAACACATTAGCATGGTTAGATAAATGTCTAATTGAAACTCATCTGTGCATCGAAATCATATGGTTCCTGCTAAGAGATAATTCTTGCCGTAATTCTAATGCAGAATAGATAGTGTTTCTTGTCTGGAGAAGCAGAATAAGAGAAATTGTGAAGCTAACATTTCAATATTTTTGCAAAATGAATGTAGATTAAAAAATATGGTAAATGTAGTCAAGCATGATTCCCACACTTTGGAGGCTGAGGCAGGAAGATTGTGAGTTTGAGGCCATCCTGGACTACATAGCAAGGCTGTCTCAAGAAACAAACACACAGAAAAGAATGTGTGTGTTATTACCTGTCTAGACGTTTCACATTCCTGTGCCTTTATCCTTTTCTTCAGCACGTGTCTGCTGTGCACTTGTGCTGAGAGGTTAGGGGTGTGGGGTGCACAGCAGAGCTGCACCTCTGATGGCACTGGCTTTCTGCCCCGTCCCCCTGGAGAGGAGATGGAGACTTGAAAATGCCCCAGTGGCCCGCTATCGCGAGGCTTGCCAGACACTCAGGAGAAGCTCAGAGCACAAGGAAATGTTGCAGTGGTTGCAGTGGCAGCAGAATCACAAGAGCTCTTGTGACCATGTCCTAAATGACTCTCAGAGCAGAAATCACCTCTGAACCTGCCCCTCTCGTACCATCTTCTCCGGGGCCAGGTTTTGGGGGAGGAGTCGGAGTGGGTTGTTTTGGGCGCTGTTCAACATGCTACCTCAAGAGACAGCTGAGCACTCTGGAGCCAGGTTGCTCCTCTTACTGGGTGTCCCAGCATGAGTTATTCCACCTCGCCGGGCCTCAGTTTCCCCCGCTTCACAATGAGACTAACAAACGTGGTTTTATAGCGCAGGTTAAATGCTGTGTGTAGTGCTTATTCCGGAGCCTTGCATACATAAGTGCATACACATACTAGATGTCATCATTGTAGTGATCTCAGTTTCCGAGGCTGCACAGAGTCCTCATACCCCTGATCTGGAGCCCCCCGCTGGCTGGCAAACTGGTTTGAGGAACATGGAAACAGGCACTATGTACCCTTGGAGACCCCTCATGAGCAGATACAGAAGCCTGGTGGGAGAGGTGATGACTATAATGAAGACAGCTGGTGTTACATGTTGAGTGATGGTGAGCTAAGCCCCCTCTGTGTGTGCATTCTGTGCCCTCCGACTTAGCCACAGGTTTAATCTCTTGGCAGTGCAAATTCTTCACTGCCCTTGCACGTCCCTGTGTTAGTTGGCTGTGGATTCAGAATGAGGACTAATGATTTTAGGGCAGAACAGATTCACCTATCCCAAAATACAAATGTAGATTTTCTCTCTCTAGGTGTTAGCTGGGATAGTTCCAGATGATTCTCTGGGGATCCAAGAGTGAGTGCACACCTAAGAAGTTAGCACCAGCTCTCTGTGTGATACCTGTCGTTTTTAGTACCCAGACCGTCTGTTTAGCAGACTGCTCCAGCAGGATATGGTGTGTGGAGCCAGCGACTGAAAAAGTAGCGGCCTTGCTTCTCTAAGTTGTGTGCTTGCTGATTCAGAGCCTTTATACTTGCCTTGGGTCTCCTTGTTGGGGAAGCAGGGCTCTTTCCATCCTGAGCTTGTGTCTGAAGATAGCTGCGTCTCCCAGGCACTGAGTGGCGAGGTAGGATAGTGCCCCTTCCAGCTGGGAGTAGAATTCCCCCTAATCTTAGTGGGGACCATGCTCCTGACTTATCAGCTAATCTGTGCTGATTCTTCTTGAAAGTGCCAATAGGCTTCTGAGAAAGGGTTGTGAATTCTAAAGAACAAGTAGGCCTCTATAAATCAGGACCTTAATTGGCCCAGTTGCAAGCATTCCCACAAAAAGCATTTGATCTCTATACGGTTCTCCTTTTTTGCATGGCTGTTGTGGTCTGTCCCCTATGCCAGTGGAATTATAGCTTTAGGGCACCTTTATCACCCACAGAAATGTTGCTCTTTTTCCCATATAAGAGGACTTGACAGGATCAAAGAAAATCCAGAATGCAGTGTGCTCTACATATAAGGGAAGACATTGTTGTCTTAGCAACAGGTGCCTCTCCTTTTCTCTCAGGGCAGAGGGTGGGCTGGACCACTGACAGTAGCCCATCAGCATTGAGGCTCAGGTAGGAGCATCCTTAGCTAGTGATGCAGGTGACTCAGACTAAAGGTCATGGGTACCTACTTCCAATCCACATGTCCAGGGAAGAGCCAGGAGCCTTTAGAATCCCTTACATCTAGGAGGAGCTGGTAGACAAAAACAGAGTGGACAAAGTAGGGAGGGATAGGGACAGAGGACAGTGGGGAAGACTCTGACTCAAACCCTAGCTGACTCTACTATATCTTTCCACCAGCATGACACACAGGTGGAGGGTGGCCACAAGGCTGGAGATGGCTCTGTGGTGTGCAATCTCTCCCACGCCCCGCGGAGTGGGACCTTCCCTGGGCTGCACTGAGCCATTGATCACTTTTTCCAGATTTCAGCTCAAATCCAGAAATCAAGGGTGGAGACAGACAGACGAGGCATCCACAACCTCTGGTGTCTGTGTGCTAGAGCTCTGCTGATTTTTATTGCCATAGTGGCCTCTTTGGGCATTTGCAGTTTTTAACCAGACTGAACGACTTAAAGGTGGATTAGTGTTTATTCATCTATTAAACAAGTAACTGTTGGGCCTCTGCCATGTGACAGGCATCATTCTGGGCACTAGGGGAACACCAGTGAAAAACAAAAACCCTGACATCACAGGAAGAGATAGAAAGAATAAAACTAATAATATACACCATAGCGTGTTAAATGTAAAAAGCCATAGAAAGTAGTTGCCAAGCAGAGAAGGGACACAGGTAGTGCCAGGTGACTCAGTTGGGGACAGCACTCAACAGGATGGCCATAACTGGCCTTTTAGGGTAGGGAAGGTGATATGTGAGCATAAACGTGAAGGAAGGGGAATGGAACGACGAAGATATTTGGAGGAAGTTGCATTTTGGCCGGGAAGAACAGCCAGTGGCAAGGCCCTGAGGTGAGATGTGCCTACGTGTTGGAGGAACAGCAAGGAACAGCAAGGCAAGGAAGTGTGGAGGGGGAGATGAGGTCCAAGAGGACATGTGGAGCCCTGTGGGCCATGGGAGGACTCTGGAGATGACACAGGGGCTGATGAGAGAGACCTTCAACTCAACTTTGTGTTCCCTGTGTTGGGCCCTGTTCCAGCCATGAACACTGTTTGTCTTGAAGTAATGAGTATCAGTGCAGGAATCAAACACTCTTTTCTCATTGCTGAGACTAAATACCCAACACCTGAAGTTAAAAGAGGAAAGATTTATGTCAGCTCACAGTTTACAGAGGTTTCAGTCCATAGATGGCTGACTCCAAGGCAGGGTGGCATGGCAGAGGAGCATCTTAGAGGAAAAACAGTCCATGGCAAAGCAGGTCATACAGAAGGCAGCAAGAAGCAAGCAGCAAGCAACAACAGCAGAAACAGTGGTGGTGGCAGCCTGGCTCTCCCTTTTGTCTTTTCCAGGCTACCCACCATTTAGGTGGTGCCACTCACACCCAGAATGGGCCTTTCTACTACTCACACACAGAATTATTCCAGACCAATCAGTGGACTAATTTAGTAATCAATTCCAGTGTCACACACCCTAGATCCAGCCACCTCTGAAAAGCATCCTGCATGAGGTGGACACAAGCCATAACAAGCACCATGTCTCTGATGACCTACAGTAATCTAGTCTTGGTCAGTGCCAGAGTCCTGAAAGCAGAAGGACTGGTTTTGCTCTGGGATGCTTTGTCTGATGGAAGGCTTGGGGACTGCCTATGAGCAAGAAAAGAGCCATGCTCCTCGAGTCCTGGAGATGCCTGTCCTTTCCAGGGATTCCAGTGGACTGAACAACATTGGAGTGGTGGCAGCAGTGACTTCATGTGCAAGGGCATTGCAGCTCTCATGCAGGAGTTGAATTTAAGTGGGCTTTTCCTTGCATGGATTTGCCTTGACCTCTGAGGGTCGTTGGGTGGCAGGTCCCAGTTGGCCTAAGATTGATTGCTGGGTTGTGTGGAACCTCAAAGCTCAAGACCCTCTGGGCAGCCTCTAAATAAGCACAGGGACAGATTCCACAGCCTAATGGGCAAGAAAACGAGAGAAGAGAGAGAGAGAACATTAAAAGGCTTTATTCAGTCAGATGATTTTTGTTCTGGGTGGCACTTTAACTGTGGCTGGCCCATTCCCTAACAGAGTAGTGCCTATCTGCTCAGCACAGCATGGTTGGCAGCCTCACCCTTGACTCCTGACTGTTATTGTTCTCTGTGCACCTACACATTGCAGTCTGGCACCTGGGCCACAGGGAATCCAAATGACCAAGATCCCCATCCCTGTCCTGACAGCCTGCTGGGGGAACAGATAGTGTATGAGCATGTCCATAAAGCTTTAATACAAGCCTGCTCAGAGTTGGGGGATTTCAGTCGAAGACTTGGGTGGAAACAGAGCAGACAGAGTGCAAGATACATGCTGGTTATATAGAAAGTGAATGTCCTTTGTCTCGTTTAGCATCTTCTTCCATCCTCCATGTTCTTTTGTCTCCAGCTGCAATGATAGTCATGTCTAGTTTAGCATGAGCTATTAGAGTTAGCATTCTCGATTGTTTCAGTTAACTGAGAGTCACTAATACCTCAAAGTTCAATACCTTTTTAAAAAAATTTATTCCTATTAGTACATGTTTGCCGTACATGATGTTTACATGCATTGTGTGGAGTTAGTTACGTACACAACACATTGTTTGTCCTTTCTTCATCCCCTTTCCCTCTTGCCCTCCCCATCTGTCCTTCTCCTGACCCACTTCCCCACTGAGAAAGATCTATCTCCCTACTTCCCTATTATCTATCTTTTATTTTGCTCTTTACTTATAATTTGGGTTTCCCTCATAATAAGAGAAACCATGTGATATTTGAGCTTGTGTGTCAGCATCTGTTTTCCTACAGATTACTCACATTGTTCTTTACGACACGGTAGTACTCCATTGCATATAAATATCCCCTTTGCTTTCTTTCTTTCTTTTCTTTGTTTTTTGTGATATCGGGAATTGAACTCAGTACCTTGCACTTGCGAGGCAGGTGCAGTGCCATTGAGCTAAATCTCTGGCCCCTAACCCCCCTTTCTTTATCCATTCATCTGTTGATGGACATACAGGCTGCTTCCAAGATTTAGCGAATATGAATTGTGCTGCTATAAACATGGTATGCATGCATCTCTGTAATATGTCTTTAACTTTCAGGAAGACACCTGGACGGGAATAGCTGAGTCAAATGGAATTTCTAGTGTCAGGTGTTTGAAGACTCACTAACATTGTAGAAGGATTCCTTTTTCCCTCTAGCCTTATTAGCTTTTGTTATTGTCTGATTTCTTGATGATGGCCATGCTTTCTGGGGTAAAATGGAATCTCAGTGTTGTTTTAATTTGCATTTTTCTAATGGCCCACAGCGTTGAACATTTCTTCATGCATTTTTGCCCATTTGTATTTCTCCTTCTGTAAAGTGTCTATTCATTTCACTCATTCACTTTTTGATAAGGTATTTTGTTTGGGGGTGTCTAAGTTTTTGAGTTCTTTATATGTTCTAGATATTAGTCCTCTGTCTGAGGAGTATCAGGCAAAAATTTTTTTTCATTCTGTAGAGTGTCCTTTTTCTATGTTAATTGTTTCTTTTGCTGTACAGAAGCTTTTAAATTTGATATGTATGATCCCATTTGTTAATTCTCTGTACTATTTTCTGTGTTCTGTTCAGAAAGTCCTTGTCTATTCTTAATATCTTCGAGAGTTTGACCTATTTTATCTTTCATCAGGTGAAGTGTTTCACTTTTAACATTTAGTTTTTTGATCCATATTGGTTTTAGTTTAAAACATGGTGAGAGATTGGGTCTAGATCTAATCTTCTGCATGTGGATTGTCAATTTTCCCAGCACCATTTATTAAAGGGGCTGTCTTTCCTTCAGTGTATGTTTTTTATTGCTTTGTCAAAGATCAAACTGTTGAATGTGCTTGGGGTTGTTTCTGCATCCTCTGTTCTGTTCCATTGATCTTCATGTCTGTTTTTGTGAACATACCCTACTATTTTTTTTTTTTTGTGGGGTTTTTTGGTACTGGAGATTGAACTCGGGTCCTTGCACTTGTGAGGCAGGTGGCGGAACCACTGAGCTAAATCCCCAGCCCCTGTTTTTTGTTTTTTAGTCACTGTGGATTTGTAATATAACAAGTCTGGCATTGTGATTCTTCCCGCTTTGCTCTTATTACCCAGGATTGGTTTCGTCATTCTGTGTCTCTTTGGGTTCTGTATGAATTTTAGAATTGTTTTGTTCAGTTCTGTGAAGAATATTAACATACTGATTGGGATTGCATTAAATCTTTATTATCAGTTCTGGAAGTATGGCCATTTTGACTTTATTGATTCTGCCTATCCAGGAATAGGGGAGGGATATTTTTCCATTTTCTGATGTCCTTTTTGATTTCCTTTTTCAGAGAACTATAGTTTTTATTGTAGAGATCTTTCACTTCCTTAGTTATGTTAGTTCCTATGTATTTAATTTTTCTTGGTGATACTATAAATGATATTTTTTCCTGATTTCTTTCTTAGAGGGCTCATTATTGTTGTGAGAGAACACACTTTTTGTGTTGATTTTGTATCCTGCTCCATTGCTGAATTTGGTTATTCTAGGAGTCTTTGGATGGACTTTTTTGGGGTCTTCTTTTTTTGGAAGTTTAGTGGATCATATCAACTGTAAATAATGATAATTTGACTTCTTCCTTCCATATATATATATATATATATATATATATACACATATATATATATACACATACATACATATATATGTGTGTGTGTGTGTGTGTGTGTGTGTGTATATTTCCCTTTATTTTGTTTTCTTGCCTAATTGCTCTTGCTAATATTTCAAGTACAGTAGTAGTAATAATGGACATCTTTGTCTTATTCTAATTTTAGAGGAAAATCTTTCAGTTTTTTTCCCATTTAGTATGATGTTGGCAATAGGTTTGTCATAGTTTTTATCAGATTGAGATAAGGGCCTTCTGTATTTTGAGACTTTTTTTAAATCTTGAAAGGATATTGTATTCTGTCAAAGGGTTTTTTTCTGAATCTATTGAGATGGTCATGTGACTTTTGTCCTTTTGTTTATGTGGTGTATTACATTTATTGATTTGCATATGTTGAATCATTCTTGTATCTCTAGGATGAAGCATATTTGTTCGTGATATATGATCTTTATGATGATTTGTTGCATTCCATTTGCCAGTATCTCATTGAGGATTTTTGCATCTATATTCTTTAAAGAGATTGATTTATAGTTCTCTGTTTGGTTAGATCCTTGTCTGATTTTGGAATCAGGGTAATGCTAACTTCCAGGAATACCTTTGGGAGTACTTCTTCCCTTTCAATTTCATTAAAGAACTTGAAGAGCATCAGTGTTATATCTTCCCTGAAGTTTTTGTAGAGTTCAGTAGTGAATCCAACTGGACCTAGGCTTTCTTTAGTTGATAGGTTTTTTTATTACTGCTTCAATTTCATTGCCTGTTATTGAATTACTCAAGGTTTTAAAATCTTTTTGGTTCACTTTTGGTAATTCATATGTATCTAGGAATCTTTCCATGTCTTCTAAATTCTTCAATTTATTGGTGTACACGTTTGTGGATAATCTTAATCTTAGTAATGTCCATTGTGATTTCATCTTTTTTGTTTCCTTGCATGATTTGGGTCTTTTTTTCTCCTTTTTTGGTTAAATTGGCTAAGAGTTTGTCTATTTCATTTAATTCTTTTAAAGAACAAACTCTTCCATTCATTGATTCTTTGCATTTTGGGGGAGGGAGGGTCTCAATTTCCTTGATTTCTGCCCTGCTTGCTTGTTTCAGGGGCCTCATTATTTTTTCTTAGAGAGCAAAATATGGTAGATGTGGTGTCGTATACCTGTAATCCCAGCTACGTGGGAGGCTGAGGTAGGAGGATTGCGAGTTTGAGCGCAGCCTGAGCAACTTGGTGAGACTCTGTCTCAAAATTAAAAACCTAAAAAGGGTTGAGCATATAACTCAGTGGTAATTTGTCTAACATACACAGGTCCCTGGCAGTTCAGTCCTCAGGGGTGTGTGTGTGTATATGTGAGTGTGTGCGTGCATATGCGCGCGAGGGCAGGGGAGACTTCCTGAAGAAATACCAAATAAATGACTGGGAAGTCATTTTTTAAATGAGGAAGTTTGTAGCATTTTCTCTTGTGTGATTGAAGGGGCCTGTTTAGTGCTTGTGAGGGTCTTGAAATTAATACATCCTGCAGGCATTTTAACTGGCTCTTGATTGAATGCTAGAGACAGTGCCAGGTGTGGTACAAGGCCTTGGGGGATGGGAGAAGTGACGTGGGGTGGAGAAGGCAAGGAAGACAACATTGGCCCCCTACAGACCCAGAGACAAAACAGAGCTTGCTTTTTGAGAAAAAACCTCAGCACAGTGTTGCTGTCACTTGCTCTGGTCTCGGAGTTGGAGGGCTGCATGTAGGGTGTGAAGTTCCACAGTCTGGAAGGGTTTTCCAATCTCAGATCAATGGCATTTCCTTGGTTTATATCCCTACAGCTGCAGTACTCCCTGATAATGGCCAATTGGTGGAGAAGAACTTCGTGCTCCTGTTAATGGATATGGCCCGTTCCCTCTCCTTATTCCCCACTTGATAGGTTTGATTTTTCTCATTACATTTGGCTACAGTTGTGCATTCTGGATGTGTGTTGGGCTTCAGTTCAGTATTCCCATGTTACTCAATGGTTTGTCACGTAACACATGCATCTGTCCTTCAGCCTGGCATTTATTCCACCTAATGTTTGCTTGCTGACCACCTCCTTCTGCAGTGAGAAGAGGCTCATCTCCCTTCTCAGGCAGTTGCAAAGCCACGTGTTGCAGTGCCATTGGTTACAGATGCCGTAACCCGCGCCACGGTGACCCTTCAGGGCACTAAGAGGTGCCAAGAGAGCACTCTCACTGTTAGCACTTTCCAGGTGGTAACCACCATCCCAAGTACTCAGCAAGCGCTTGAAAGTGCCGGGCAATTCTCTGAATACCTTACATACTCTTATCTTCAACCTCTAAACAACTGAACAAGGAAGGGAAGCCAAAGAACTTGTCCAAGGTTATCCTCCACTGGGGACAGGCAGAGCCAAGATTTGAATCCAAGAAGTCTTTTGGTCTGTGCATATATAAGATAAAGGTGTGAAATGAGATTTGGAGGTGTAGCTCAGTGGTCAAGCATTTTTCAGCATACTTGAAGCCTTGGGTTTCATCCCTAGCATCATCAAAAACCAAACAAGCCCCCCCCGCCCACAAAAACCCCCAAAACCTGCCACTGAACTTTTGTTTTACAGAGCTACTTGCTTCTTTAGTTACTGTTGGCTCCGTCTTTCTTGTTGTTGTTTATTATTTTTTAAAGTGCTAGCTGTCAACTTTGTTTTTAAATTTGAATCCTTCCTGGACTCAGATCCTGGCTTACCTGCAACGAGTGGGGAGTAAGGTTGACCTTGGGCACATTCCTCATCCTAAGTAGCTCTCTTTCCTGTTCAGTTGCTGGAGGAAAAAGCCAGACAAGGTATATAAGGTCCTGAGAGCACTGCTGGGCACATTCAGGTCCTTGCTGGGTATTTGGGGTGGTGCTACCTGGAAAATATAGGAACCACTTGGCACTGTCAACAGAGAGGATAATATGGTGCCCATTGATGAGTGTGCAAACTGAGGCCAGAGAAGAAAAGGTGGTGAGCAGTAGAACCAGGACTCGGCACTCTCTAGGGTAGGTGGGCTCCAAACTCATGGATTCTAGTCTAGCTTTGTACTCTATGCCCTGACAGTACCATTCCCTGGGCCAGTGGCCCAGGAGCGTCTCAGGGGAGACCAAGTATAGCCCACACAAACTAAAAGGGCCATGAATGGGAACACGCTAGGAGCTGGAGAGTTAAGATCAAAACAGAATGTGATTGTATTTTACAAGTCAGCCTCTCCCCTACCATCTCTTCCATCCTAGTGATCTTTTTGCCAAGCGGTTGAAAGTCAATACATAATAATTGAGGGACCCTTTGTGCCAGGCCTTATGCTAGACATTTAAAAATATTTTGGGTATAGTATGGTATTTTATTATATGTACACAATGTATAATAACCAAGTCAGGCTAATTAACATTTCTGTCTTCTCAAATATTTATCCTTTTGTATTGGTCAGCTTTTTGTCATTGTAACCAAATGCCTGATTTACACAACTTAAAAGTGGAACAGTTTATTTTCACTCACAGTTTCAGAGCTTTTAGTCTATGGTCAGCTGGTTCCAACTCAGAAATGTGGCAGAGGAAAGCTATCACTTCATGGCAGCCAGGAAGCAAAATGAGAGGGAAAAGAGTCAAGAAAGGAAGGGGCCAGGCAGCAGATACAGTGGTATCTTGGTTCAATGTTAATTCTTTCTGTAATTCTGGTCTCAAACCGATTTGGACAAGAACCAAATCAAATTTCCCCATAAGGTCAACATTGAACCTAACCATTGACTTTGACTTGGTTCTTATCCAGTTCTGTTTGCAAGCAGAATCATGGAAAGAATTAACTTTATGACCTGAGGTACCGCTGTATAGTCCCCAAGATCATGCCCCCATGGCCCACTACCTTAACCAGATTCTACCTCTCAAGTCTCCATCACATTGGGGTCTCATGAATGCATTAGTCTAAGTAATGATGAAGTTTGAGCTCTCGTGATCTCATTGTCTCTGGAAACACCACAGACTTACTGAAACGTGATTTATTGCTTTCCTAGATGTTTCTCAATCCAAGCAGGATGATAATCAAGATTAACTGTCACCCATTTTGATGTGTTGGCATCTCTAGATTCATCCAGTTATATTTGAAGTGCATTATAAATTATTATAGACTACAGTTACTGTGCTGTACCACAGAATGTCAGATCAAATTCCTTCTGCCTGACTGAATCTTGGGCTGCATTATCTGATTTCCCTTTCTTTCCCTCTTCCCATCCCCTCCTAGTCTCTACTGACCACCTTTCCGTTCTCTTCTTCTAAGAGACTGATATGTTCAGTTTCCACAGATGAGTGAGAACATGCGGTATTTGTATTTCTGGGCCAAACTGGGAATTTTTGTAGGAAGGTCTCATTTTAGCCCGTGGTGACCTGTGATGGAGCCATTGTCTGTTTCACAGAGGAGGAAGCTGAGACTCATCTGGGTAGTGTTCCTTGGCTCGTAAGTGGGTCTGAGAGTGGGGCCCAGGTCTGCCCTGACACTGGCATGTTTTTATTAGTCCACGCGACCTACTCACTTTCTTAGAGGAAAATCTTTCCCTGTTTCTCTAATCGTTTAGCAGAGCTGTTTAATCAAAAGAATTCTAGTTGCTTCCTTGAAAGGCAGGTGGGCTTGGCCTGGGAGAGCCTGGATGGGCTTTCTCGCTGGGTGTTGCCAGAGCTCCTACACACCCAGACAGAATCCCGAGGCTGTGCCACTACCCTTCCCCTATGCACTTTTCGGCCACCAGTGTCTTTCTCCTGCCTTCTGTTCTCAAGCAGGACTTCCTATGGAAGCCTGCCTGGTTCTTTCACATCCCCTTTCTGGTCACTTTGAGCCATTGTTTGCCCTCTGCCCAGCTGCACCATTGAGCAAGTGCCGAGAAGCCCACTCAAGATTGCACCTTCCTGGTGCTGAGGCAGAGCCACCCCGGCCATCTTCTGAGGTGTGAACATCACACCTCTGTGACTGATATGTTTCAGTATCTGGCTGGAAAGGCTACGTAGCCTACTCAGTGCCACCACCGGACTTCCTAGGAAGTCCAGATGACTGTGCATCGGCTGCTTCTCAGGAAAGGAGCTAGGAATACTATGTACAACTCACCACTGCTGTCCCCAAGCACACCAGCTGTGGGTAGCCCAGGCCTTAGCAGGCCTAAAGTATGAACGGCTCCTTCTGGCCTCACCTAAGACACAGGCCCGTCCAGGGGCTCTGAGCTGGACCTTGTGCGTTTCTTCTTCCTCACTGTCCTGGTGAACTCCTGTTGATATTTAATACTCAGCTCAGTTAGCTCCTGCACTATGAAGCCCTGTAACACTGCTCTCACCCTGGGCCCCAGCTCCAGCCCAATCCCACTCCTTCCCTGAGCCCTGTCACTGCCCCGTGAGCCCAGTCTCTCTCAGCGTCAGCATGGCTTCATGGTTCTGTGGCCCAGTGTTCGCCCATCCTGAGGCCGCTGTGAGACCCCCCTGAAGTATGGCCATGGCTTCCCGTGCCTGCTGCTCAGGGAAGGAGTCAGTCAGGCCCCGGTTGCCTCCAGGGGCTCCAACTCCCCTATTGTATAGCTTTTCCCAGCTTGTATTTAAGGCATTATTACAGCCTGACTTCAGTGAAAACCCTCTAGCCGCAGAAAAACAAGATCATGGCTCTCACTGATTCTGCATTATGGTGAGCTTTATAATTATTTCATGTTCATATATATTATAATGTAGCAATATGAAGTACACAATAAATGCAATGCGCTTGAATCATTCCGAAAATCCCCCCCACACCCCATTTGGGGAACAATTGTCTTCCACAAAACCAGTTCCTGGTGCCAAAAAGATGGAACTACTGCTCTAGGTATGCCCCTTCTTTTTTTTTTTTAAGTTGGCTAACATTTGTACAGTAAACTACATAAACGTATAGTAACCTTAGATGTACTGCTGGATGATTGCGTACATTTAATTATACTTGTGTGTAATTCGGGTCAAGGTGGACAACTTCTCTGGCATCCTGTATAGCTACTCCTCAGTGTATACCCACACCACTGTAACCACCATTCCTGACTTCTCTAGGTGATTTTTTAAAGGTTTGGATTTTTAAAAATTGTATTAAAATAAGCATGACACCAAAGTTACCATCTTAACCATTTTAAGTGTACAGTTCAGACATTAAATACCTTCCTTCTTCAAGATGTGCTCACAATTAAATGGTACTGGTAGTACTTTCTTGGGGCAGCACAGCTGCCTAATGTTGATGCAGACAGTGTAGAAAGTGAAAGTTCCCCAAACCTCAGTGTCTTCCTCAGAGGGAACCTTTGTTTTCAGTTAATGTACTCTTCCAGACCTTTGTCTATTTATTTCATGCACGTATCTATCAGTGCTGGCACATTTCATGTACATATATGTCCATGTTTTGACACAAAAAACCAAATCATTGATTGTAGCTTCCTCTTCATATGCAGCCTGTGCCCAGGTCCTACTAAGCTGGCACACCCAGACCTCACAAGGACATTCTGTGTGACCTTATCTCATCAGTGGAGCTGCTTTGCTTCCTCCACCCAGGCATGCAGGCCTTGCTTATCATCTTCCCTCCTGACCCTGTCATCGACCCTTGCAGAGCCTGCTCTCAGATCCCCCATTCCCCAAGAGGCCTCAGTCATTGCTGACCCCTAATGCTTCTCCTTCCCCAGAGCAAGGCCCAAAGTCTCAGGTTGGAGGAGGGCAGCATTAACTAGCATGGAGGTGCTAAAAAGGAGAAAAAAGTTAAGGCCACCCTTGAAAATTCTGTTGCAACTTTGAGCTGGCCCCGGCCCCAGAAGCTAGCCCAGACTCCAGCCACAGAGCTCCAGGCCCCAGTGTTTCCTAGGCAGATGCCTGACCAAACCAGTACAGTCAGCAGGGAGACCCCATACCTCCATGCCTTCTCGCGGCCCCACTCATGCCCCTGGGAGATGAGCCCTTGGTGAAACCCAAACCTCTGGTGTTTGGGAGATGGGGACCTTGTTTGGAGAATCCTCTCATCAGGGGCACACATTGTGTGCTTTCTTTTCAAGAAGATAAACCCAAAGGTCTGAGTTTTGACTGTAGAGTGGGCTTCTCCACTTCTTTTGGTTAGTTTCACTGGGCTGCTGTTTCATTGATTCAACTCCTGGGGGTGTTTGGTTCTCTTTTGTATCCTTTTCCTTTATCTGTTGTTCTCTGTCTTTGGATATGGAATGGCGCAGGCACTCACCTCTGCAGCCTTGAGCTCCAGTAGCAGCCTGGTGAGCCGCTGCTCTGCATGGGCCCAAGGACCCTCCATCTGGATATCTTGGATGGTCTGGTGTAATAGAAGATTTCTGGGAGGCCAGCAGCCAAGATTTTGGCAGGATTAGCAGGAGTGGTGGCAAATCTCTGCCCTTATTTCTCAGCTGAGTTCCACCAGCTTCTTTCTGGTAACTGGTATTTTGATGATGCTGGTATTAAGGTAAAATCCATTTTTGAAATAGAAAAGAAACAAACTACCCGTAAGCCCCATGTCCAACTCATCCTTGTTGAGTTTTTAAAAAGTTAATAAGTATAAATGATTAGAAATCAAGAAAAAAAGTAAGTGTGCTATCCATTGTACACCTTGCCACATGCCTCCTTTCTCTCTCCAAAGATGAACTGCTAATATGTTCTTTTACCACTTTCTAGGAAAAGTGGTATTCACAGCATCACAGCCCTTGGGAACCTTTTCTAAAAGAGACCCTGTGGCAGGCACTATTTTTGCTTTTCCTCTGGGTGCATGAATCTACCCAGCAATAAAAAAACTCCACAATCTTTCCAACATCTCTGTGGATTTCCATGTTGCAAATAGACGGACCAGAATACCTAACCATTCCCTGATCGATGGGCCTCTAGATTATTTTCACCTGTTTATTGGATTGGTTGCATTTTAAAGGTTGGAACTTTCCCAGTAAGCATGCCTTCTCTCTTCTACCCAGACATCTGGTGGTTAAGAAAAGCAGATACCTTTTTCTTAAATTTGTTTGTCTGTTTTTGAGACAGAGTCTCACTTTGTAGTTCAAGCTTGCCTTGAACTCACTATGTAGTCCATGCTGGCCTTAAACTCATGGTGATCCTCCTGGGTCAGCCTCCCAAGTGCTGAGATTACAGGTGTGTGGCATCATGTCTGATCTTGTTTGTTTTTTGAGACAGGGTCTTGCTATGTAGGCCGAGCTAGCCTTAAACTCACAGTGACCCTCCTGCTTCAGCTTCCTGATTGCTAGGATTACTGGCATGCACCGCCACACCTGACTCAGATTCATTTTTATGGTTGATTTTTTCCCCCTTTGGGTTTTTCTTTTGGGAAGCAGGCAGACAGGAAGACAACTGTCATATGTTGAATGCTCACTCTTTCCTCATGCTCTGAAGGAAGTCTATCTCTCTTGATTTCCCTCCTTCCCTTCTTTTTCTTTTTTCTCTTTTCTTCTCTCTTCTCTTCCTTTTCTTGCACTGGGGATCAAACCTGGGGCCTTGATCACGCTAGGAAAGTACTAAACTACATTCCATCCCCGAAAGAACATAATCTCTTCCTCCCTCCCTCCTTCCTCCCATGGGTGGGGGGTTTCTCTATATTGCCTAGGCCAGTTGGGAACTCCTGCACTCAAGTGATCCTCTGGCCTCAGTTTTCCTCATACAGGGTTCGTAGATACAACCACCATGCCCAGATTCCATGATTGCATTTGGTCTGAAGCAGCCAGAATGACATGCGCCGAGGGTAGAGGCTCTTTGATGTCCCATGCCTTGAGCTTTTTGTTTCACTTCCCTCCACTCTGCCAGGTGCTGTAAACATCTAAGTCAGAAGAGCTTTGGGAAAGGTTTCTCCCCCCCACCTGTGTGGATTTCTGCTCTTCTAACTAGGCAGTGTTTTGCTGTGTTTGGTTTTGGTTTTCTGTGTCTGAGAGCTTCGATCACTGTGTGGCCTGCTCTAATTCATTGGGATAGGCAGTGATGGGAGGAAGTGAGTCACTTCATCTTGGGGCCCTGACTTGCTGGCTGTGTTCAATCATACAGCACCCTGAGTGGGCTCTGATGGATGCTGTCTGTCAAGCAGCGTAGGCTGGAATGTCCTCGTCCCCGAGCTCAGGGTTGTTGGCATCTCTAATGCACTATCTGGGTTTCCTGCACAGTAGCATAATGTCTCAATTTATCTGTCATTGTTGCGGTAGAATAATCCAAAACAGGTAAATAAAAATGAATGCTTGGATTGGATGCTAATTTAGGTCTCAATTGCATTTTGTTCTGAGCATTATTGAAATTAATGGGTTCCTCGAGCACATACCACTTATTGGCAAGGTACAGTGGCCCCCAGAATACAAATAGTGGTTCTTTAGGGTAGATTCATGAGATAGATAATCCATATCAAGATAATGGAAAAGTTTATTCTAAAAGTTTTTTTTTTTTTTTTAATGACAAAATGATGTCTGAACATTATCCAGAGTCTGGAAAGAGATAAACATTTCAATCAAATCCTGCCCCAAAACAAATCAATTTCCTTTTGTCTTTGCTTCTTTCTAGACATGATCCATTTGCATGTATATATGTGGTTGGTTTGGTTTTTTATATATATATATATATATGTCTCACTGTTTTGCCCATGCTGGTCTCACATTTCTCGACTCAAAGCAGTTCTTGTGCCTCGGCCCCCGAGGAGCCGGGAGTACAGCCACCATACATGGCAGTGTGTGCATACTTTTCAAAGACTGCTAAGTATGGAACTTAGTCTAAGTGCCTGGTGAAACACTGTTATTTTAGGAAAAGCTTGCTCTTTGGAGTTCACAAGCTTGCTCTGCAGCTCACTAGCTGAGTTACATTCAGCAAGTCCCTCAGCTCTCCTGGGCCTTTGTTTCCTTGAATCTGAAATGGATCGATAATTCCTGTTTATCATGGTTGTTAGAAAGACTGAGATCCAGGAATATGAGATGTAAGCTACAGGCGACAGGGGCCATTTTCAGTTCTCTGAGGCCTCTGGCTTTTCCAGGGATAAACTTTTGTGTGGAACAAGCTGATCTTTGGCCCATCCCTGAAGCTCAGCAGGATCACCTTCTGAGGAGACTTCCTGGAACAAAACACCCAACAACTTGTGACTTAAAAGAAGGAAGGGTTATTTTGGCTCACAGTTCCACTGGGCTTAGTCCACGGTCATCTGGCCCCAAGGCAGAAACAGCTTTGTGGAGGGGCCTGATGGAGGACAGCTGCTCACTCCATGGCAGCTGGGAAGCAGAGAGAGAAGAGAGGAGCCAGGGACAAGGATACACCCTTATAGGTCGTGCCCCTGTGATCCGCCTCCAACCAGGCCCCACTTCTCATAGCACATTCAGCCATGTGATTGATCTACTCAGCAATAGATTAATCCACCTATGAGCATAGTGCATCCCCATGGTGCCACCACCTTTCAAAAGTCCGACCTCTGAGCACATGAGAATTTTGGGGACGTTTTAGATCAAACTGTAGCACCCAGCAGGTGGCTATGTCCAGAACATCTTGCTTCTTGTTTTCTGTTATTTTTATAATATAGCAAGGCACCTTGGTGTTCTTTTTATTGTAGTGATGCACAATTTCTTTTGAAATGAATTTAAGAGTTAATAATAATAATATCAGTGTACTGTGGTTGAGATGCAGATTGTACAGGTGACGTGTGGGTTTGAGTCCCACCTCTGCCATCTCCTGGCTGTCCAACATCAGACAGTTCATTTAGTGCTCCTGAGGTTTGACTTCTTTATCTAAAAATTGAGGACAAGAGCCGTACTAGCTTGTGGGACTGCAACAGAGTTCAAATGAGATGATATGCTTAAAGCCCATAGATCGGCAGGTAGCACACATAAGGTATATAAAAACATCATGTAGAAGCATTTTTCCTATGTAAACAACTAGTGTTTGGGGAACAAAGAGCTGGTACAGTAAAATACAGTATTTCTGACTTAGCAACAAATGGTAGCTGGTGTTGCTGCTTTGGTTATTTTATGCTAATGATGTTAGTGATGGTCTTAAATCTAAACCAGCATTTGTTGTTTTCAAGGTGAATTTCCTTGGCAGAAACTGTTGGGCAGCTTGCTGGCATCTAGTGAGATTGTAGCATTCCAATTATCTGTTGCCTTTCTCGGACTTCTCAGGCCAAGCCCAGCATTCGGTGCTTTATTAAACCCACCGAGACGCTCGAGCGGTCCCTTGAGATGAACAAGCACAAGGGCAAGAGGCGGGTGCAAAAGAGACCCAACTACAAAAACGTTGGGGAGGAAGAAGATGAGGAGAAAGGGCCTGCCGAGGATGCCCAGGAAGACACCGAGAAGGCTAAAGGTACAGAGGGTGGTTCAAAAGGCGTGAAGACGAGTGGGGAGAGTGAAGGTGAGTGTACCCTGCAACCACACCCTCCCCAGCCAGCAAGGCTGCTGTCCTGTCCTCTGTCCTACTTCTGTTCACTCCTGATGCCCACCAGTGTACCTCATTCTGGACAGTCCAGCCATTCATAGGTAGCTGTGGGCTGTCACTGTGGACCCAGGACAGGTCCCACCCTTGTTGGATGTGTGACCTGGAGCAAGGCTCCACAAGTAGTGCCCACTTGGTAGTGTTACTGGGGGATCCGGTGAAAATGCATCTAGCCTGCTCAAGCAGTATCTGACCCAAGGTAAATGCTGTATTTGTTCCTACTACTGTCACTAATATTATTACCATCATCTTCATCATTATTGCTGTCATTCTTACTCCCAATACCTTGGGATTATGATTTGGGTCCAATATACTGTGGGAAAAAGAGGGGTTTGTGGTTAAAGAAATTATGTGCTTTGATAGGTTATAGGTTTTAGGAGTCATACAACCCTCCAGAAACTTCCATGGGGAGCTTTGAGAAGTCCCATTTGTTTGGAGTGAGGTACACTTATATGTGGTATATCATACGCTTGGTAAGCAGAGCCCTTCCTGCTTCCTTTGCCTGGGCCAGGAATGATTCACCTTGCTTTCTTCACCCCCTTATGTAGATGCTAAACCTTCTTGAGCTGGAGAGCATTTGCTCTGGGATTAGACACACTTGAATCAGCCAGTTGCTCATGTCATGGTCCAGGCTCACAGCCACCACAGATGGGGCCTCTGGCTACAGCCCCAGATGTGGGGGTGGGAGAAGTGATGCTGGGGACTCTGCTTGGTGGTAGTGGGGCTCTGCTTCCTGGAGGGACGGTCTAGCCCCACCTGGAATGAGTGTAGCCTCTCCTCAGCAGCCCAGTGTGGGGCACACTGCCATCCAGCCCCCTGGGCCCTGGGCCGGCAGTGGCCAACTCTGCAGCCCCAGTCCCATGAGCCAGAACTGTGTAAGCTTCCAGTCCGGGGTGTCTGAAGCTGCAACTCGGAGCCCCTCCCTGAAGAGCAATGCGGAGTGCACTTTCCCACCCGCATCTCACTGGCCTCGTGATTTTCTTTGCAGTTGTTCATGAATGTCACAATCGCATGTCAGTGAGCGCAACTAAAATAGCGCCCTGGTGTGCAGTGCCACTCAGGCTCATTTCCAAGGCTGGATCTCTAGACTGCTTTTATTTCTGTTCAAAGTGCACAGTAAGCATTTTGGTTTAGGAATTCATTTTTGGCCTGGAAAACCTTTGCCAACAAATATCACTTTGGTGGGGAGGTTGAGGGACAAACACAAGGTAAGTCATGTGTATTTGTTTATTTAGGTCATTTTGGGTTTTTTGTTACCTTGGAAGGAAGTATCTGCCTAAATCCCACGTTTAGCCACTGTATAGCTATGCTGAGGAAAACACGGACATCTTCACCTCGTTTTGAACACTGTGATCTTATCAATTTTGTCTTGGAAGATGCCGCTGCTTTTGTTCCAGTCCTTTTAAGGACTCCAGCCATGTTTCAGCTGTGACTAACAGTGGAATGGACAGCACAGGCTTGGTCCCCAAAACATAACCAGTTGGTCAGCCTGGCAGTCCAGTCCTGGAGCAGGGGGGCTGCAAGCCAGCTCAGCCAGGCTGCAGTTTCGCTGAGGTTGGATGGTGCTACCTGGTGCCAAGCCGTGCTGCCCTGTGCAGGGGCAAGGGAGGACCTTTCACTAGCCTCCAGAAGCGGGGTTTTCAGGCAAGATTATGCCAACCAGGGCCTGGGAATTTCTCCAGAGTCTTTGCTTGAGCAGCTGGTACTGACTTCAGAGCTTGAGTAAATGTGACTCTCAGTGACCCTCAGCCTTTGTGGTACCTTCCTAATTTCTTGAACATATTCATTGTTTCAAAATACAATTGGCCTGTTGTCTTTGCACTCAGCTCACCATAGATAAACAGCTTTCACAGACCTGCTCCACTGGGTAATAGCACTTGTATTCTGGAACTTGCTGAGTTGTATCTGTGATCTCGGGTATTATCATATTTCGAGGTGCAGATGGTAGTATACTGTGCTTCATCTGAGTCTGGCTTTGGACAAGGCCCTGCAGCTGTGAATTGCTGTGGCCCAGTGGGCCAGGCCTGGGTCATGTGTCTACCATACAGTGGCTCCTTCAGTGAACTCTGAGGGGCAGGTGTCAGAGGCACAGGGCATGGGTGCTGGGCCAGCAGAAACAGCAGGATCCCCCACCACCAAAAGGCTGCACTGTTTTCTGGGTACTCCCCACCTGTCTTGGGGTTGTCTTCTCTCTTCCTGGGTCAAGGTGGATCTGCAGCTTTTTTCTCTTTATGTTGAATTTTTTCCTAGCAAGCTTTTTGCATCATCTCTGGATCTAGAAAGTAGTTATAGCAGACTGACATAGGTGACTCTAAGTAACAAAGTGCCGATGCGAATCCTTCATCTCTGCCGCCCCCATTCTAGTAGTAAATACAGGAGTAAAAAGGGCATGTGGTCACAAGGCACAGCCTGCCCCGACCATGTTTGAATGTCGCATTACTCTGTCTTTCTCAAATGCAGCACCCAGAACTCACACCTCCTCCACATTTAAGCCCAGACGAGGAAGTTGTATGAAATGAGTGTGCACCCCCATCCATCCACTCCTATCCCCAGTTGGCAGAAAATTTGCTTTCCCTCAGGCCCCAAGTAACGGGTGACTCATTTTCAAACCAAGAAATCACAGGGCCCTAAATGAACAGAAATTGAATATTAAAAGGAAGAAGAGGGATGTCTTCGTCTCTCTAGCCAAAGAAATGTTCCCTCTGCCCACAAAGCCAAACATCCCAGGGTACATGCTCATTTCTTAGCTCACCCTTCTGTCTGAAAGGACAGCTGTCTCTCTTTGGATTTACTTAGAGCTATAACTTAATAAGCGGGCCTGAGTCAAGAGACTGAATCACTCGAGCTCCTCATATGCACAATAGGGCTTGACTTTTCTTTCTTGCCTGTGGAACAAGTAGACGTTCACCGCACAGCCTGACCTTCCAAGCCTGCTCTTTTCTTGGAATTCCAGCAAGGGCATGGGATGCAGGCAACAGGATTGACTTTGAACCTGCCAGGTCAGCCGGGATTGAGGGATCCCTCGGAGTTTGGACTTCCAGTTTTGCCTTTTCTTTTGAAGTCTCTGCTAGAACGACATGAACCCCGGCCTTATTTCTGGCCGATCTTGCAAAGCCTAGCAGTGTTCTGAATGAGCCAGGGATTGAACGTTGAAAAGTTGGGGGTCTGAATCCCCCTGCCCCTGAGTAGCTGTGTGACTCTGGGCAAAGCATCACCCTCTCTGCACTTCTCCACCTGTAAAGGGGCTTCCTCATGCCCAGCCGTCAGGCTGTCACAGTGAGAACATCCATCCTGCAGCGTTTCCTGGCACATGTCTCCATGACACAGGAGGCCTGGCCAAGATGAAGGGCGGCACAGTGAGGAACTGAAAGGGGATTTGAGCCTAGGTGGGTAGACTCTGTGCGTAGGCCCCAGCGAGTTCTGCAGGGCCCATTTCACTGTGTGTTTCTATCACTAATAGTGAGGTGAGTGAGGATGGGTGTGTGTGTGTATGTGTGTGTGTGTCTGTGTCTGTGTGCAACGCAGTGGAAGAGAGGGAGGAGCAGGCTTGGCCGGCCTGGGCACTGTGCGGAGACGTGGGCTGCTAGATTTTCAAGCAGGTTTAACTAGAATGAGGAGGAAGACAGCAGGCGGGTGAGAAAAAATCCATTGAACAACTTCCCAGAAAACCATTCAGAATTCAGTCTCTTGCTCTTTAGTAGAAGATACCAAGAAAACAAGGGCAGAGCAGCTGCCAAATTGCCAGTGTACACTGTCATTGTCAGGGCCTATTTGTTTCTTGAAACTGTGTTCCAAAGGAAACCAATCGTGTAGTCCTGCCCTTATTTCCTAGGTAACCAGCAGCACATTTCCCCTTCCCTTCACCTTCTTTTGAAGGACCTTCTTACTCCTCCCTTCCTGTCCTTTCATCGTCTGTCTTGCTATGATTTCTGGAATGTAGAACACAGAGGACAATTGACAAAATCCTTGAATCTGTGAAATCAAAGACCTTTTGGAGGTCATACCTGTCATTTCCCTGAAAAGCACTTCATTTACCAGATATTAATTAGATTAGAATGTACATCATCCCAGGCAAGTTGATGAATTACTGCTGTTATTTGAAAAATCAGTATGTCAGAGCATTGGAGACACTCGCGGATGTGGCCAGAGTAGTCATATCAAGAGACAGAAGTTGACCTCTGTGGGTCCTGAGTGTCCTCAGGCCTCTCCAGGCTTTCAGTGGCCCCACCAGCAGAGAGACGGGACTTTGCCAGTCTTTTTTCATTTTTTCTCAATTATGATAAAATCCACATACATGACGTGAAATCTGCCACGGTAACCATGTTTAAGTGTGCAGTTCAGTAGTGTTAAGGATATTCACAGTGGTGCCCATCCCTTACTACCATCCATTAACAGAACTCTTTACTTTGCAAAACTGAGACTGTTACTGCTCCTGCCTTCAGCCCATAGCAGCCACCATTCCGCTTTCTGTCTGTATGAATTTGACTGCTCTAGAGGCCTAGTACAGGTGGAATCATACAATCTTCACCTTGTCGTGCTGTCTTGTTTTTTGTTTTATTTTTAAAGTGAAAATATTTGTATTGATTTTAGTAAATGCTTATATGCCTGCTCTTAAAACCATTCAAACAATTCAGAAATATACAAAGTAGAAATTAAAGATTCCATAATGTCATTCCCATACAACCATCTACTGAAGATATAGGAAGATTTACTTGTATAAATACAAAGAAACAGCAATACACGAAGTAAGGATCATTACTTGATCACAAAATAAATAGAAAAGTAGAATTTAATATAGCCACACAGGGAAGTAGGAGGAAGGTAGAAGAGAGCATAAGAGATTGAAAATTCCTTCTTTATCCCTTTATAAGTCGACAGAAATATAGATGTTTTATTTAGCACTGTGTCTGTATATATAAAAACAAAAAACAAAAGAAGTTTTCAGTAGTTGCTTCTGGAGAACAGAATTCACAGTGGTAGGCAGGGCGGATATGTTTGGCTATAAACCTTGGAGAGCTGCTTTATATTTCATGGGTATTTACTGCTTATCCAGATTGAAATAAAACTGAGATAAGATGGCAACACATTCATATTTAAAGATAAAGTTCTGTTGAAAATCTTATTAACATAACTATTAACAATAAATCATTCAGCTTCTTAGTCTTTATGAAGTTTTTGATTTAAAGATTAAATTATTTCCGAAGTCCTCATGTAAACCAGTTAGACATGAATAAAGCATTTGCAGTGAACTTCTAAAATAGATAATCTTAATATATTTTATGAAAGGAAAATGGCATTACTGTGATAGCACTAATTTTTCTTATTTTTACTAAAATTAGTTGTTTTCAAGATTATTACCAACAAATCTCGATTTTTTAAATACAGGTTTAGGATCCCTTATCCAAAGTGCATGGGACCAAAAGTGTTGCAGTGTTTGGATTTCTTCAGATTTCGAATGTTTGCAGAAACCTTAAATATTAAGAATAATGAGTCATTTTGAGGAGGGAACCCAAGTCTAAACATGGAATTTCCATATGTTTCGTGTACACCTTATACACCTACTCTGAAGATAGCTTTGTACCATATTTTAAATAATGTTCACATGAAAGCAGATTTCACAGTGTGTGATTTTTTTCACTTTAATTATCACGGATATGACAGCATGTTGGATTTTATATTTTTGAATTAGGGATGCTCAACCTGAACTGTGCGAAAGCACAATAGACACATGCTACTTTAAAATTATTTTTAAATTTCCTTTTAATTTCATTGTAGTAAAAAACAATTTTGTATTGGTTCTTAAATTGAAATTCTAAAACTAATCTTTAGTCCCCAATTGGGCTTTGAACTCCAAGCTTTTTAATTTTATATATATA
>NW_022900946.1:13660035-13662647 GCF_012274545.1 Fukomys damarensis | reverse complement strand
TTTGTTTTTTTGTGTGTTTTGAGACAGGGTCTCACTGTGTAGTTGAGACTGACCTGGAACTCACTATGTAGCCCAGGTTGGTCTCGAACTCACAGCGATCCTCCTGCCTCAGCCTCTCGAGTGCTGGGATTACAGGTGTGCACCACCACGCCCAGCTTTTTAATGATATTTATATAATAAAATAACATATATCACTGAGATGTGAGCTTTTCTCTGTCTTGGGTGTCTTGAGTTGCCTGCTGCCCCAAGGCCTAGGCTTCCTCTTAGCTTGCTCTGCAGATTTGGAGCACTCCTCCTTCATCTTCCCTTCCTCCTCCTCCTCCTTTTCATCACCTTCTTCCACTTCAGGGATTTTCTTTGTTTTCCTTTTCTGCTTTCCTCTTTGAAAGTTTATGTTCTCTGAGCATAGTGCTAGGACAGGTGTCCACGTTGCCCACATACATAGAACTCTCAAAGCAGTTTTTCCTTCAGATCCCTTACGCTGGTCTCCTGCTGTCGAGGGCAGTGCTTGCCTTTATCATGCCACCAAACAACTTTGTTGTTCATGCTCTGGTGTGTTTTTCTGCAGCATTTTCCCCCCAAAATAAGAGTGCAACCCCTTCTGCTGTCTTTATCATTCCATGTAGTAATCTTTACAGCTTTGCCATGCTTGGGAAATGCCAGCTTTGCATCATGGTGTGTCAGGGTGAAGGGCAAGTTGGGTACATACACTGAACACTCTTTCTTGGAGCCATGACCCTTTTCTCCAGGGTGTGGCCAAGAGACCAGAGGCTCAGCTGGTGCTGGATGGCGCCTCTTCCTGCCCCTCCCAGGAACCTGCCATCTCGGGTCCTGGGAGGGACAAGTGCTAAGAGATGGTGGCAGAAGCAGCACCCAGACCAGCCGGAAGCGGCTTAGCGTTAATGCCTCTTGAATGTTTGCAAATCTCCCTTCTTAAATGCATACAGCAGGCCTTGTTTATTCGCCATGTATATTTTTACAGGGGCTTTCAGTTTATACTGAGTTGATGCTTATAGTAATTTTTCAAACTTAGTCTGGAAATAATCTCACATTTACAGAAAACTGCAAAAGCAAATATAACATTTTTTTAAAACCCTTTGCACTTCACCCACCCAGTTTTACCTTTTATTATTTCATGCTGTTTGTTTTGTGTTCTTTTCATCGCATCCCCACATTCTGTGTACTTGTTAGAAGAATAAATTAATTCCGTCATGTCCCTTTCCCTCTTTTAAAGCTTCAGTGTGCATTTGCAAAGAGCAAGATATTCTCCATCCTGACCACACGGCAGAGTCATCAGCCCCATAGTACGTTCCTACTGTTCCTGTCCCAGCTCTATGGCGGCCTCATAATGTCTTTTATGGCATATTTTCCCTGTCAGGTACCAGATCAGATCCAGGCTTGGATGATATCTTCAGTTGTTATGTGTCTAGCCTCCATTGTTCTGAAACATGACCACAGCCTTTCTTTGTCTTTTGGTGGCCACTCTTTTGTTTGCTTGCTTGCTTATTTGTTTGTTTTTGATGCTGAGGGTGGAACCCAGGGCTCCTATTTGCCAAGCACACGCTGTACCTCAGAGCCCCACCCCTGCACCAACACTGACTTTGCTGACCAAGGAAGAGTATTCTAATGAAATGCTCCTCATTTTTCCTGACATGTCCTTGTATTAGACTCAGGTTCTATATTTTTTGGCTGCATTATGGCACGAGTGATTTTGTGTCCTTTTCAGAGTTTCACATTTGGAGGCAGACGATGTCCTTCTGTCCCCTTTGGGTAATGTTCATTTTGGCCACCTCCTTAAGATTTTGTTCAGTTTATCCACTATCGAATTTCTTTTTCTTTCCTTTGCAACTAATAATAGTCCCTAGGGAGACATTTGGGGATAATGTATCTCTTCACAATGTCTCTGTGGACTTAGCACTTGTTGATAATTCTTGCTTTGCCTAGTCTTTACCATGATGGTTACAAAGTGCTGACTTTCCAGGGGGCAGCCTGCTCTCCAGGTTTAGAGGTCATCCCCTCATTAGTCTCCTGTGTGCAAGGTCCTTCTTTTCCATATTTGTTTACCTCTTATCAGCATAGATCACAGTTTTTTCATGGTTTCGCTTTCGCTGTTGTGTTTTATTATTTTGGTACACCAGTTGTCCCAAAGTTGGCCCGTGGGAGTCCTTGCGGGCTGACAGTTGTGTCCTTGTGATAAGCCCCCATCACTTTGTCGAGCAGGTCCTTACATTTACTGCCATAAGAAGGCATTCTGTGTTCATCTCGTATCCTTTCTACCTATCCCTGGAGCTAACCTTTTCTCTGCAAAGCGCTCTGGTTATTCTCAGTGGGTAACAGTTTTATGGACCAAGATCTGAGCAGTAATTGTTCTCATTGCCCTGAACTTCTTTGGTTTTTGGTCCTTTCAGTTAAGAGAGCTAGGGAGAAAAAAAATAAAAAATAAAAATAAATATATAGGTACATACACATTTATGCATGTGTACACATGTATATAAACATGCTCACATATATACATATTTTTAAAAGTTTTAAATTCCTGCAATACCTCCCATTCCAAGCAATTTACACAGGGTTCTTTATCTTTTCCCATTCCAAAATTATATATATTTATT
>NW_022900946.1:13658302-13659948 GCF_012274545.1 Fukomys damarensis | reverse complement strand
CTCTCCATAAGCACATTTACTTATTTATTTGTTTCTTGGCTTGTTTCTTTTTGCTGTGTGTTTATTTTATGCTTGCCGTGTAGCCCAGGCTGGCCTTGAGCCCATAATGTGCTCCTCCTTCTGCAATTACAGGCGTGCACCACCACACCCAGCTGTTCAGCCTTGTAACACTGCCAGAAAAGCTGCCTCACTCGTGTTTATTGCTAGTGAAGGAAGAGTCGAGGGTTCCTTTATTATGCTTTTCCTTCTGCTCCCAGTCCAACGCTTCACCTATCCCAAAACCGAGGGTGTGTACTCAGGCATTCTGTTCGCAAGCTGCTTGGCGTGGCCTGTCTTTGCTTCCCCTCTTCAGGGTAGGTATGGCATTCATTTAAATAAATATCTTTTTTTTTTTTTAAACCCCCTAAGTTTGGAGTTCTCCCTTCCCATTCTTACTGATTCATTTTACTTTTTTATGGCATTGGGGTTAAACCCAGGTCCTTATGTGTACTAGGTAAGTACTCTACCACTGAGACACACCTCCAGCCTTTAGTTTCCTTTTTAAAATATGTAAGGTAAGGCCAGGGATTTAGCTCAGTGGTTCCGGTGCCTGCTTTGCAAGCACAGGGACCTGAGTTTGATCCCCAGTACCATAAAATAAAATAAAATAAAGTATGTAAGGTATTAATGCTCAAAACTTCAAAAAGTTATGTTGAAAGAAACATCCTTCCTCCTCTACGCCTTCCATCTTACCTTCTCCCTCCTTTGCTGGAGTATCTTTCCTTTACTTCCTTTTGTAAAACTAAACAGATTTTTGTATGTTTGTTTTCTTTCCCCTCCTTTCATACACACAGGGTAACATACTATTTGTATTTTGGGGCACTTTGCTCTTTTAGGTTAGCAATAGCTCTGGAAGTTGCTCCATATCTGTTCATGGAGCTCTTTTTTATTTGTTTTTTATAGCCGTGTTGTATGTGTATATGAGTTTACTCAGCCATTCTGCTATGCTTGGACATTTAGGGAGTTTCCAGTATCTTGGAATTACAAATAATAGTGCAGCGAATACCCTGTTCGTGTGTGTTTTCATATTGTTGGTGGTGTGTCTTCCAGGCCAATTCCTCCAAGTGGGACTGCTAGGTGGCAGGTTCTAATAGTGATTAAACTTGCCTTTTAAACTCTATTTGAATGTAAGAATGATAAGGTTGTTCATCTAAAATGCTTACATATCAATAGCACAGGCAACACATTTGACAAAAATCATAGAGGCGAGCAAATGCCTGAAGCTTGAGCAAAACAAACCAAAGTGCTGCCGCGGTCCCTCAGACTCCGAGATACCAACCTGGTTGGTGGGGACATGAAGACTCCCCAAATACTGAGGTTCAGAGAGAGCCCCCTGAAGTTCTGTCCACAGGGCCTAACCCTTGGACCCAGTGACCAACAGTGGAAACCTGTCTGCGTGAGCCCACTGAGCTGTCTTCCTTGGTGGAAGTGGCATGGCGTATGCGCCCTGGGAAGGGAAGCAGCACTGAGATGGGTGACAGTGTCCCTGCGAGGGGGTCCCAGTACAGAACCATGCCAGACATTCTGGTGTGATGTAGAGAAGAGATTCACTCTGACCCCCCGATCATCATGAAAAATTACATCCTCCTTTTTTTTTTTTTTTTTTT
>NW_022900946.1:13619879-13658018 GCF_012274545.1 Fukomys damarensis | reverse complement strand
TTTTTTTTTTTTTTTTTTAATTTGGAGACAATCTTGCTAAGTTGCCCAGGCAGAACTCACATTTGAAATTTTCCTGCCTCAGCCTCCCAGAGTGCTGTGATTATAGGGATGTGCTATCACACCTGGCTAGCATCCTCTTTTAATGATGGCTGTAGAGTCCATTTCTGAGCAGTGAGAATCTAGAGAGGCCCTTTCCCCAAAAACCTGTTATCCACCACACTTCTGTGTGGTGGCAGAGTTTTGCATGCAGTTTTAAGGAGTTGGCAGATGCTAAGTAAGAGTCAGTCCTGTAAGAGTTGCCTGGATAAAATTATTTAAAGGAAGCCTGGGGGAAACCTGTGTTGACATTTGAAGAACTGATCTTCATTCATCTGGAAAATTAATCACAGTAGGACAGCTCATCCCATTACCATGCTGGCTAGATGAGAACGAAGTGTATGTGTGTGGGGTGTGGGGGGCCATGGAACAGGGACACCAGGGTGACACAGCCAAGGTTTAGAAACCTCTTTCTGTGCAGAGTCTTTCGCTGGCCTGGCTCTGCACCAAGATGTGACATGAGCTGCCAAGGGCTAGTGTGACTTTCCCTGGTACATTTCTAGGAGCTATCCTGGCTTTTGCTGACACATTTAGAGCTGTGTTAATAGCCACCGTACCTCTGGGTCACTGTTTACTCAGCTACAATGCCTAGGACTGAACAAAAAACAGTGGTTTTGTGACATTGTTTTATGAAGTATCAGAATTTCAAAAAGAGGCCTCTGTGGTATGGCTGAGGGACCCTGTGGAAGAGAACATCTGCTGTCCACCAGCCTATACCCGAGCAGCCCTGCTCTCGCTTTCCTACAGAACTACCATTCAGGGTAGTATTGATGGGCTGAGGATGTGGCTAAGTTGTAGAGGACTTGCCTATCATGTGCAAGGCCCTGAGTTTCATCCTTAGCACTGTAATAAAAGTAACAATAACAACAGTAAAAATAGATGGAGCTACTTAAACACTGAACTGAATTGAAGCACTGAACTGGATTACCTGTAACTTCTCTTCGGCTCCAGAATCTCATGGTGTCCAGGGAGATTTAAAAGCTGGAAAGGGGACAGCCACATCATGGCAGGCTTGGCCTCCAGACCAGGCGCTTGGCTCTGTGATCTGGGGAAGTTCTGGAGCTGAGTCCCCAGCATGTCAGCCAGGCAGGGATGGAAGTGGGCCTGTGGTCTTTGGGCAGAGGCCAAAGGCCAGATCCTAGAGGCCAGGAGGAAGCTGGTGTCACTGTTGCTAGGTAGGCTTCGGATGTCTTTTAATGACATGCTTTATCCACGAATGCAAACAAGTACCTACAGGATTTATGCCTGCATCTTTCAAGAATGTGTACATTTATTTATTGCAAATGACACACATTTATATCAATGTGCTAATGTTATGTGTATTATAAAACAAGCAAAATAGGTATTTTAAAGATGAGAATAGGTTTTTTTTTTTTTAAAGGCCTACCACCCACTCAGCCATCTTGCACTCCTGCTGTAGTGTCTGCACCCCATCCTGGAGAGCTTGCAGCTGCAGGGAGGAGGCTGGGCACCTAAGTGAGGCTGGTGGGGGTCATCATGGAAGGAAAAGAAGACAGCTGCTCATAAACACAGTCACACCACCTCCCTGCGCTAGTCTTTGCTCAGGAGGATTCTTGGAATTGACTCCTTCTTTTTTTCCTCTCTCTCTCAAATTTAGCCTCATTCTAAGCACTAATATGCACAAAAGTCTCTATACAGCTAGAATCTTCTTCTAATGCCCATCAAAATAAATATAAAGCCATACAAATAGAGCATTTGTCCAGAGACCACTTAAGAATCACCTATTGGTGCCTGCATATGTGAGGGGAACCACTGGTCTATGGCATTGGATTCTAGAACAGATTGGGAGAGCAGGGAGCTCCTGAGCATGATCCTTCCAGAGGTCTTGGCCCCTTATGGACGTGTGTGGGGTGCGCTCTTCCATGTCACCTTGGCTGCAAGCACAGTCATGCTAACAGAATTTGGGGAGAATGGCAGGAGAGAATATGTTTCCTGATGAGAGACTTTGTGTGCACATTGACTGCAGACTGAGTTGGGCTGTAAACTACCTGCTATGTCCAGCCACCATGATTCAGTGCCAGCCCTGCCTACTGCCAAAGCTTCCTATATTGGGCTAGACTAATGCAGACATTCACTAACCCATTCAAGAGATATTTATCATGCATCTGCTCTTTGCCAGGCCCTGCAGTAGGCATTGGAGATGGAAGAGGAATTTATTCTTAGGAATCCCACAGCCTAGTGGGAAAAGTCTGACATTAAACAAGCAAAACAACAGAGAATAGAAAATCAGGTTGTTATAAATATTGTAAAGTAAAATCAAGGAAGGGAGGAGAGGATGACTCTCCTCAATAAGCTGACATTAAACAAGCAAAACAACAGAGAATAGAAAATCCAGGTTGTTATAAATATTGTAAAGTAAAATCAAGGAAGGGAGGAGAGGATGACTCTCCTCAATAGAACAAGTTCAAATCTTTTATATGTATTAGAACATGGCTTTTCCTTCTATGAGTGTGACTGTGCTTACTGACTTCCTCCCACAGAGCAGGCATGGAGGAAGAGGAAAGGTGTCTTGGCAGTGGAGAAACCCAGTGGACAATAGCTTGGCCACATGCTGAAGACTGACAGCGACAGTCATCAGTCGTGTGATAGTATGCGCCCTGCAAATGATGTGAAGGGGTGTACTTTCCCTCTGTGGTTATCTTCCCTTGGACCCAGAATCCCAGCCTGATGTCAGACGAACCCAGGGTGCAAGACCCCTGACTAGAACTCAAACTGCCAATGTGATCAAAATCAAGGAAAGTCAGAGAAACTGTCACAGCCTGGAGGATCCTAAGCACAATGACTTAATGTAGCAGAGGATCCTGGAACAGAAAAAGGGCATCGGGAAAGAACAAAGCATGCAATTTAGTAATAATCATTTAAAAAGAGGTAAAGACCATGCCTATAAGCCTAGCATTGTGGAAGCTGAGGCAGGAGGATCACTGTGAGTTTGAGGCCATCCTGGGCTACATAGCAAGGCTGTGTCTCAGAAACGAAAAAAAAAAGAATAAAAAGAGCTAAAGCGAAAACAGAGGTCATCTCAAATGTCGTCAAGGAGGTGGCATTTGAGCTCAGCCTTGGAGGATGTACTGAATCACATCTAGGTAGGGAAGACCTGGGGCAAGAACCTTCCAGCCAGAGGAAATGGCTGTGTAAAGATCCTGGGCCAGAAACAAGCTTGGGGCATTGAGCACCAATGAGAAGCCCAGCACCAAGTATGAGATAGCAAGGCACAGAGGGCTGGAGGCGAAGTCAGAGGTGGATGGGGACCAGGCTGTGTGAGGCCTTGAGACCATGGGTCCTGGGTATGATGGAAAGGTGTTGAGAGTTTCAAGCAGAGAGTGGCATGAACTAATTTTCATTTAACATCACCCGGGTTTGTGTGGAGAACAAACTAAGGGGTGAGAAAGAAAGCCGAGGTCAGATAGAAGGCCCTTGTGGGAGTGCCGGGGAAACCATGTTAGATTCTTTGGAAGAATGAGAGACCATCTTTCTGGAAATGGAAATGTGGGGTCATTTCATCACCTGTTTCTCCCCCAGATTGTCTCTCCAGGCTGGGAGAGGTGACCAGGACCCCGAATTCCACGGGCTGATTGAGCCAGTTCTAATCCACATGGCGGGAACACTGACAGGTGCACCTGGAAACACAGCTCCCATCTGTAATTCTAGGTGTTTTTCTTTAGTGTTTCCTAACTTATTCTGAAAACAAAAATGTGCACCGAGAGGGTTGCTATAAGCTGTTCTTACTTAATTGGAGCACAGGGTGAGGTTCCTGAGCTATCCACATCTTACCCCTTCCAGAAATTGTGAGTCAAAGCTGTTTCTGAAGTGTAACCAACTTCAAAATACTTTCAGTGAATTTGCTTGTGTCTTATTTCACTACATGTTTTGTCTTTCAAGCTGCCTCAAGTCCTTTGGGAAGGGAATATGGTGCCAATAAAGCAAAATAACTCTTAAAACTCATTAAATAAAATAAATGATTGCAATCTGTGTTTTGTTGTCAAAGTCAGAGCCATGCTTTTTAGCATTGCTGGGCTGAGTAGAGAGAGATTCTGGCCCTGTCTTGTTAGCTTCCCAGCTTATTGCCAGTGTTCGTGTCCCCAGTGTTGGACATTTGCTGTCTTAACGGTGTATCCGTACTTATTCCCAACATGAGTATGTCCGTAAGTCAAGGTTCATAAAGCTGTCTGGGCTCATCCAGTCTCTGTGTTCACTTTCAGAGATTGAGATGGTGATCATGGAGCACAGCAAGCTCTCAGAGTTGGCCGCCAGCACCTCTGTGCAGGAGCAGAATACTACGGACGAGGAGAAGAGCGCTGCTGCCACATGCTCCGACAGCCTGCAGTGGAGCAGGTAGGCTCACGGCCCTGCTGAGCTCGGCCTCAGAGGAGGAGCGGCGCTCACCAAGGAGGTTGAGTGCGGGGTTTGTGCCAGCCAGATGACCTCTCCTGTCTCAGCCGGACCGTGCTGCTTCCCTTCGTCCCCCAGACTCCTCCAATCTCTGGCCACCTGGAGGCACAGCAGCTCCTTTCAGTGGGAATAGAGCTATCACTACTGCTCGTCCCTTGGAAGACCAGTTGGCACAGGACACCACCCCCTTGGAGCAGGTTGCAGCTATGTCCCACCTAAAGGATGTGGGTCCTGCCTTGCCTGGGCTGCTCCTGGGGGGTTGTCCTCTGGAGCCAGGCTTTGGTCTCCCTGCCTTGTTCATCTGGTGCCTCCCACACTACCATCTGCAGGGCTGTTCTTAGGTCTCAGCTAGCATGATCTGTTGTAGCTCTGCCTTTGTCCTCGGCCTGTGAAGCTACATCTTTTCTACCTTGGCACACACATCTCCTGGAACTGTGCTGTGGCATCATCACCTCCAAAAAGGCAACTGCTCCCAAACCTTCTGGTGAACTGCTAGGTAGGGCTTCCTGGCTACAGGGTTGTTTCTTTGCTTATCTAGGAGCCCCACTGTGCAGACCCCAGCTAATTCTTCTAGTGGCTTATGGCTCATTCATTTCCTGAACCAGCATCAGCAGCAATGCCACACCCCCGGCCCCATTCTATTTATTAATTTAACTGAAAGTGAAGAGTTGAAGCCCAGTAATTTCATTCATCCATTCATTCATTTTTGTGGTACTAGTGATTGAACCCATGGCCTTCACACTAAGTTATCCCAAGCCCTTTTTTATTTTGAGACAGGATCTCATCAAGTTGCTAACCTGCCTATACAGGATCAAATATGTGATCCTCTTGCCTCAGCGTGCTGGGATTATGGGCATGAGCCACCACACCCAGCTGAAGCCCTCTACTGTTTCATCTCCACATCTTGTTTCTCTTTTTGCTTAGCAAATGTTTCAGTTTTCTAATAGAGGGGATTAATTTTTGTCAGATATGCAAGAGAACTACTTTTAGTTTTTATTAAATAAAAACATTGGATTATGAATGCTGTGGGCCGTCAGTTTTTGATTTTGTGTAACAACAACAAAAGAGTAACTCCTGAAGCTCTGAAAATTCAGGAAGTCACTCTAAGCACAGAAGGTGAGGATGACCTTTAGATGCCTGGCCCAGCATTAGAGTAGGAATAATTGGGAAAAACCATAGATGATTAACAATGGAAGATGCTTAAGCAAATGCAGGTGTATCTGCTTAATAGAATATTAGCTGCTACTTTGAAGTGAATTCTGTGATGATGTGTTCAGTTTCTCAGGATCTAATACATGGAAACAATCATTAACAAAACACGTTTTGCATAGTACCGTAATACCATCGCTTTGCTAAGAAGAAAAATATCTGTATATTTCCCTTATTCTTTAAGAAGCAAACCAAAATATTTCTTCCCTAAATTTTAGTGAAGAAAAAGGTTTTCTTTGAGTTGATTGAGATTCTTTCTAACTTTGGGTGACTCCAACTGCATCTTTGACCATGTGACTTAGTACTAGAAGCTGTCTTGGGTGTTTTGAGTTAGGCCATCTGTAGGCCTGCCAGGCTTTGGGCCAGATCACTGCCTTTCTCTGAAACTGCATGCCTGGGGCGAGGCTGTCCCAGGTGGAGAGATACTTGGTCACTGATTGTCAGAGACTGTGGTGGTCCTCTGTCCCCTCTGCTTCCCAGTGCTGAGGGGAGCACACAGAGGGTAAAGGAAGATGGCCATTTGTTCTCTAGGATGTAAATTGCATCTTGGCATTGATTGATCCACTTGCCCAAAGAAATAGCATAATAAAAAGTGGAACTATTCTTATATTCCCTGTACATTAGGGGCTCTCTTTGCATTGTATAAATCTGAGCAACTAAAAATGTTCCAAACATTGCTTCTTTTAAAAAGTATGATAATGATGCACATTCAGAAAATGTGAAAAACCTTGAAAAGTATAAAGAAGAAACAGAAGTCTCAGTGATTCCACTATTCCAAGGCAACTATTGCAACCTATCGTTCTCATTCTGTCTTACCTTTTCTCAATGCAGCCTCCTGAGAATTCTGCGTTTCATCTTCCTATTAGCTCACTTCTATCAGTTTTTATTCCTATTTTTCCATCTAATATCAGTTCCAAGCATCTTTTATGCTCTTGGTAAACAAAATGCTTAGTGGCTCCATAACAGCTCATCTAATCTATAAAAGATGCTGTACCCACCCAGTGTTCCCTCTGTTGTTATACTTGGTTATTCACATTATTCCCAAATGAAAATATAATCTCAACTTCAGGTAGCTGGGTTACAAGAAAATATTTGACACTTTATCTTGCTCTCAGGTTTAGAAGAGTTAGCACTGGAAGGTTACAGAAACCCAGATCCACACGTGGCAACACTACACATCTGAAAGGTGGCGGGTGCCTTGCCTTGGCTCCAGAGAAACAGACTGGATGTCAGTGTCCCCTTTAAGAATTTTCTTTTAATTTTTGTGTGTACTGCATTGATTTGGAGTGTTATGACAAGTCCATTTTCACGACTTTTTCTTTGCATTTTTCAATTTAATACTTTTTATTGATGGTTGGTTTATAAAACTCAGAATTCAGAAAAGTATATAAAAGATTATGCAGAGAACAGATCCCCGGTTTCACTTTGCATGGACAGCCAGTGTTATTCATAGCTTGCGGGCCCTGCCAGGGGCTGAATGTGTCCTTGATCACACACAGGTGTGCTCGGCTTTCTTGGCTCCATCCTGGCATCCAGAGGTTTGGTCACGGGATTAGAATTCCCTGCCTTCGGGCCCGATCTGTACATATTGTGTTACCCTTGTGTTGAGGGGTGTTCTGGGCAAGGCCCTGGCCCTGGAAGGGCAGCATTTGGGATATGTGGTTTCTCATATTTGCCACTGCTCTTTAGATCTCATGCACAGAGCATCAGAGATGAGACCTTGCTATCACTTCTTACAGTCAGAGAACGTTAGTCTGAGAAGTTGCTGACCCAAAATGAAATTCTGGAGAAGTGCCTTTGGAATATTAAAAGTAGAAACAGATAGCGGGCTGAGTCTCTTTCGTTCACCTTTGCCCTTGAGATTTCACAGTAGCCCCTCTAGCTTCTAACCTGTCGATCAAATGGGGCCATGGAGAGGGGGTTAGAAATAACTGTCCTGAAGGTTTGCAGCTAAGAGGAGGCAGAATCAGAATGTGAACCCAGGCTGTCTGGCTCTTCGCCCTTGTCCTTAAACTTCTTCGTGCCATTGTTTGTGGCTTGAGTGGTATTGCTGGTCTATTATGGTGCCCTGTTTGCTTCATTCTCTTGTGACACATCACTGTGTGTCATGATGTGCGCTTGTCTATTCCCTGTCTCTGCCAACTGGTGTGGGAATGAATGCCGGGGAACAAGGACATTGTACCATCAATCCCTAGTGTCTGGGACACCTGGTAAATGATTGGTTTTTTGTTTTGTTTTAAAATTTTATTTATTTTGTTATTAGTACATGTTTGTAGTACATAACTTTTACCTTCCTTGTGGAAAACTGGTTCAGGTACATGGTATATCTTAATTCCTTTTGTATCCCCTTTCCGTTCCCTTCCACCTCCTTCACCCATCTCTTGATCCCCTTCATTTTCTTGTACAGGTTTGCGGTACATGATATTTACATTCCTCGTGTGGATTTGGTAACAATACATAACCCATTTTAATTTGTTTCTTTTTTTTTCCTTTTTTCTTTATTGGTACATTTTAGGTGTACAGTACAGTTACATTCATCATTGGGGTCATGTACCTTTACATGATGTATCTTGGTTCTTATTTTTCCCCCATTGCCCTGCCCTCCCTTCACCCACTCCCCCTTCCCTATTTACAGAGACTTTGTTTCCATTTTTTCCCTTTTCTCTTTTTTTCTTTCCCCTTCTTAGCTTTCCCCTACCACTCCCACTTCCCTTGTACCTTTAGACATTTTTTCCTGTTATACAATATCAATTTTACATTTTGATTCTTATTTACACTTTTAGTCTTTCACACCAGAGAAACTATTTGGTATTTACACATGTGTCCTATTTTTTTTTTTCCTTATTGAGTTTATTGGTACATTTTAGGTATACAGTACAGTTACATTCATTATTGGGATCCTGTACCTTTACATGACAGCTCTTGGTTCTCGTTTTTTCCCCTTGTCCCTGCTCTCCCTTCACCCCCTCCTCCTATCCCCATTTACACTTTATTTCCATTTTTTCATTTTCTCATATTTTTTTCTTTTCCCTTATTACCTTTCTGTGTGTCCTATTAATTTCACTTAAGAGTATGGCCTCAATGTGCATCCACTTAGCTATAAATGTCTCTAGTTTCTCATTCTTTATGGCTGAGTTAATACTCCACATCTTCTTTATCCAGTCTCCAGTTCATGGGCAATTAAGCTGTTTCCAAGTTTTGGATATTACAAACTGTGCAGCTATAAGCATGGGTATACATATATCACTGTGGTATGATTCTTTTAATTCTTTTGGGAAGATATCCAGCAGGGGCATAGCTGGGTCAAATGGGACCTCTAATCCTACTTGTTTGAGGTATCTTCATATTGATTTCCACAGTGGTTGCACCAGTCCGTACTCCCACCAACAATGGAGAAGGATTCCTTTCTCCTCACAGTCCTGCCAGCATTTGTTATTGGTTGATTTCTTGAGCAGCCATTCTTTCTGGGGTGAGGTGGAATCTCAGTGTTGTTTTCATCTGTATCTCTTGAAAGACTGGTGATGTTGAACATTTTTTCATATGTTTATTTGCTGCTTTTACTTCTTTGTTTGAGAAATGTCTCTTCATTTCAGATGCCCGTTTTAGAATTGAGTTTATAAATTTGGGGGGATTGATTTTTTTTTAGTTCTGGATAGTAGACCTTTGAGGAACATTTGGCAAAAATTTTTTCCCACATTGTAGGTTGTCTCTTAGTTCTGTTGCTGGTTTCTCTTGCAGTGCAGCTTTTTAAAAAAAATGAGATCCCAGTTGTTGATTCTAGTTCCCATGCTACTAAAGATTTGTTCATAAAGTCTTTTCCTATGCCAATGTCTTCAAGAGTTCCACCTAACTTATCTTCCAGCAAGTTTAGTGTTTCTGTTTTAATATTTATATCTTTAATCTACTTGGATTTAGTTTAGTGCATGGTGAAAGATACAGGTCTAGTATTAATCTTTGGCAGGTTGAAATCCAGTTTTTCAGCACCATTTATTAAAGAGGTGATCTTTCCTCCAGTGAGGATGGTTGGCTCCTTTGTCAAAGATGAGGTATCTGAGTATGTCTGGAATTGTTTCTGCATCTTCTAATCTATTCCACTGATCCTTGGGTCTGTTTCTTTGCCAGTTCCATGCTGTTTTTTATCACAGTAGCTTTGTAGTATAGTTTCGTGTTGGGGATTGTGATATCCCCTGCCATGTCTCTGTTGCCTAGAATTACTTTTGCTATTGTAGGTCTCTTCTAGTTCCAAGTGAATTTTTGGATTGATTTCTCTAGTTCAGTGAAATATACTGTTGGGCTTTCAATTGGGATTGATTGTTAAGTGACTAAGTGACTTGTTCATCTGTCAGTTTCCCCCTGTAGGTAGCTTTCTATGGGCAGAGCCCACCTCTTATTTGTATT
Source organism: Fukomys damarensis (assembly GCF_012274545.1). Taxonomy (NCBI): domain Eukaryota; kingdom Metazoa; phylum Chordata; class Mammalia; order Rodentia; family Bathyergidae; genus Fukomys; species Fukomys damarensis. The sequence goes on along the minus strand of NW_022900946.1, from coordinate 13,647,905 downwards.
AGGGTCCTGGCACCAGGTGCTGGACTCCACACACATGAAGGGCCTTGGAAGACAGACCCACAAGAGGCAAGAGCAGCCGGCACCCCATGGTTGGGGGATGGGAGGGAATGTTCACTTTGTGCCAAGAGGCTCAAGCCCCTTCTCTTTCCAGACCCTTCCTGGATATGGTGTACCACGCTCTGGACAGCCCTGAGGACGATTACCATGCCCTCTTCGTGCTCTGCCTCCTGTATGCCATGTCTCACAACAAAGGTAGGTGTGTTCTCACCTGCTTCTTCCTGTGACCTGATGCCGGCTGATCCCCACCGCTCTGCTGCTTGGAGGGGAAAGAAGAGCCCTTCTTGGGGCCTTTCCTTTCTGGCTGCCGAAGCTGGCCCCGCAGTGCTCCTCTTCCACCTCCTTCCAATTTCTCGGATGCGTTCTTACAGACTGAGGCCACAGGAATTGGTGACTCAGGCAATAAGGGGAAAGGTTAGAGCACTGACTGTCTAACCCACTGTGACTGTCTTCACACTGTGGCTTTCTGTCGATCCCTTGCTTTACGGTTGACTTAGCCAATAACCACTTTCCTAACATCAGAATTGAAATCAGTCAGACTGTAACCTTGGTTTTGCTATTTATACTACTTGGTGTTCCTGCCATGGGTTCAGAACTAAAATAGACTTGGGTAGATTTTGTTAAAGTGTAGGTTTCCTTTCTAAAGAAAGGTGTGGTTCTCTGGCTTCCCCTGTTGAGGCTGTGTGGCCAGAATCCAGCTCATGTGGAGTTGATAGTTGATCAGGATTCGTCATTCCTTCCCTCACTGCTGACTGCGGGGAACAGCCTCTGGTGTTTGCCCCATCTGTCTTGACATGGGTGTGTTCCGGGGCCTCCACATCAGAACCTCATCAAAGAAGAATTGGAATTTCTTCTAGCCCTGCCAAGAATTGGGGGTGGTATAGATGACATGTTATATTGTATCAAGTGACATTTTAGAAGACTTCTCCTAAGTTTATTGAGAAGCTGATGGAGTTGGTTTTTACTAAGACCACCTGTGGCTAGAGACACTAAAACATACCAGTGTGTTTCACACCAGTATTGGCACACACCAGTAATCCCAGCTCCTTAGGAGGCTGAGGCAGGAAGATAAGAAGCTCAAGGCCAGCTTGGGCAACTTACTTAGACTGTGTCTCAAAATAAAATAAAAAGAGAGAAGGATATAGCTCAGGACAAGGGTTCAGTCCTCAATATGACAACAAAATATAACAAAAAATCTACACTCAACATAACTAAGCATTTATTCTTAATCATTAAGTAATCACTAATAAAAACTAAGTCCACTGGTGGCAAGTGAATATAATAAAAGTCTCTCCCACAGCTTCAGCCTTCAGCTCTCCTCCTCAAACGCAGCCCATTCTACCAGTTTCTCATGTGTCTTTTCAAAGATAGCTGTGAAAGCCAAGTAGGAGTATGAGGGAATTTACTGCTACAACTACTCCCTCAGCCGTAAATGTGTCGTGCTGTCTCTTGTTCCCCTCCCATATCCCTCTCATATCATCACACGCCAGCAGGTTGCTTTGCAGCTGTGCAGAATGCCTGATTGACCTTGATCGTGTGTCTGTGTCCCCATTTGTTCTGATATCCTCTTAGCAAATGGCACTGAGACTGTTGGCAGGGCATGTCCTCTGTGGAGGGACCAGCCATGACTCTCTGCTCAGGTATCTACCTATGCTCACAGCATGTCTGAAGACCCAGCCTGAGATGTTTTCTTTTTCTCTTTTTTCCCCTCCCTCAGTGTAGAGGATCAAACGCAGCCCCACAACTTAAGCCTTTTCAAAGAAACATGGCTGGCTCCAGATCCTGCTGGCATTTCCCTCCTCAATCTTATTATCTCCCATGGCTTCTGTAATTGCCTCTAGCACCTGGCTTGATGCCTGGGACACAGGGACCCTCCATTATGGGAGTAAAATTAACTCCATGAAACCTACCAGCTCCTACCTGTGCAGTGTTTACCACCCCTCTAGCCCCACCTCTGTGCCCTCCTCATTGCCACTCCCCAGCCTTAATTCCCCCGTTTGTTTCGGCAGCATCTTGAAACACTGCCCTCCTGTCCTGTAGATATACTCTTCCTACCGTTCTCTTTGGTTAAAATTGCCAACCAAGCTTGAAACTGACACGACCTTCAGCTCTTTCAGGCCTGTGCTCTTTGCTCATCAGATGTCAGTCCTCCTTTTCAGCCTAGCTGAACAGCAGGCTTTAACCTACCCAGTGCGTGTCTCTGAGCCAGGTGCAGGGATGAGAGCCAAGGCACGGGGCATGGTTTTCCAGTGGTCATTATCCCAGGCTAGCACCAGCCACCATACTCCTGGAAGGGTCAGTATACTGCCATTTTATAATCCGTCCTCTGTGGCACTGCCAGAAATCCTTTACAGTAAATCTGCTTTGACCCAGCCTTCCCTGTTCAGAAACCAGTAGAGTCTCCTCTGCTCTGACTTCTACCCTCTTCTCCCTGCCATTTGGGGTATTCACCACCTTTCCAACTTGATCTCATTCCTCTGACTTTCCTTCATAGACCCGTTGCTCCCTTCCAAGGGCCTTCAAATTTTTATGCAGTGACAGAACCTTTTATAGAGATAAACCTTTGGCAGCTGTCATGGTACCCACTGAAGTCTTCAGTCTTCTTTTGGTGCCAGGCAACAGAAACTGCTGTTCATTACCCGAAGCTGAAGAGAAAGCCTATTGCAGGAAGGCCTCTGGGGCAGCCCATAGGATCCGAGAGATTGCTAAAAAGCCTAGCGGGACCTTTAGCCAACCAGATCCAGGGACCAACCAACTCTGAGTACCTCAGCCTTCCCTCGATGGCTCTGATTTGGTTCCAGTAAACCCAAGGCTGGGAGTTTGTCTCTATTCCAGTTGCAAATTCTTGGGTAGGATTCCAGCTTGGTGATGTCTAACTCTGGAAAAGTACAGACTTGGTCCTGAGGGCTCAGCCCTGTGTGTTTGACTGCTCCCTAGAACAGAGCTCTTTTGGAAGCCTGACAGCAACCCTGGTCAGTGTCAACACACCTACCTGTTCCTGGAGAGTCTAGCTTCTTTTTTACTGGTGGTTTTCCCTGCTGTTTTCTCTTCCTCAGTGTCAGTCCCTATTGAAATGCTGCTTGTTTATCAGGATTCTGCCCAGAAGTCACCTTCTCCAGGAAGCTCTCTCCAGTACTTTCAGGGCTAATGCCACCTAATGTGGCACTTTCTATACATTGCTGGATTGGATTTGCTAAAATTTTGTTAAGAATTTTTGCATATATTCTCGAATGATACTGGTATGGAGTCTTCTGTCTGGTTTTGCTCTCAGCATTTGTGTACTTATAGAATGAATTAGAAAATATTCTCTCCTCAATTCTCTGAAAATAGATTTTGTAGAACTAGCATTATTTCTTTCTAAAATGTCCCTTAAATCAATGAAGCCTGCAGTCTTTTATGGTTTTTTTTTTGTTTATTTTTATAGGATTAGAAATTGAACACAAGGTCTTACACATGCTAGATGAGTAGCTCTGTCACTGAGCTACATCTCCAGCCCCTTTTAAAATTTTGCTTTGAGACTAGGTCTCACTTAGTTGCTAAGGCTGGCCTAGAACTCGCCATCCTCCTGCCTCAGCCTCCTGAGCAGTTAGGATTATAGATCTACACCATCATGTCCAGCTGAGCAGAAGCCTTTAATCACTGTTTCCTCAATGGATAGAAGACTGTTTAAGGTTCTCTGATTCTTCTTGAGTGACCTCTGGTGACTAGTGTCTTTCAAAGAATTTGTCATTTCATCTAAATTGCTGAATTTCTTGTCATAATTTGTTTATAATACTCCTTTAGCATCTTTTTTATTGTCACAATCTGTAGTGATGTCCTCCCTCTAATTCATGGTATTGATTATTTGGGTCATAATTTCTGTTTCCTGACCAGTTTGGCTAAAGGATTGTCAATTTTATTGGTATTCTCTGTTGTGTTCCTGTTTTCAGTATCATCAATTTCTTTATTTCTTTTTTCTTTCTTTCTTTCTTTTGGTACCCGGGGTCAAACTCAGGACCTTGTGCTTGCAGGGCAGGAGGCAGAGACACTGAGCTAAGTCCCTGGTCCCTATTTCCTTTATTTCTTACCTTCTGCTGCTTATTTCAGATTTAATTTACTCTTACCTATATCTTTTTTTTTTTTAGTTAAAGATTGCAAAGATACATGATAACAAGAAATGAAGATACTAAATAAAAATTTCAAATATATATGTATATATATGACAGCAAAAAAAGGATATGAAATAAACAAGAATTTATGTAACACAGACTAATCGAAATACATTAGTTTGATATGATCTTCAAACATTATGTTCTTTCTCATTGTCTTATAATATTTTTGAAATAATGTAATTATAAATAAAACAAAGTTACATATTATAGTTGAGAAACTGTCCTCAAAATTTTATGATTTATAAACTCCTTGGTTTAATTAATTGATAAATATCATATACTTGTTGATTGTACCACTTACATTTTCTAACAAAACTTCCCACAGAAAAAAATATACTTATATTTGAAATCCAAAAGCAACTAAAAAATATTCACATTTTTAAGATCAGATTTTTCTTTCTATTTTATTATATCCCATACTTATTTTATTATATTTTTATAAGCATAATGATAGAATTTAACACCAATAGATATGTAATATTCTTCCCAAACGAATGACTATGAAGTCAAGCATGTAATTTAAAGAAATCATAAGGTTGCCAGAGAAACTTATCAATATGCCAAGTGTGCACCATCCTACCACATTCATGCCCATGTTTCTCATTTAGTAGTGCACACATATATGTAAAAACATACCCCCCACACACATACACATATTTTCTACAATACAGTATATACTTAGGTATAATAAAACAGTGCAGTGATGTGTGGAATGTTGGTGATTTGTATAATTTGAGAAAAAACAAATATCATCTTTGAAGGAGTTGGAGAATTTGTAATATGTATCAAATACTAAATGATATTCATGATTAAGTATAGTTATAATAAAAATAACATTTATTAACAAATTTCCAACCAAACAAGCTGTAGTGACAGAAAAGGAAGTTTGTAGAAAGCAGAGATGAAAGAGGAGAATGACAGATGGGCCTTAATACTTTTCATACTACTCATATATAGAGATTTCATAAACTCTCAAATAAAAAAGCAAAGAAAATGAGAACCAAAATAACTCATCAATTTGGTAGACCAACAAATAGAGACAAGGATTAATGTATTGATAAATTTTAAAAATATGAAATGTAAAGCCTGAGATTTAGCTCGGTAGTGCTGCACCTGCCTAGCCAGAACAATGTGCCGAGTTTAATCCCCAGCATCAGAGGAAGAAAAAGAAAAAGGAAAAAAAGAAGAAAAGAGGAATAAAAAGCATATATACTTTCTGACATAATAAATTAAAAATAAATTATTTGTTATCTCTTCCTCTTGAATTGTTCCCTTCACAAGGATGTAGTGAGCTTCTTTGTCTCTTTCAACCAGTTTAAGTTTGAAACTTACTTTGCCTGTGAATAAGATTGTTACCCCTGCTTTTTTGGGGGGCGGGCGGAGCTCCCGTTACATGAAGAAGTTTTCTGTCCTTTCACTTTCAGTCTGTGGGCTTCTTTTTATACTAGACGTGTCTTGTATACAACATATTATTGGATCTTGCTTCTTAATCCATTCTGCTGGTATATTTCTCTTGATTGGTGAATTGAGGCCGTTAATATTGATGGTTATAACTGATGTGTACTAACTTATTATTAGCATGGGCTTTTTTTTTTTTTTCACCTTCTCTTTTTAGTTTCTTGGCTTGCCTATTTGATTTGCTCTGTTGGGCCTCATTGTGTTGTTTGTTACCTTCATTGTCTTTTTCTAGGATATTGTTTAGAATTCGTTGTAGTGCTGGTTTGGTATTCATAAAGTTTCTCAGGTGTTCTTTATCCTGGAAATATCTTATTTCCCCATCCATTTTAAAAGAAAGTTTTGCAGGATACATCAGTCTAGGTTGGAGGTTGTTTTCTTTTAGTACTTGAAATATCTCATTCCAGGCTCTCCTTAACCTAAGGGTTTGTATTGAAAAGTCTGCTGTAATTCTGATAGGCTTTCCTTTGCATGTAATTTGTTTCTTGTCTCTTACTGCTTGTAGTATTTTGTTCTTCTGTTGGGTTTCTGGGATCTTGATTATTATATGTCTAGGTGTAGATTTTTTTTTGATCACGGCTAGTTGGAGTCCTATATGCCTCACTTATCTGTATGTCAAATTCTTCCCCTCTATTTGGGAACTTTTCTATAATTAATTCTGTGAACAGCTTTTTTAAGTCATTTACATTTTCTCCTACTACTTGAATTCCTATCAATCATGTTATTCTTCTTAGTATCGTCTAAGAGTTGTTGTATCAATTTCTCATGATCTCCTACTGTTTTAAGAGACCTCTTTTCACGGTCACTGACTGCAATTTTATCTTTTATATCTGAGATTCTATCTTTGGACTCTTTTATTCTTTTGTGAACACTCTCAATTTAGTTTTTAATCTCCTGGATATCTGTTTGAATCTGTCCTATGGATTCCATTTCTTTCTTGTATTGGGCATTTATTGTTTCCAATTCTTTCTTATGCTGGGGATTCATGGCTTCTATCACGGTCCTGAGCTCATCTATTTTTCTCTCAGTTTCTCTTCTAGAGTCACGAATTATAACTTTCATTTTGCTTGTCATCTCTATGATTATCTGGGAAATTACTTCTGTTTTATATTTCTCTAGCGCCTGATTGATCAGTTTTGTTACTTCCTGTGCTTTGAGTTCACGGTGTCCTGATGATTCACTATCAGACTTTTCATCCTCATTTGCCCCACTATTTGCCATTGGTGAACTGGAAGTCTGTCCCTGTATCTTGCTTAAGCATTTTCTCATTTTTACTATTGTTGTTGGGTTATCCTTAGTTTAACCGTTAGGTTATTACTTAAATCTTCCTGATATAGTTGGGCTGCAGCCCATGGGCCTCTAATGACTCATAGACATTCTCATTTTCATCATACTGAAGAAAACAGCTCATTGAATCAATCACAATCCTTTATCCTAATTGATACAATCAGCACCACAATATAATGAAGCACAATTTGCAAATTGACCACTTATGGTAGTCATCAATCTGTCACCTTCAAACCATGTAAATTTAATTAAGATCAAGAAGCAATCCAAAATATGCTTACAGTAAATAAACTTTTCAATAAGGATATTTACCATTTACAGTGGGGGCTTAAAACAAAGTTAAGACAAGAGAAGTAGATAAGTATAAGAATTAGAGAAGGTTTCATATGAAGCCAAAAGACATAGAATGACCAGACAATCATCAGGAAATTGTTAAATTCAAAAAGAACAAACAAAATAGAAATATAGTAACCCTTGAGTGAGGTAGAATAACATAAGAAAAGAACATAAAGAAAAGAGAAAAAAAAATAATAAAAGAAATCTAAATTAGTACAAGAGCAGAAACAAAAAGAGAGATGAGGGATACTATAGTGGAGTAAGAGACTGAGTTAGAGAAAGAAAACAAAAAGAAAAAAAAAGAATTTGCAGAGTAGGATGAAAAAAAGAAAGAAACAAAAATGAATTTCAGACTATATCACTGCTGTCATAATATACAATATGTGCTGCCATTTGCAGAGCCGAGTCCCCTGATCTCAGCTAGCTGGTGGCAGAACCCCACAAAGCAGACTGAGCTCGGGCTGCAAGGCCCAGACTGAGTTCCCTGACCTCCTAAAGGGTTGAACTCCACTCAGTTCTACTATAAGTTTCCCCCACCCCTTCTTTAAAGATGTTCAAAGTTGAAAGTGCCAGAAAATACTCTTTATGACCACCTCTGCCTCTACAGAGTAGGTCCAAAGACTGGTACAATCAGGAGGTCTAAAAGCGTAAGGGGGAAGATTGGGGGGGTGTTCAGGGGTGCCCACCTGGCGACCTTTCTAGCGCTGAAGATGGCGGCAGCGGCGCCAGCGGGGGAGGGTACGGCCGAGAAGACCCTCTGGCGCTAATTTACTCTTCTTTGTATAGGATTATTGACTTTTTTTTTCACTGAGTTTATTGGTACTTTTTAAGTATACAGTACAGTTATATTCATCATTGGGATATTGTACCTTTACATGTTGTATCTTGGTTCTTGGATTATTGACTTAAGTTAATCCATTTATTTAAATTTTAAATTAATACAGAGTAAAATTAACTTTTTTGCATATAGTTTTGTGAATTTTAGCACACGTGTGGATTCATGTGAACATCACCACAATCAGGATACACTGCAGTTTCTTCAGCAAAAATACAACCTCATACTAATCCTTTTCAGTGTGGCAACCTCACAGCTGTCACTGATTTTTAAGCTTTCTTCTTTTATGACAATTTAATGCTGTAAATGTCTTAAACATTGATTTAGCCACATGCAGGAAATTTTGATATATGTAGTTTATTTTCATTCAGTTTAATGATTAAACTTTCAATTTCTTGTCTAACAGCTGTGCGAAGTTGAGCTGAGTTTTTATTATTGATTTTTCTTTTGCTTTAGATGCTATTGTCCTTCACCACTTATATAGTTTGTTGTTATTTTTGTGTGTCTGGTAATTTTTATTAGTTGACAGTTACTGTGACTTTTACATTGTTGGAAGCTGGTTTCTTTTTCCTTTTCAATATTTTTGGACTCACGGTTAAGTTCCTTGGAATTGGTGGGCTTCCTGTTGAGGCTTGCTTTTCATCTCTGTAGGGCTGGCCTAACAGCCTCTGGTCTGAGGCTGACACAGCCCCCACTGATGAGGCAATGCCTTTCTGAGACTTTACGCAGTGTCCCGTGGACAGGTGGCCTCTGCACACTGCCAGCCCTGTGTGCACTCCAGGGATTGCTCCACCTGTTCCATACCAATAGGCCTCTTCCTCTCCTCACATGTGTGCAGCCGGAGCCCAGAAGGAACCATCTGCGCATCTCGGATCTTTCTCTGAGGAGTCCTCCTCTTCAGGACTCCCACAAACTGCAGCTACTCGGCTTCTCTTGACTCCAAGTGCTGCCTTCTCATCTCACAGAGACCAGGGCTTTGTTTGAGTTTTTGCTCCCGGTGCTGAGGCCTAGGAACTCTCCAGACAATGAGCTGGAGCAATCGCTGGCCCCCCTCCTTCAACTCTTTTTTTGGAGCTTAGTCTTCTGTGCAACTTTGTGTTGTCTCCAGAGTCTGCTAACCACTGGTTTATGTATTTGTTCTTGCTTGCTAAGTTGTTTGAATCAGGAGGGTAAATCTAGTCCATCTTGTCTGGAAATCATGGCATCATTTTTTAAAATTAAAAATTGAGGTATAAGCCGGACATGGTGGTGCACACCTGTAATCCCAGCACTTGGGAGACTGAGGCAGGAGGATCGCTGTGAGTTCGAGACCAGCCTGGGCTACATAGTGAGTTCCATGTCAGTCTCAACTACATAGCGAGACCCTGTCTCAAAAAACAAAACAAAATTTTAAAAAATTTTAAATGAGGTATAATTGATACACAGTAAACTACATACATTAAAATGAACAATTGATACATTCTGATAAATGGAAGCACTCATGAAACGATCAGCACAATCAAGACAGTGTTCATACCTGTCACCCCAAAAGTTTCTTCATACCCCTCTTCCCCTCTCACACCTTCCTCCCCAGGCAGCACTGATCTGCTCCTCCCTGTCACTTTCTAGAATTTTATACAAACAGGATCATGTATATTCTTTTTGTGTGGTCTCTTTCAATCTTCTCGACTATGTTAGGATTCACCTGTGTTTTTTGTGTATCAGTGGTTCATTTCTTGTTTTCTTTTGTTGAAACAGGGTCTCACTACATAGTTGAGACTGACCTAGAACTCACTATATAGCCCTGGCTGGTCTCCAACTCACAGCGATCCTCCTGCCTCAACCTTCCTAGTGCTGGGATTACAGGTGTGCGAACAACGCCTGGCTCCAGTGGTTCATTTCTTATTGTTGGGTAGCATTCCATTGTATGAATGTGCTCCAGTTTGTTTATCCATCGTTAATGGGCTTTTGGTTGTTTGCAAATTTTAACCATTACAACTAAAGCTGCTATGAATATTTGTGTACAAGTCTGCAAAGACATATGTTTTCTTTTCTCTTGAGTAAATACCTTGGAATATAATGACAGAATGTTCTTTGTTGTTGTTGTTGTATTTGGTACCTGAGATTGAACTCGGGTCCTTGTGCTTGCAAGTCAGGCAGTGGAACCACTGAGTTAAATCTCAGCCCTTGCCTGTCCTTTTAAAAAGAAACTGCCAAACCATTTTCCAAAGTGCTTGCATAATTTTATATCCTGCCACCAGTGTACAAATGTTCAATTTCCTTTTATCTTCACCTTTTTTTTTTTTTTTTTGGTACCAGGGATTGAACCCAGGCCCTTGTTTCCAAGGCAGTTTCCAGAACCACTGAGCTAAATCCCCAGCCTTGTCTTTGTCTTCACCAATTCTAAGTATGGTGAGCGTTGAAATTTTTGCCACGCATACAAGGTATCTGGTGATGTCTTGTGATTTGCATTTGCATTTTCTTAATGACCAGTGATGTTAAACATCTTTTTATGTGCTTTATTTGCTTTGGTGAAGAGTCTTTTCAAATTCCTTGTCCACTTTTTATGGGGCTGGCTATATTTATTGTTGGGTTTTGAGAATTCCTTATATAGTTCCGGTATAAGTTCTTTCTTTCTTTTTTTAAGTTTTCGTGCTTTTTAAGGCAGGGTCTTGCTATGTAGTCTAGGCTGGCCTTGAACTAGCTATGTTGTGGCCTTGAACCTGGGATCTACCGGCCTCAGCCTCCTGAGTGCTGAGATTACAGCATGCACTGCCACACCCAGATTAGGTACAAGTTCTTTATCAGATGTGTTTTACCAAGATTTCCTTCTATTCTGTGACACGTCTTTTCAGTATTTTTTGAAGAGTAGACATTTTTAAAACCAAAGCTTTCCCAGCCTTTTCTGCATTTATTGATATTGTGATTTCTGTCCTTGGTTCTGTTATATAGTATTTTACACCACATCCCTGAAATGGAGCCTGCTTGGTTATGATGCGTGATCTTTTTAATGATTTGTTGCATTCATTTTGCCAGTATCTTATTAGGAGTTTTGCATCTGTGTTCATTGAAAGATTGGCCTATTAAAACAAAAAAACAAAACTAAACAAAAAGCTTTTTCTCTGTCCTTTGAAACTGCCTGGCCTTGGACAGCAGAGACCATGGCTTTCGTGATGTCCCTTGTAGTGCCCAGCCTGGCACCTGGCACTTAGTGCTCGACCGAGTTTACTGCTTGATTGCCTCTCAGCCATGTGGTGGGTCCTCATGGCTGCTTGCTTCTGGCAGCCTCTGCCCAGGGTCTTGGTGGGGAGGCTACCAGCAGTGACAGAGAGATGCAGGCTCCACAGGGCATAGCCACACTCTTGGTCTTCTGGCTGGCTGGATTCCCCAGGGGCCTCCTCCTGGAGTAGAGAAGTCTGAACAGCACACAGGTGCCTCCTTCATCCATTGGCGTGGCTGGAGATGACCCTGCCAGGTTCCTGCATGGTGAGCCACTGCTCTTTCTTGGGCCTTGCTTCTTAGAAGATTGGAACTCATATTTGAGGGAATTCAGTTCCTTCTTCCAGTTCCTGTAATGCCACTCACTTATTAATCCCTTCACCCTGCCAACAGGTATTTTTGAGGCCCCTATTGGACACTAGACACAGTGACTGCATTCGGTATGCCGTGGACCCTGCGTCCTGTTAGAGGAGACCAGCAGTAAGCTACTAGGGGGCGAGGAAGGTAATTCTGTGTGAGAGGAAGTACAGCTGCGAAACAAACCAGGGATGTGATGGGGCTCGCTGAGGGCAGGGGGCACAGCACCTCCTGGGTGGTCACCAGACACAGTGCCAAGACAAGCTTGATGTGCTCTGTGGAAAGCAAGGAGGACGGGGTGGCCAGAGTGGAAGCAGGGAGGTGAGAGTGGTGGCAGGGACGGCAGTGCCGGAGTAGAAACTCATCATAAGAACGGGCAGAGCCCAGAGGGGGCTTAGACTGTGTCATAGCACAGCAGGAAGCTCTCCCAGCAACCAAGAGGTCATATAATCTATGCAGCTTTTGTGTGTTTCCCTTCTTTTGAATGTGACCGTATCTTTTGTCAGAAATCTCCTTTGGTTCCAAAGGACTGTGTTCATGAAGAATTTACTTGTGTAATCATTGGACAAACACATGTGGAACACAGAGCCCTGCTGTGTGCGGAGCAGTTTGCTCAGCATGGGAGCTGCAGATGCCAGGCAGATTGAGGCCCTGGCCCAACAAGGAAAGCCATACAAGGAGACTTTACCCCCCGCAGTTGAGCCTCAATGTGCCTGGTGGCCAGCTAGGACCCTTCTGTGAGGAATCAGGGCTAACATCCTCAGGCCACCTAGGCCACTGGTACAAGGAGCCAAGGAAGAAGCAACCAGAAAGTTGAAAGGAAAACTGGCAGAGGGTGAAGTGAGAGAGAGTCCAGTGTCCAGGACACGTCTGTCAGGTGACTGTTCACCAGGGTGAGTGGGCAGCGGTGTCCTCTGAGAGAGAGGAGGGCTGGAACCAAGCATAGGGGATGACATAGGCTGTCACTGTGAACTGTGTTTCTGCAAGCTGCATCAGGCTGCTGAGGACAGTTGGGTCCTAAAGTGTTATAGTCACCAGAACAGATCTGATTAACTTCATTCAGATGAATGAGAAAAGGAATTGAGGTGGGAGATGGGAGAAGGAAATGAATAGGGCAGAGTGAGGAGAAGTGATTGATGGTGGTGGTGCAGTCACAGCCAGGGTGACCAGGGACGGCTTCTCTGAGGAAGGAAGATCAGAACCAAGACCTGAAGAGTAAGAAGCAAAAGGAGCCCCAGTCTCTGAAAAGACTGCGGACGACAGTGCTCCAGGCAAACGGAACAGCACGTGAAAGGCCCTGAAGTGGGAAACTGCTTCTGTGTTTGAGGAGCAGAAACCAGGCCAAAGTGTGCCTGGCCAGGTGACCAGGCACCAGATCATAAAAGGCCCTGAAGCTGTGAAAGGGAATTTAATTCTGTTTCCCGAGTCTAGTGGGAAACCTCTTCAGGATTTTTAAGTAGGATGGTGACATGAAAAGATGGAAGTGTTTAAATGAGCCTCTGGCTACTGGATGGAAAGCAGATTATTGGAAGTAGGGGAGTGACTCGCAGGAGGGAAGCTGGGAGACTTGTTAGGAAACTGTTTCAGTAGTCCAGGCAAGAGATAATATGGATTGGATTAGAGAGTTGGCTGCAGAGACAGAGGAAACTGGAAGGATGTGTGCTATATTTTGGAGCTAGAGCCAGCATGTGCTGATGTTCAGATGTGGAGGTTGATTAAAGGGATGAGTCAGTGATGACTCCTGCCATTGGGTCTGAGCAGCCATTTGCTGAGTTGGGAAATTGACGAGAGGCTCAGGGCTGGGGGACAGTGAGTTCTTCTGCTCTCAGTGGGAGGGATCACCAACAGAAGAACCTTGGTGGTGCCCAAGATCCCGACTGCTGTCATTACAGGACCAACAAGCATGGGCCGCAGAGCAGAACTGGAGAAGACCTGCATGGGTTTTGAGTTTGCTGCCCTGAGCCTTGGGTCCTCAGGGAAGCTGCCTAATGGAATAGTTGCCACTGGCTTGTGCCCCGGTCCTGCCTGTGGACACAGGGTCTGCATTTGGTGGGGGTTGGCTGGTTGTCTGACTAGGCAGCAAGCAGTTAGCTGTATCTGACTCCCATCATCTTTTCCAGATCCTCAGCAGGCCCCTGAATGAGATAGTCTCTTTCCGATAGATTTTTCCTCATAAGACAGTTTTAACATAAAAGCAACGTTAATAAAAACCAAATGTGAGCTCAGGCCTTCCCGTACATCATAATAGATTAGATGCTGCACCAAAATGAATATCCCACAGTGGAAGGGTTGACTGGCTGGAGGAAGGCAGTTGTCGTGATTCAGTCAAGCCACATAATGAATTCTGGTTCATATCTGCAATAGAAAATGCAGCCTTTTTTCAAGTCCACAGAGCCCTAGTCCAAGGGTGAGCATAGGGTGGAGGGTGCTTATTGTTCAGCTTTTGTATTCTTAAAGGTTCTCCAGTCCACCCACCATCCTTCTGGCATTTCATTTCCCATTTCCCATTGTTTACCCAGGCGGAATCTTGGGCTTCTTGTTTTGTTTTGCTTTGGAGTTACTGGAACATGGATGAGAGGTATGGGAAAGGTTGAAAGGTAACGGGAGGCTTTGGCCATACCAAGAGCTGGCAAAACATCACATTGGAACTCAGCTGACACATAATCAGAACTGGAAGTATGTTGGAAATTGGCCCAGCATCTGGTTGGCTTTCGAAATGGTTGGTTTGTCTGTCATCTGCCAGAGCTAGCCAGGCTTTTGTGACTGCAGCCAAGGGGACCTTGCATGATCACAAAAAATAGCAAAATGTCTGAACATTATTTACCTGGTGTTATCGGGGTCTCGTTGTTCAGGTCTTCTGTCTGGTTCCTTTTATGTTGCTTTCGTGTGAAGACTTTGCCACCTCTGTCCTGACTGGGAGCTACTGCTAAGGGGGAAGAGTCCAGTCCAAGAGGCTTAGTGACTAGTTACTGACAACTCTGGGCCCCACCCTTCCCTTCTGTTAGGGCTTCTTTGGATTCATTAGGAACCATGTCCCTCAGCCCTGTGGAGAGGGGACACCTTTGCTGACTTTTTGATCTGAGGCCACTGGTAGGAAGGGACCAGGGAAGCATGTGGCTTGCTGGAAGTCAGCAAGGCTGCTGCATCTTGCAGGACATGTGAGGTACGTGAGATTTCTTGGGGATTTGTCTGTCATCAGACACTTCAGGGTGGAGCCTAAAAGATAATACATTATCCAGTGTTTGTTTCAGCTAGAGGGAGATGATATGCCTTTATAGTACGTGTGTGTGTGTGTGTGTGTATGTGTGTGTGTGTGTGTGGCCTCACACACGTGCCATGTTCCCTGTCACATTCACGTCCCTGTCATGCTGTGAAGTTGGCTTCATTCATTCAGGACCACTGGCACCATTTTGTTTCGGGAAAGTAGTTTAAAAACCCAAATTAAATATTTTTCCACAAATTAAATGCCTTCCTAAGAATAGCAGTGATGATGTAATGCTTGTTATAGGAAACACAAATGAGAATGAGAACTTTGTTCACTTGCCTGCGGTTATGCTTACGACTTTATAAGGACCAACTGTGGATGATTTTGTTGTGTTTCCTTTTGGCCTCTGCCACGTAGATAATGGATATGCTGTTCTGCACACTGTCATATTGTAGCGCCTACTTGATTATATTTTCCCCTACTTTTAAAATCTGTATGATCTTCTGTCCCCCTTTTTCGTTGTGGGCTAAATTTGATCAAAATTAATTAACTTCTTTAAAAATTAATTCAGCAAACATTTGTGGACTTCCTGCCAAGGCTGCTGGTAGATACCATGATGCACACAGGTTGGGCAAGTGGGGAGAAAAAAACTAACAAGCAAGAATTGTGCAGTGCGTAGGGAGGGTGGAAAAGGACAGGGAGTAGAAGCCACTCTGCCGTTTGCACGACCTCAGCCAAACTTCTTTTCTTTGAACCTCATTTTCTTATCTATAAAGTAGAGATCATATTACCTGCTTTACAAGAGTTATCAAGGATTAAACCCAGCATTGCACATGATACCCACCGTTTTTCAGTGCTTGCTGTATGAAGAAACCCCACTTTCCTCTACCTACCCCTTCCTCCCTCCCTCCCCTCCTCCCTCCTCCTCCTTCCTTCTCTTTCTTTAGTACTGAGGATTGAACCCAAGGTCTCCACACAGAGCTATATCCCTAGCTCCCTTTTTAAAAATTTTGAGTCAGAGTCTCACTAAGTCTCTCAGACTAGGCTTGCACTTGGAATCCTCCTGCCTCAGACTCCCAGAATGCTGGGGTTACAGCCATGTACCACTATTCCCAGGTATGTAGAGTTTTTGTTTTTGCTTTCTGGTGCTGGGGATGGAACACAGGCCCTTGTACGTGTCAGGCAAGTGCTGTACCACTGAACTACATACACCCCAGTCCCTAACCTCCCCCCACACTTGTCTTAGTCACAGAATCCTCCCTCCCTAATGGACCCCATTTTTACCCAGAGAGACCTGGGTTTTTTGTTGTTTGTTCCCATTGAGTACTTTGGTAAATGAAGAAGTCCACTTGAAACACTTGACAGACAGGCAAAGGCCACTGGCTCCTTTTGAAGGTGGTTGCTTCAGGGCATCATCTGGAGCTTTTGGGTTGCTATAGGGACCTTGAAAACTGAGGGCAAGGGTAAAATAATTCAGTGACAAATGGGATTTCTGAGGCTGTGGTGGGAAAAAGAAACTGGAAAGAGAAAGGGAGGCATCTGGCGTGGAAGAAACTTTAAAGGAAGAACATAAATATTTAGAGAGGTTTTTATAGTTTTGCATATGTTGTGTGGAACACCCTGTCTTGTCCGAAGGCCTGGTGTTAAGACCACCTCCGGGGAATGTGGCTGGTTTCAGGGAAGGGCTTTGGGGGAAGCACAGAGACCCCTGAGCAGTGGGGGGAACAGAGTCAGGCAGAGCATAACCTGACCCTCAGCACCAGACGCCGTCCCATCAGTCTTCTCTGGGAATCTGGGTACCCACGCCTTGCCTGTCCCTTTTTGCCACCATCAAGCTCTACTACTCTGCTACTCTGCCCCAGCCTCTACTACATCATCCACAAACTCTGCTGCGCTCCCTGAAGTCCTCCCTGGGCCTGGCAAGGTGTGACCTACCTTGTCCAGCTCACAGCAGACTCTTGTTCATCCTTCAGACTCCCTAAGCAAACTGTGCCCTGAAAATGCCCCCAGATGGCTCGGCAGACCTTTGAACTTTCTTCAATAGCTTGGTTTTAGCTTTTGTTAGCTTCCCTCCCGCTGTGCTTTTTAACACATAGAACATAGAAACACATTAAGATACACTCCAACCAGGGGTTCTCACGTGTGCATAACAGTGAGCAACAGGCTGGGTGCCCTTCCTCATTTGATACTGGCAGCGTCCTGGGATGCGTAGTTAACGCAGTTACTGCCATTTCACAGGTGAGGAGACTGAGGTTCGAAGGGCCTAAGTATCAAGACAGAACTCCCATACCTGCACAGGCCCTTCCCTCAGACGGTGAACCCGTGGGCACAGAGGCGGCTATGGGCACAGCTCTCAACAGCTCACTGCAGCGGCGGTGCCCCCTCCCTTCGCGTCTGGATCCATCCACCTTTGGAGTCATCTAAAGGGTCTTAATTTCCTCACCAAAGGAAGGCACTGGGTTCAGACTCTGAGCCAGACCTGAAGTGTTTTGGTGCCCTGGGACCCTGCCTCCCAGAGGGTGGAGCCACCCATTGAGAAAGATCAGGAATACCCCCAGAGAGTCTTCCTGTCTCAGGAAGATTTTGCCACAGATTTCCTTGGCAGAGTGATAACAGGACCAGTGTGCTTCCCCGTGCAGATGCAAGCCCGGGTCCCAGTCTGCCCCTCAGGTTCTGCCCGCCACTGCTGCATTCCAGAGGGAATGAAGTGGGATGACTGATGGTCACAAGGCTGGTGACACAAGGCTGAGGAGGCAGAAGAACTGGTTTTTCCCCCCAGGCCTCTGAGTGGCAATTTATAAAGGATAGAAAGATGTCAGGACTTGTTGACCTTGTTGAATCTCGGGGAAAACAAATACCAGCAAGAGTCACTGACATTCTTCCTGCCATTTAGTGCTTCCAGGAGGACACTTAGCATCACAGTGGGACACAGAAGCCACAAATGAAATTTTCACTGCATTCAAATTGTTTGACCAAGCCACACTTTTGGGGGGCATGTGAGAGCGTCCCACCCACTCTGCCCTCCCTCACCTGTGTCATCTCCTGGGTGTCTGAGCCCACCCCCAAGCTGGAAGGGATTCAGTAAAGCAGGATATACTGTGTGGCTTCTTACGTCAGTGTGTGTGTAGGAGGTACTTAGGACCCGGACGGACGGTCGGTCAGTGGGCTCTCAGCTGCTCCCTAGCCGGTTTGTCAAGGTTCTAAATGAAGTGTTATCTGGTACTCAAGGGGCCGTATTTCAAGAGTTCCGAGAAGTGCCACTGTCCCCCCTTTTGTGGAATAACAGGAAAAGGCGTGTTTCAGGCACAAACAAGCCACTGAGGTCTCTGAGATTGGATCAAGCAAAATGTTTATTTCTATTCGCGGATTTCTCAAGAACCATGTTATGTGACAGGATGGGAGTTTGAACATTCTTGTCCCCAGCCTGGACTATTCTGGTAGCCCTGACCAGTCTTCCTACCACCCCAGCTCCCAGCTTCTTCCCTATGAAAAATACTGACATGGTTCACAGGTATAGACTTGCTGGTTCCATCTTTACTTCCCCACAGCCCCATCTCATCTTTGTGTGTAGGGGGGAGGAGGTTGTTTTTTGTTTTTAAGGGGGATAAAACTTGGGTCCTTGCCCTTGCAAGGCCGGCAGCACCACTGAGCTAAATCCCTGCCCCCCCATCTCATCTTTTGTCTTTTAAATGCTTTGGGTTTTCACAGGAGAGACTGTTGAATTTTCCGTGGAGGACAAATGATTCCCTGGATCTGCTTTCCTAGTTTCACTGTGTGTGCACCTGTCTGCCCTTAAGTGTAGCTGAGTCTCTTTCTGCTCAGGCCGTTCTGGGTAGGGGCAGGGTGGTGTCTGCCCCTCCCAGCTGGGAACCTAGTGCCCTTGAGTGCATTTTGGGGGGTTGTTTTGTTTTGTTTGAGACAAGGTCTTGCTGTATAACCCAGGGTGACCTCAAACTTGTGGGGAACCTGCCTGCCTCAGCCTCCTGAGTCCTGGGATTATAGACATGCGCCACCATGCCCGGCTCCCTTGAATGTGTTTTGAGGGTGCAGCCCAGCTCTTCACTTTGATGTTAGGAGATTGAGTATCTGAGTGGAATCACGCATGTCTGCTCTGTTTCTCTAGGTCTTTGTTTTCCAAATGTGAATTTGCCTAACACAGATATGGCCTCAGGTGGCACACAAACCTGGCACTGAAATTTTCTCCTTTGTTCATTTCCTCTTATGTCTAGGACCGTGATGGTGAGCCTTTTAGAGACTGAGTACTAAACTGCACCCCAAAACTCATTTATTGGAAAGTGCCAACACTGCAATTAAACCTGAACATTGAGGTTCTAGTTTAGAAAAAACAACTCATACATTAGCATCTGCTGTCTTAAGAGGAAAAACACAGTTAACACACATGCCATAGGTTCTCCACCACGGGTCTAACAGGATGTCACCATTTGGTGCTCGGCTGTTCTCAACACTGATAAGTGCCTGCCAGTCTCTTTTTAACCAATACAGAGCACCCCTTGGCCACAAAGAGTAGAGTCAATCACTGGCTAGAATGTAAAATCATTGTTCTTTTTTTTATAATTACCATCGATCACTGCATCAGGGCTGATTTCCCATTTATAAGCAGTAATAGAAAATGTGTTTTAATGCATTTCCAGAAGTTCAGTATACAGAAAGCTTGAACATAAGTTACAGTACAGTCAGCAGCCAGGACTGAAGAAATCACAAAGACGGGTGGTGGGGTGCTGAGGAGACCCTGTTCTGAAGGCCTTTTAGGAAGGGGAACAGGTATCCCAGTGAAGGATCTCCGCTCACAGCTTTCCCTTTCCCATTCCAGGCATGGATCCTGAAAAACTAGAGCGAATCCAGCTGCCAGTGCCAAATATGGCCGAGAAGACCACCTACAACCATCCGCTGGCCGAGAGACTCATCAGGATCATGAACAATGCTGCCCAGCCAGGTGCCAGCCTGGGGATGTCTGTCATGGGGCTGTGGAGTCAGAGGAACTGGGTCCCCAGACTGGGTCCACGCCCCAGTGTTCTGGACCTGGCCCTTCTAAGAATCCAGGCAAATCTCACTCCCTCTACCATGTCCTGCACCACCAGTACCCTGCTGCCTGCTACAACTATGTCTTTGAATGAGCCTTCTCTTTCTGTCCCCTACCCCTGAAAACATCTCTTCTGCTCCATGTCCAGCCCCTCCCTGCCAGTTTTTCCAGTTTCTTCAGCCCTCCTCTCTGGGTGAGCCAATGGGAATAGGGGTCGGCTTCTTGGCAGGGACTCGCAAAGGTAGCAGGATCTGGGGTGGAAGATCACATTCCCCTCCTTCAGACAATAGCAGGAGTCATTGCTGGAACATTGAAATAGAAGGCAGAGTTGGCTGACTGGGCCAGAGAGAGGATTGGCACAGGGGCAGGCAGGAGTAAGACTGCTCAGAGGCGCACGGAACCAAGGAGGCCTGGAAGTGATTAGCAGCTGTTAGTCACGGTGCCGGCAGAGGTCGTTGAGTTGAGACTGGTTAACATTTCCCAGTGTGGTTCCTGGGGTTTGTACCCTGCTTAAGAAGGCCTATTTTGTGTGCATGTAGCTTTTCATTTTTAAGCATAGATTCACTCTTCTCATCTGTTTCACCCTGACTTTTAGGATATTAACAAAGGGCAAGCAGGAGAGTTGTGTGGAGCTTTCCCCAGTAGCCCATTCTGGTCCCTGATGTCTCCATTTTCAGAGGCATGGCTCTTTTCTTGCCAAGATCTTGCCTTGAAATAAGCTTAAAGATTCACAGAAGATTTGCATAAGAGCGGTTCCCTAAGCAGGTGCAGATACCTCTATGAAAGATGGCAGATGTAGGTTTGGCATGCAGAGCACCTGAAGTCTGCCGCTTCCCCAGTTGGGAGGCCCTAGGCAAGTCACTTCACTTTTCTAAGTGTCATTTTATGAGGCAGCCATTGCAAGGAGTTTTTATAGAGGTTTCTTGAGAAGGTGTATGTAAAGCACCTGGCACCATGCCTGGCTCACAGCAGGTTAGCATAGCAAGCTGTGTTAGTCAGAGCTGGGTTACAGTTAATAGAGACCTACCTCAGACTACTATAAACAGTACAAGTAGAAACAAAGCTGCGTTGGCTGGTAAAGTCTGTAAGGGTCTGGCCTCAGGCACATCTAGATCTCGAGGGTCAAGTGTTTTCAAGACTGTTTGGACTCTGCTGCCTTCTAAGTTGGCAAGGCAACCTCCAGCAGCTCCAGCTGTCCTCTCTTCTGGGGTTCTGCATGTGCTCTGTGCCAGACAGTTTGTAAGGGAGATCTCAAAGCTCTGTTTGCAGAGTACTTCATGGAGACTGAAAACACTGGCCAGGTGAGGAGAGGTGGCTGCAGTGGATTGTGATGCCTGTGCCCCTCAGCGCCGACCAGTGTTTCTGTTCTCTCTGTGCCCAGTGCAAGGACAGATTCTCTTGCTCAGCAGTCCCTGCTTCCAGCTTAGCCATAGAATTGAACTTCACTCCCTGACTGACTCTTCACCTGTCCCCACCCAATCACTGCCACCCCAAGAATGTAACACCCTGCCCAGCCTGGGTGATGTGCCTACCCCTGGAAGGGGGACCAGTACCCCTAAAATCACATGGCCAGGGGGTGCTGTGGGTTCCTCAGAGGAAAGAGGGGTGTCATTCCTGGAGATGGGGAAAGTGCTAGACAGAAGCAACAGTGGTCCGCAGAGGGCTACTTCCTAGGCCCTTGGAACACTTGGCCTCTTTTCCATCTCCCCTCTCCCTGATAAAGGGACTTCAGGGACCTATTTGGTATGACTTAGTGATACAATAAGTGACACTAACAACTTGGAGGCGAGTTTTATTTGGGCTCATGGTTTTTAGCGGTTTCAGTCCATAGTCAGCTGGCTCCAAGGCAGGAAGGACATGGTGGGAGGGTCTGGCAGAAGACAGCTGCTCAAGTCATGGCAGCCAGGAAGCAGAGAGAGCAAAAGAGCCAAGAAGAGAAACACCCTTCCGGGTCACATACCCAATGACCACCTCTTCTGACCAGACCTCGCCTCCTAACAACAAATCAGCTGTATCACCCCATGATTTACTTACCTTCCAAAGCCCTGCCTGTGGGCATGTGAGGCCTTGGGGGTACATTCCCGGTATAATCAGCTTTTTTGGGAGCGTTGGATTATAATTGAAGGGGAAGGAGGGTGGCATATGGGGCCTCCTCTGCTCCCTCTGAATGGGGCCTTGACTAGTCTGCTGTCAGGCCTGATAGCCTCACAGCAGGACAGGACAGAGCCTGTGTTCCAGGGCACTGTTCTGGAACTACGAGGCTGACCCTGCCGTGTTCCACAGATGGGAAGATCCGTTTGGCCACACTGGAGCTGAGCTGCCTGCTCCTGAAGCAGCAAGTCCTGACCAGTTCCAGCTGTATCATAAAGGATGTGCACCTGGCCTGCCTGGAGGTGAGGCCCTTCCCTTCCCGCTTCCTGTGGGCCCAGAGAGCAGATGAGGTCAAGAAGGGTCCAGATTGGGGCCCCGCTCCATTCCACTGGTCCAGAAGGAAGTTCCCTTCAGTTGAGATTCACTTGAAGAAACAATCCACTTACCCTGTGGATTTTAGTAGCTTGTTACGATTATTTGGTTCTTTTTTTGCGCCCAGGATTTTTAAGTTGTTCCTTTTGTATTGTGAAACTTTTATGCATACGCAAATATACACATTACTTACAGCTTTGTGCTAAAATATACATTTATTAAGTTTTGATAGTTTGTATTATCCACCTGCCCTATTTCTTTGTTTTTAAAGAAAAGTAAGTATAAGGAAGTAAAAAGTAACAGCTATAGTGGACGCTTGGGTGTGTCTGTGCAGGTATACTCACATAAATGCATACACACACTTATAAAAGAATTCTGTTTTGTAAAAGTGGAGTCAGATTGACCATCTCTGATGACTTATTCACCCCCTAACCCACACATTTAATGGAGCATTAATAGGCTTTCCATGTTATCACGTTGAATTGCCTGCCCTTTGTCAATATGAGTTCTCCCTTCCTCCTGCTCTCATTAGAGACTGTTTTATATATTAAGGATATCAGCCCAACATTTGTTTCACATGTACTCTGTTTGCAGAATTGGTAACTAGCCCGACCTGCTGGCCTCAATAAGACTATGCTCTTTCTTTTAACAGGGTGCGAGAGAAGAGAGTGTCCACCTGGTGCGGCATTTCTATAAGGTGACTGGCAGCCTGCGGTGTCTTGTAGAAGGGGGACACTAGAAGGTTACATGCCTTCAGTTTTTCTTTATATCTGTGATCATTGAATAAAAATGCTTGATTTCATAATCTCCAGAGCAGTGATCTCTGAGCATTTTTCCACCCCCCCTGACACAGAGCATTGAACCCAGGGCATTTACAACCCTTGTTTATTTTACTTTTTATTTCGAGACAGGGTCATACAAAGTGCTCAAGCTGAGCTTGAATTTACAGTCCTCCTTCCTCAGCCTTTCAGCGTGCTAGGGTTACAGATGTGTGCCACAATGCCCAGCTAATGTTGTCTGAACTTTCCATGCTCTTATTGTAAAATTTTTGAGGACTCCTAGTTTATGACAGTTTATTCACCAGTTACTTATGAGTATTTATGAGTTTAGGTATAAATCTCAAATCATATACATATGACTGAGTGATGTCTGAGGAACTTACGTTCATGAGTTACATATACTAATACATGTAAACTTACTTGTGAATGATTTATTATTTTATATACAGGTATACTAAGAAACCTCAGGAGGGCCTCTAAACTTGTATATTAGGTATAGGGAGATTTTATAAAGTACTTCCATGACTTCCAGAATCTGAAGGATTTGTAGAGATTTATCTTCTGTTCCAGATGATTCTAAAATGTCTAATTGTGTGCGCGCGCACGTGTGTGTGTGTGTGTGTGTGTGTGTGTGTGTTTGGCATAATCCTGAGAATCAAGCCCAGGACCTGGCGCATGCTAGGCAAGGATTCTCACTGAGGTACTCAGCCCAGTTTTGCTTAGCTCATAAGGCATATGGCCATTAGGGCTGCTGTAACAAAATACTGTCAACTGGCGGCTGACAAGCAGTGGAGATTTATGTCTCAGAGAGCCAGAGACTAGGAGGTCCCAGATCTAGACAGATTCTACTTTCTCACAAATGACGTCTTCACACTGTGTCCTCACATGATGGGAGGGGAGACAGTCTCTGGGGCCTCTTTATAAGGTCACCTCATGATCTAATCACCCCTAAAAGACCCCCACATAGCCATCACCCTAGGGGTTGGGATTTTGACATACAGATTTGGGGGAGTCATAAAATTCAGACTTTACCTTTAGGCAAGGCTTATCATTATCAGCCATGGTGGAGTAATCCATTTGTCAGACAGTCTTAGTGATTTTCTGAATTTTGGTCTGTGTATCTGATCTCAGATCTTAGTGATGATTCTCCCTTAAAGAGGCTAATGCAGACCCTCCTAGGCAAGGGAAAGTTGTCAGTGTTGCCACAAAGCTCTCACCTGTGCTTTCATTATTTGGATTTTTTTTTCTCAGTTCAAATTTAATAAGACACTACAAAAGGTCACCGAATGGGCAGATGCCCCGCTACTGGTGCATCGTACATTATCAGATGGTATTTGTGTTCTTTTTAAACTGCTGTTTCTTTCAAGAATCTTTTTAAGCTGCAACCCATTATTGTCAGTGTTTATTGAGGTAAAACCAGGTCCTGTAATCTGAAAATCCACCTCGAAAGGTTCCACTGACCCTGTCCAGTTACAATAGTGATTGCCCAGACAAGGGTGGTCCCTGTTGGCCCCCACGCGCTGAGTAGGAAGTTGTGCCTTCTAGCAAGCCCGGAACAAAGTAGAAACCCCATAGTTGAGTAGTCTTTGACTCTTTCCAGGATTGCTGCTCAAAGTTCTTTTCCCCCTTCATTCGCCAAAGCTTTTAGGTTGTAAAACCAGAAAGATGTAGAGGTAGGCATTTTCTCTGAGGTTGATTCTCTTCCACTAACAAAAGGAGAGGTGTTTAAACTTCATTTCCCTTCTCCCATTCAGATTTCTGTCTTGCTTTTATCCTATTATAGGTGGCCAAGTTAGACAGAAATTAATAGACAGACAGGGATAGGCCCTCAAGAAAGCCAGTGCAAAAGATGAGAGCACAACAGAACTGTGGCTAGAGGCGCTTCTGTTGAAGGCCAGGCCTCAAGATTAAGATGCAGTGACCAGGCCTACATGCTTCCCTGAGGGATAAACAGTAACTTGAGATTGTACTGTGATTGGTATCAGCTGGTTCAGTAAAGTCCAGATGGACATCAGTCACCCAAGTGGGTGACCAAGCATCTGGACCCATCCCTGCCCAAAATGCCTTTGTTCTCTCCATGTACTCTTGCTACTTGACTTGCTTCCCTATTAGATCAGTTAGCTAAGCAGCTATACTTGTAACCCCATAGGTTGATTATTGTTTGACCCGTGTTATACCCACATTGTGACTTTGCTATATATATTAGCCCTGACAAAGGCCTTGGTGGCAACCCACTTTTGGGACCCTCTCCTGTCTCTCAGGAGCTATTTCTCAATAAATCTTTCCTCATCTTAACCTCTGTTGTTCCTTGGAATTCATTCTTTGCTTTCCAGGGACACGAATGCAGCATATCTGACATCTCGCAGGTTGGGGGGTGTATTTCCCCTTTATCACTGTAACACCTACACCCTAAGTATAATGTCTCTGAAGCTCTTGGATGTTCTCAGTTCTGTTGGTGCCATGCAAGAATCTTCAAGTTCATCTGTAGTTCTAACAACTGGAAAAATATAAAACAGATCTTTGATCTATGCCTTTTTCCACCTTGACTGTGTGTGTGTGTGGTTGTGTGTGTGTGTCCATGTCCCAGGACATGGGAGGCGGGACAGTTCCAGCAGTCATCGTCCAACAGAGATGGCAGTGACAGTGGGCACTAACATCTCTAGCTCTGAGCAGCAGACTCCACACTGCATTTCATGTACATTAACTCATTCTACAGTGAATGACCCCACAACATGGGCCTGTGCTTTTGTTTGTTTGTTTGTTTGTTTGTTTTCCCATCCTTGCAGTGAAACAGAGACCCTCTGAAGTAGGCTGGGGTTTTGTCCCAGGTTTATGTGTGTCAGCCCCAAGTTTCCACCTCTGGCACTGTTCTGAAGGGGTCCTCTTGGGCAGAGCCTCAGCCTGAAGACCTACATGACTCCAAATACTTGCTTCGAAAGCAAGAGGGAAAAGCCATATAATTTTATTTTTAAGCATTCTTAGCTATACTCTTCCTCCCAGAAATGTTGAACTTCTCATTTTTAAGATGATGACATAGCCAGCCTTTCCTATGTCTCCTGTCATTCTCACAAGTGGATGATATTAAGTACATAATTTTTAAACCAGGGGCTAAAACTGAGGCTTTTGCGCTGAGCTATACCTTCAGTGCTTTTTAAAATTTTTTATTTTAAGACGGGGTCTTCCTAAGTCACTAAATTCCCTGGGCTGGGCTTGAACATTCAGTCCTTCTGCCCCAGCCTCCCAGAGCGCTAGGTTTACAGGCATACTTTCTAATTAACTGCTTTGACAGAAGGCCTCTAACTCAATACGCTTTTTTTTAAAGGAAAAACATGTTGAATGGTGCAATTTGAGATTCAGTCTTTTATTTGAATGCGTGTTCGTGTTCACGTGTGTGTGTGTGTGTATGTGTGTGTGTGTATTTTACTTCCTGGTGACTTACGAGAACCCACTAACTAAAAACAGATGGCCCGAAAAGCCTAGAGCTAGCATTTGTAATACTGTGTTTATGGAAAAAAATATGAATAATATCATCCTCCCTTCCTTTGCTTTTAGGGGGAAGAAATTTTTTTGGACATGTTTGAAGATGAGTACAGGAGCATGACAGTAAGTAAGGTTTGGGGCTCACCTGTGTGCCTGCCAAACCCACAGAGCCTCTGTCTGACTCTGAGTGGCAAAGATTGGTGGGGGAGTAAATTTAAAATGGAGCCTTTGGATCCCCATGATCACTAAAATTTCAGGTTACTTTCATTTCCCCTGTTCTGTGTCTGTAAGATGGATCAGAAAGGTTCGCTTTGGTTTGAATTGTGTGGGGGCGGGGTGCCTTTTAGCTGAGGACGTGCCGCCTGCCAGGAGTGTAAAACACATTGTATATATTAAATCTGTTAGTCTTCGTATCACCCAAAGGCTAATGTCATTGCCTCCTTTTTGCTGATGAGGAAAATGGAAGTCAGAGGTCGAGTAATGTCCCCAGATCTGTCTCAGCTGTTAGTGGCAGAGCCCCACTTCCACAGCGTAGCACCTCGCCCCCAGACCCCCTGCCTGACTCCCTGTGTCGAGCTGCCTCCTTCCTTGCCCTTCCGCCAGAAAGTGCTGGTGTGCCGCATGCTGCGTGCCGTTGCCCACACAGGTCCCCTCCCTCCAGCAGGTGCTAGGCTCAGGAGATCAGGGCTTTCTGTCTTGTTGTTCCTCTCTGCACCTCCAGCACCTATCTCTGAGCAGGCACTCAATAAAGAGATGATAGATTACCCTTCCATGGACATTACTCACCAAAGTGTGAAGTGATTTGGGACATTTATAATGAACCTAAACATTTAAAGTGTCAAAAAGAAAAGGGCAGGCAGCTCAGCTAAGTGGCTCCCTGGCTTCCTAGCCTGCTTACTGGGTCTGGACAGCAGAGCCCTCTCCACACTCTTGTCACCACATACCTGAGGCCTCTGGGGAGGGAGCCTTTTCCAGGCTCCCGAAGAGAGCCGTGTGCATTGGCCGGGCCTCCTTGTGACACCTGCGCTGCTGTGAAGCGTCCCTTGCTGCCATCGATGCGCTCAGCCCCTTTCTCCAGCCCTTCAGAAGGCAGCTCAGACTTCCACTCTTCAGGCCATTCATCAGAGTGCAGTGGATTAGAGGTCATTTGCCATTTTATTCCCCCATCCCCCTTCTGCAGTGTAATCCCCCACAGCGGGGTTTTGTTTGGAAGCGTAGCATTCACGTGCCATTTGGAATGCGGCAATGCCCAGTCTCCTAAGCCCCTGCTCTTGCTTTTGTTTGCTTACTAATTGTGTGACCTTGGGCAGGTTGCTTAAATTCTGAGCCTTGCTGTTTTTCACCTATACATTGGGGCCCGTTCCCCATTGCTGCCCAGGCGC
>NW_022900946.1:13616039-13619704 GCF_012274545.1 Fukomys damarensis | reverse complement strand
GCCCGTTCCCTTGCTGCCCAGGCGCTGGATGTGAAATAGCCAGTGAGATGACTTGTGCAAAGTCCATGTGCGAAAAACAGTATTTATTTCTTCTCCCTCCTTCCCTAGGGAGCTTTCCGGCTTTTGTTGGTTTTAATCAAATGGTGGTGGTATGTCCTGTCCAATGCCTGATGTTCTAGAGAAATACAAAGGTGACACACCTCAGGCTTAGGAACTTAGTCCTAGTAAATCAGCCTCTGAGCAAAGTGAGTAGAGACAGGCCCTACGGTGCTGCTGGAAGGGTGTCAGTAAGCCAGACCTTGGCTTTTGAGGCTTCCCTCACTTCCCTTCGTGCCCCCAGTACAGTGCTAAAGGTCTGTGGACCCAGCACCCATCTCCCCTGTGGCAGGCTGTGAGGGCTCCCTGGGAAGGCTCCAGGGAGTGGGGCAGTAGAGCAGAGGGGGTGTGAGCCAAAGGGAAAGGCTGAGAAGGCGTTGCTGACACGTCAGTGCCAGAGGGTGAGGGTGGAGCAGAAATGGGGCTCTGCCACCCCTGCTGAGGGACACAGGGGTCGGGGCAGCAGACCTCAGGCCTCTGGCAACAACTCCTTAAAAGTGTCCACAAGGAAAAGGCAGGCAGCCTGCACTAACTGGCTTTGTGGCCCTCTGGCTTCAATTAAGGAAAAACCTGCAATTTAGAAAGCGGAACAGGATTGTTACTCCCACTTATGGCAGCCCCGAAGCGTGGTCCCATTCGGAGCCTGGGTTGGCAGCCTCCCTGATTCCGTGTGTCACCTGCCCCCGTGCCCTCCAGCTCGCGCGAAGGACCTTCGGTGAGGCCCCTGTGATGTCTCTCCTAGATGAAGCCCATGAACGTTGAATATCTCATGATGGACGCTTCCATCCTGCTGCCTCCAACAGGCACACCCCTGACGGGCATAGACTTCGTGAAGCGGCTGCCCTGTGGTGACGTGGAGAAGACCCGGCGGGTGAGTGAGTGCCGGATCTGTCTCTCCCATGCAGCCAGATCCTTTCCAGGCCAGGGAGGAAGGGATTCCTGGTCCAAATCCAGAGCCTGCCGCCGGCACAGCTGAGATACCAGTGGCGAGCTCCTCTCCCACACACCTGCCACCCTTTGGCGAGCAGGGGCCGGAATGCCACTGCACAGGCACTGTTGTGGCTGCAGGCCGGCCACCTTCGAAGTGCAGAGGAGAGTCTGAGCCCTGAGCTCAGGAAGCGGAAGCCAGGAGGCAGGGCTTCTGTGAACTGGGCAGAGCACAGCAGCCGGTGTAGGTGAAGGTGGTGTGAAACCTAAGCCCAGAGATCTCACGACCCCCAGAGATGGCGTGGTGTTACGTATCTAGCTAATCTCGGGGGTAGGCACACGCAAGTGAGATCGTGAATCTTACGGCCTGTGGGAGAAGCGAGTGTGAGGAGCACAGAGTTCTCAGAAGCAGCTGGAGCAGGCACTTCCCTTATCAGCGCTTTTTGCTGAAGCGGGTGCTCTAGGAAGCGGTCTCAGCCGTGCTGTTCATGGTATTTTATCTCCTTTGTAAGATCACAGTTTCTTTCTTAGAAAGCGCCACAGCCTTTTCCTAGAAAAACATTCCCTAGAGATGTGAATATCAGTGGATAATTTAGAGGAATTCCTTGCATGCAGCTCTGGTTATCAGCCCACATCTTGTGAGTTAATCTGGGTGTCACAGTGACAGAGGTGTTTCACTTTGGGATTTTGGAAGGTGGGAGTGACCTGCTGTGTGATCTCAGACAAGAGGAATCTGTGACCTTCTACCCAGCTGGTACTTTTGCCTGGACAGCAGGGGTGGGGTGCAGAGGAAGTGGGACCCGTGTGTCTTGAGTCTGTCCGTATTCTCAGCTGTCTGAGCAAACCCACAGACTCACCACAGGCCCAGCCTGCCCAGCTGCCACCGCCTTCCTTCCATGTGCTTCTTGAAGCACTGTGGCCCCACCAGGCAGTTTGGGTGGCAGCATCTGTTCTTGGCATCCTCAGCTTTCACTGGAAGACTGGTTCTGAAACGGGGGTGTGTGGGGGTCCTGTTGACGACTCCTCCTCTGTGCTGGCAAGCCCGCCCTTCGCTGCTTGTCCTAGGAGCTACTTCCGGTGTGTTCCAGCAGACCACCCATGCTGGGGCTGCAGTGTCCTGGGTGCAAAAGAGCCCTGCCACAATGTTTCAGTTAAGCCTCTGACATAGAGGTGCAGGGCCCTGCCTTCCTTAACCCCTTTAGAAATGACTATCCTTTGCTATAAAGTGGCTTCTTCATTTCTGTTCTTTGCAGTGGGTTTCCTTATTTACTTTCACACCCACCCTAGGAATTGAGCACTGTCGCCACATTTCACAGGGGAAGCTCCTAAGAGGCAGGAAAGGTCAAGCAATTTGCTCATGCACACAGGCTGTCGGGAAGCTCAGCCACCCATTGGCCCCAGCATGTGGCCTCCAGAACCTAAGCACTCTGACCCTTTGCTTCTCACTGCAGCTGTCATGGCATCGCCTACCCCTCTTGGGGCTGAACACAGGAATGCTGAAAACACAACCCCACCCTCAAGGAATTGGTCTAATGGGCCAGAGGGGGAAGACAGCTCAGTCCATTGACCCCATTGTCACTAAAGTGTCATGCGGGCAGATCCCTCATTCCAAAGGGAACAGGCACCAGAGAGGGTGGTGATTAAGCCAAGACTACAGGAGTGGACTGGGCACTGAGGGAGGCAAAGGCATGTTGTGGCATCACCAAGTAGCTGCAGCAGAGTGGAAAGTCATGAGGCTGGCAGGGGAGAGGCGGACAGGAACCCGATCCTGGAGCCTTGGAGCTGATGAGGTCCTTGGCCATTACCTCCTAACACTGTTTCGTGACATCATGCCCTGCTGGGCTGGGGCGGATGCCTGTCCATAGGAAAAATGGGAGAGATTGGGGGTAAGCTGTCAGGCATGTAACAGAAAGGAGATTGTGTGTTTACTTTAAGCGGCTGTCTTCATCTACAGAATAGAATATGCCTGCCTTTCCAGAGTTACTGTGAGGACTTGATGGAAGTCGTGTACACTGCAGGCCATGGTCAAGTCCATTATGGTAGTGGTTCTCTTCTTCCCTTTGTCCTTGCATCTCACAGCTGTAAGTTCCAGGGCTATACTGCCCAGCTTTCCTTCCCCAGGTGGGATGCAGAGCCCAGATGGCTGGCTGAAGCACAGACAGAGGCCCTGGGGGCACCTGGGCTTTCCTGGTGGTTCCTGTTAAGCCTTTGTTTGCCTGACCAGTTTATAAAATCATCTGTAGAGTCCCAGAGACCCTGGGCAGCAGAATGAAATAAATAGGGCAGGCCCCTCAAAGCTTTAGAAAAGCTTCCCTTTTTTGATCTCAATAATCAAGCCAGCAAGGTGGTACACACATATTATCCTAGCACTGCAGGAGGCTGAAACAGGAGGATCACAAGTTCAAGTCCCACCTGAGCAAGTTAATGAGAGCCTGCCTTAGACACTGTCAGTGGTTATGTAAACTAGTACAACCACTACGCAGTCAGTATGGAGATTCCTCAAAAACTGAAACTAAAAATTCTGTTCAGTCCAGCTGTTCTCAGGCCAGGGATTAGCTCAGTGGTTCCAGTGCCTGCCGCGCAAGCGCAAGGTCCCAAGTTCAATCCCTGGTACCAAAAAAAAAAAAAAAAAAAAAAAAAAA
>NW_022900946.1:13608254-13615880 GCF_012274545.1 Fukomys damarensis | reverse complement strand
AATCCAGCTGTTCTCCCTGTAGATGTCTTCACACAATAGTTAAAGTCATCATATTACAGCAGTCCATGCATACCCACATTTATAGCAGCACAATTCGTAGCAGCTAAATCTTGGAAGCAGCATATATGTCCCTCAGTAGATGAGTAGATAAAGGAATGTGTACCACTCCGCTATAAGCAAGGGTGCACTTGAGTCATTTGTAGGAAAGTGAATGCCCCTTGAGATCATTATGTTAAGTGAAATAAATGAGACACACAAGGTTACATATCGCATGATTTCTCTTATATAAGAAACCCAAAATGTAAATAAAGAGCAAAATAAAAGACAGATGATATGAATAAGGAGATAGGGGAAGGGGATCAAGTGATGGGGTGGGGTGGGAGTGAAAGAGAACTGAGATGTGTCATACGCATGTACTGAGTTCCCACAAGCCATGTAATTCTGTGTTGCTAAACATATTTAACACACTGTGTAAATATACTAAAAAAAAATTGAAAAGAGCTGGGCCTGTAGCTCAGCGGTAGAGTGCCCTAGGTTCAATCTGCAGCACCAGAAAAGAGAGATGGGGGGCGGGGAGAGAGAGAGTGAGAGTGAGTTTTGGCCTCTCAACTCAGTCCATCCTGCTGCAAGGCAGCTGTCTGGACTCCAGGAGCTTAGCTCCTCAAGCCCATTTCGTAGCAAGAGTTTGAGCTCAAGGAAGAAGTAAATAGTTTAGCAAGCATTTGAGGCCTTGGATGGGTTGTTTCAAGTGTTTTGCTGTATCCAGAGAACATTCCATTTTACCCATTTGGATTCAAAGGTTTTCTTTTCTTTTTTTTTCCCCAAGTAGACTTCTAAAAATTTTTTAGGAGGCTGGTCATTTTTTAGAAACCCTATCATTTTTTTTCCTTAAGGACTTGTCAAAGAAGTCAAACAATCCTTACTGGTAATCACTCCTGACTTACAAACAGTTCATTCATACATTCGTGGAAGAGATGCTGGATTCCTGTGTGCCAAACACAGTGCTGTGTCTGGGAGCGCAGAAGGGACCAGGGCAGAAGTACCTGCTGTCTGGACCTCTTTTTACTCAGACAGGTAACAGCACCAGGCTTCTGAAAACTCACAGGTGTCATAGCAGGCTGCAGCCAGGATTTTGGAGGTAGTCTGTGGCCTGATGAGGCGGGGCTAGGGGTTTTGCTTTAGGTGCAGCGATCAGAGAAAGCTGCTCTTTGTAGTCACTTCTGAGTGGAAACCTGAAGGGTGAGAAAGAGCCAGACAGAGTTAAGGGTGTGCTTCACAGCCTGGGCAGGCACTCAGTCCTGAGATGCGAAGAAGGGTGGTGTGTGCAGAAGACCAGGAGGAGCCAGTGAAGGAAGAAGGAAGGAGATGACAGAGGAGGCAGTGGGCTTAGCGGGCCCCTGGGAAGCATCTGGTAACAACATTGCTTTCCCTATTATACAGTATAAATTATACCATTTATTTGTTCATAGGACATACTTGTTGAAACTTCCAGGTGCCAAGCACTGTGCAAAATGCAAGGATAGAACAGTGAACAAGTAGCATAAAATAAGACCAAACAGCAAGAATCCCATTGTGCCCCCCCAAACGTTGAAGGGAAGTTTGTGTCGTGATAAGGAGATCCAGTGAGAACACTCAAAGCAGAACTCTGAACTTGGGCTGGACCCAACCCCTGCATAGCAGCAGATGAGAGAGGCGTTTAAGAAACAGAACAGGTTCATGAGCCAGACCAACTGCAAGCCAAGGCCCAGCTCTAGCTGTGTGACCTGGAGCCTGAAGTTCCTCCTGTGTCCTGCCTCCCAGCTGTTGCCCATGGTAGCTAAGAGCACAGCTGTGATAGGGCAAGTCCAGTGCCTGATAGAAGGGCTCAGAAGGTATTGGCTGGACAGTCGTGGCGCACTCTAGCATCTTAGGTGGGCAGGAGATATATTCTTTAATCATCTGAATCTACCAAGGCTTAGTGCTGAAGAAAAGAGTTGCAGGGGAGGGCCTTTGGTGAGTAACAAAATCTGAATGTAAGCGCTGTGTGATCTTGGAAGCCATTATGAAACACATGTATTTGAACTTGATTGTATGTGTCCCCACATTCTGCTTCCCTGTTCTCTTTTGTACTTCTCGCTACTGACCTTAAAGAAATACAATATTTTACTTCCCTTTTTGGCTATGTGTAACACATTAAAGAATATACAATAACATTTTAGCATTTCAAAAGTATGGGGAAATTTATTTCTCATTATTTCATCAACCTAAACGAATCGCTCTTAGACATGTGTGTCTCGGTTCCATCTTTTTTTGCAAATACGTCTTCTCACATTGGCGGAGAGTGTACCATGACCTTGCTTTCATCCCCCACCCCTTTTTTTCTCTTCACTGTGATGTAAGAAGCTTTTCGTGTTATGGTGTAATTTTGTTTTATTTTGTATTTTGGTGCTGGGAATGAACCCTAGGGCCTCATGTGTCCTACTGATACAGCTTGAATAAGTTGGATTTCTTATGACTGCATAAAGGTTTCACTGGTGACTTCAGCCACCATTTACTTCTCTTTCCTTTTAGTAGACATTTTAGTTGCTTCCGCTGTTACGTTGGTTTAAACTGTAAAGAACCACTTCATGAATACAGTGTTTTCTTTCTTTTGAATTATTTCTTTAGGATAGGTTCCCAGACGTGGAATTTCTGGTTCAAAGGATATGAACGCTTTTTTGTGCCTCTCTACACATTGACACGTTGCTTTCCAGTAGGTTGTGCTATGTTAAACTGCTTTAGCACTTTTTAAAGAATGACTGACTTTCATAGCCATTTCCATGCCTTGGTGGGCTTCTAACTTGAGTGACTGTTGCTTAAACTGCAGCTTGCAAATGCAGCAGGGAAGTGGGAGGATGAGGTGGCTCAGCCCTGGGGCTCAGAGCACCAGCCTGAGCTTGGGGAATTTATGTACCCACTGGAAGCCCAGCTTGAGTCCAGGTCTGCCTGACTCCAGAGCTACCCTCCTGCGCTACTCATTGGACTGAACCGTACAGACAGCTGGCCAGAGTTTGCTTCCAGAAACTGGAGACATCTCTTACATTTGAGCTTGGTCAGCTGTCCTCCAACCTTTCCAGAAGTTAATCTCTTCTTCCAGGGTCAGTCTTCCTGGTTGTCAGTGGAAGAATCTGATGGAATGTGTTCTTATTCCGTTTTAGTAATACTTTTAAATTTGCATCTTTATTTCACAAGGTAAACTAATTGAGAAAGCCCTGGGTCTCAAACCTTAAAGCCTTTGAAGGCCCTCCAGTGAGGGGCTGGAAGAACAGACTCAAGAAGCAGTTGCTGAGTGACCTGGAGCAGGCAGCCTAACATCTCCAGGTTTTGGTTTCCCTCTCAGTAGAATGGGAACCATACAGGGTCATTAAAAGGCCAGAGGGAGATGACACCACACCAACCCTCACAGTCCCTGACAAGCCACAGGCAACCTGAGGACCTTCATGCTCTGGTTTTAGCATCGTCTTCTAGACTTGGGGAGTCATGGGGCTGGTTCCATGACCACCCAGCCCTTGTAGAGGCCAATGGGAGCCCAGTGTTCACCCGTGGGGAGCACCTTGCCCTGTGAGACTGCCTCTTCTGTTCCTGGCTATAGGCTTCTTGTGTGCTCCTCCTTCTCTTGGGAGTGGGGGCAGTAATAGGTAAAAAATATTAGGATATTATTTTGTGTGTGTGAATATGTCATGGGGCTGGTTCCATGACCACCCAGCCCTTGTAGAGGCCAATGGGAGCCCAGTGTTCACCCGTGGGGAGCACCTTGCCCTGTGAGACTGCCTCTTCTGTTCCTGGCTATAGGCTTCTTGTGTGCTCCTCCTTCTCTTGGGAGTGGGGGCAGTAATAGGTAAAAAATATTAGGATATTATTTTGTGTGTGTGAATATATATATATAACTCACAACAGTCCTTTCTGCTACATCTGGCCTATTTTATATTTTAAATTATTTTACTTTTACTTGTTTGTATTCCTGGAAATATCTTCCACTTGTCATTTGCAGAGCAAAAGTAGTGTTTTAGCAAAAAGCTTACATTATGAGCCAATTCTGAACTCCTTTTATATTCACTGGAAAGCTTAGTTTTCTGGTGATGGGCTGAAAAAGCAAAACACAGTGCTCGTTTCTCATCCCCTGGCTGGGTCCTACTGGGCCCTGCGCTGGGAGGTATGGGACTCAACAGAGACACGGAACATCGTCTTAATTCTTACCTGCTTGAGATGGGCCTTTGTCTTCCTTTATTCCTCAACTCCCAACATCATGACTTCTAATTTGATAATGTCCACATCTTGGGCCTTCTGCACGGAGCAGGCGTGGAGAGTGGCATTTCCTGGTCTACCAGGCCAAGTGACACAAGCGCCTGGTGTTGCTAAGTCTCAGCCCCTTTGCAACTGCGTGAACCAAGGTCACTCTGCCCTCTCAGCTCCCCATTTTCCTCCTTAAAGTCTCAAAGTTGCAGTAAAGGCCCTCGTGGTAGGTGCTTACTGGATAGAAACTCTTAAGTTTTTTAATGAAACTATTCCTCTTTTTCTTCCAATTGTTGCAGATGTTTTTATGAAGACTATATTTTTAAAAAGTGTTAGAACATTCAGGACAGATACTAATGCCGCCACCACCGTCACAGTGTGAAAGCTTCCCTTTCTCTTGTGCTTGGTAGTTACAGAGAAGACTCTTTATTTCAGAACAGGCCCTGGTAGGAGGGATGCTCTTCATCTTTTCCTCAGGGAACCGGTCTAAGTCTAGCAGTTTGAGACCAAGGCAGTAGCTCTTCAGTACCCTCTTGGCTGGGTCATCAGGAGGCAGTGTGAGCCCCTCTCTTTGCAGGCAGGGTTTGTCTCTCCTGGATGGAGAGGCATTTTGCTGTATAAAGGGTAATTTCCCCTCACACAGTCCAAGAACAACCGTTAACGTTGGAACGGTAAACAAGGAGACCCAGAGGTACACTGGAATTCATCTTGATGTGGTCCACCAGTGGTTTGTCTCCATGCCCTCCTCTGCCCAGTGTGGTGCCTGTTGAGTGTCTGGGTTGAGGCCCCTTTTTTGGAGCCCTGTGCTGGCTGCTTCCCCTCCAGTATTTTCTCAGAACCTCCTAGTAGTCCTGAGTTAGGAATTGTTATGTACATTTCACAGATGCAGAAAATGAAGTCCACAGAAGCCAGGGGCCTTGCCCAATACAGCAGAACTGGAAACTCAATGCAGACCTGTCTGTCTGACTCTGGAGCTGTGTCCCTCAGTCAGCCCGCTCCACTCCGCATCAGAGAGAGAGAGGGGTGGGAGTGTTCTTGTATGTGGACTGGCTCTCTGCTCCCTGGCTCTGGTTGGTGGTGAGCCTCTTTCCATGACTAAAGGCTGCTTCCTGAGCAGACTTGACTGACTGGCTTCTAGGAACTCTGCCTTTTTCCTGCTCTCTGGAAATGCCTGCTGGCCACACTGAATTCTGACAGACACTTCTTCCGTGGGCCGGGAATCCTTGTGCTGGTGGAGTTGCCTCTGCCTGAGGGATATTCAGGAGACATCATACACACCTGCCAGGTGCCTGGTCTCTCACTATTACTACACACTCCCAATCTTAAGGCTAAGGGCTGAGAAGTGGAGGGATTTCCAGGGAGGGGCAGGGGTAGGGTTTTGTTGGCTCTGTCACCAGCTCTGAAGCCAACATGCCTCTCATCCCCTCGTCTCCCCAACAAAACACTTACCTGGTTTCCAGTAGCTCCTCCGCTTGGGTCGGAAGAGGCCTGGCCCTAGTCCTCCCTCAGACCGGACCTTGGGCAGTCACCGCACTTCCCTCGGTCTGTGTTACCTGGCTGTGCAGTGGGGCTGATTGCCCTGCAGGGAGCATGTGTGAGGATCACGAGTCTTGGGGAACAGATCCTGGGGGCCTGCTGAGGTAAAGTGACTCCAGCCTGACCCCTAGCAGCCGTGGACAATGAAAGCAGCTTGCTGCCCTGTGAACCTGTGCCTTGCTGTGAAAGCACCAGAACCACAATGCTAGAAGAGTGGCCTGTGTTTTGTTTCCTTCCTTTCCTTCTTTTCAATCAAGTCACTGTGCAGTGTCTTGGCGCGGGCACCTCACTGAAGCACCGCCGCCCTTTCACTCCTCCTCCTCTCTGCACTGTTGTCCAGGCCATCCGTGTGTTCTTCATGCTGCGATCCCTGTCGCTGCAGCTGCAAGGGGAGCCCGAGACCCAGCTGCCATTGACTCGAGAGGAGGACCTGATCAAAACCGATGACGTCCTGGACCTGAGTGAGTTGGCCCCCCTGAGTCACGCCAGGGGCCGGGGCACTTGGGACACACCACTTGGAGAGCGGGTGCGTGACCTGCATCATACACTGCCATCGGCACATGGCTGTGGGCAGTGTGTACGTTCTGTGGGAGTTCTGTAGGGAAGAGTCCCGGCTGTTACGCCATGGACCAGCCTGTGGATTCTACCTTCTGGGACCCGGGCTTTGCGGGGATGTGCCTGCAGAGCGATCAGAAGCTGTGCAGGAACGAGCACAGCTCCAGGGTCCCTGCCTTCCATATGACCACATCAGCACTGCTGTGATGCTATTGTGTGTTAAGAGTTTTCTAAGGATTTTTGTGCTAAAGAAAGAAAGTTTTCAAAAAGTAAATCACGGGTGTCTAGATAAGCTGAGTACTTCAGCAGCCAGGGAACTGTGCGCTCCCCCTGTAACCTTGGGCTACTCGTTTCCCTGGACAGGGCCTCAGTGTTCACATCTGCAATCTGAGGCGAGTGTTGAAGGAGACAGTGAGTGGGGTGGGGTTTGGGCCACTGCTGGCGCACTCGCCTAGCATGCATGAAGCTCAGCGTTCAATCCCCAGCACTGCAAAAAGACAAGGAGACATGCTTATGAAGCCTGCTCATGTTCCCAGAACCCTTCTTATATTTTCACAGCCTTCTCTTTCTTGCATTTGTCACGAGTATTTGCACACTGAAGGGCATCATGGTTTTCTGTCTTTAAAAGTATTGCGGTAAATTAGGAGTCTTTGGTTCTAAGAGACAGAAACTCCACTTGGGCTACATATGGAAAAAATGGGCAACTGGCTGATGTCACTGGGAAGTGCAGGAGTGGTTCTGCCTTCAGGCATGGCTGGATTCAAGCAGTATCATCAGGAAGCTTTTCCATTTCTCGGCTGGTTTTCTGGCCCAGCTTCATCTTCAGGAGGGCTCACACCAGGTAATGGGAAGAAGGCCACAGACAGCCCGAGAATTTGCCAGACCAGTGAAACAGCCCTGGTGGAGGACAGCTGCTCTTTCTATAGAAGTTATGAAGAGGTCTGGGGTACAGCCCTCCTTAGCCTGGCTTGGACTGTAGGACAGCCTTGAGCCTAGCAGGGGTCAGAGAAAGGTAAGGCCAATTCCTTCTGAACCTGATCAGCTGACAGTGAGAAAGGAAAAGGCCTCGAAGGATAATCTCAGAGAGGAGGTGGAAGCCAGGCAGGCAAAGACAGCAGATAGCCACTCTGAAGTGTTGCTGTTGTTGCAGTTTAAAATCAGCTCTGTTGGGCTGGGGATTTAGCTCAGTGGTTCCACCACCTTCATCGCAAGCGCAAGGAGCTGAGTTTGATCCCCAGTACAAAAAAAAAAAAAAAAAAAAAACCAAAAAAAAAAAAAAAAAAA
>NW_022900946.1:13558178-13608158 GCF_012274545.1 Fukomys damarensis | reverse complement strand
AAAAAAAAAAAAAAAAATCCATAAAAGAAATAAAATCAGCTCTGTTGAGGTATACACCAAGCTTCTGTGTATATTTCAGTAAGTTTTGCCAAAACTGTTCAGCCATATAACCAGCAGTCATGGTACAGACTATTGAGTATAGGCTCTCGAGCCTTCCTTGTCCTGCTCTGACTCTCTTGAGCAAGGGACTAAAACCTCCTAGCACCATTTCCTCGCCTGTGAGAAGGGGTGGCCTTTCTTCTGTTACCAGATTGTTTGGAGGAGTGTGTCCAAACACAGTGCCTACCAGGTGACTGCACACAGCAGTCTGCAGTCAGTGTGGTCTGTGTGTTAAATGGGATGATGCTTAGAAAGATCATAGTCCGCTGCCTAGTACATGCGGTTCTCAGTCGGTAAGAACTCTGCATAGACTTGCTTGTCCAGTTTCTTCGGTCTTCTTCTTGCTTGTGCTCGTTGATGTTTCCCCCTCTTGGAAGAACAAAGAAGCTATGACCCCACCATGCTCTGTGTCCATCTCCTGTTCCCCTCTCACACTTGAGAAATGGCCACAGGGATTTCTGTAAGGGTTTAAATTGATCGAGTGGCTGGGGAGAATCATAAATCAGTCTTTCTCTGATTGGATCCCAGGAGAGAAAGGGAAATAGCTCACTTTAAGGGGACCACCCCAGCATGGCAACAAGAATGTTTGTGTTCATGAAATGGAATTAAATTTTATGCTGGGAATCACATCCCAGCCCCCCAAGGATGGCCTACTGAAATAAAGGTTAAAAGTATTTCACTTATCAATTTTAATTGATTACATTGCTAGTTGAGATCACTTAACCGAGCCTTTTGGGGAGTTGGCCATTAAAAAAGTAATGGCTATCTATCTTTACCCAGCCCGATTGCAAATTATGTCTTTTGCTAAAGAGGGTGGCGTCCTGAAATTACTAGAGATTATGGATTTGAAAAGCACACAGTATTAGTATAAGATGCAGTACTGCTCTTGGTTGGTTTCTCTTTAATTTTTAGTGACTTCCTGCCATTAGAAGGGTGAAAATCACTGTGCTTTGCATTGCACAAAACGCGTTCCATGTGTACCAACCGTAGGTGAAGGCTGAAAGACTGGAAGCTGGGCTTGTTTCTGTCTCCCTGACAAATTTGAGGAAGCTGACTCAGGGAGGATACTTGGGACTGGTCAACTGTTATCTCCCTGATAAGCTTAAAGAAGAGCAGGCTGTACACAGCAGGAAGCGGTGACATAAAGTGTACTGACCAGCCTCACACTTTGATAAGAAACCACACATAGAGAACACTCTGAGCACCGCAAGTGTTTTCTGGCCTGCAGCAGGTCTCTGGGCTCCCTGTGGCAGGTGAACTCAGGCTCAAAATGTTCTTGTACCCTGGAGTTTCAGGGATGTGGTCACCACTCAGGAAAGCAGCGTACTGGCTGTGCATATAGCTTCTTGGTTGTCGATGTAGAGGACAGTCACATCGGGCAGAGGCCACAAGCCAGCAGCCATGTGGGCCATGTGTCTGAAGAAAAGAGGCAGAGAGGAAACAAAGGGGAGGAAAGGGAAGGAGACTAGGTGAGAGAGATGAGGTTTTTAGAGAAAATAACGTCATGATTTTCTGTACACCCAGTGTTATCCTAAATCATTATTATCGTTTTGCTAAGTTGTATTTCATCTGCCCACCCTCTCTCTCTTTAAAACACACCACCTAATGGCTAAGTGTATTAAAGTAAATGGAAGGGCTCATATTATTACATCTCTAAATACTATCCTAACAGATAAGGTCTTTGCACCACCCTTCTCAATTGAATTGGTTGCCACCATTTGTAACTGTGGATGCGGGGCCAGGGGCTTTGGGAGAGGGAGCTGCCGACCTGGCCCTTTTGACGCAATTCAGCTGCTTCTGGTGTGGGTGGAAGAAATAAACTCTTGTGACCTTTCCTGGGGTCTTCATGCTAACGAGGCTTAGTGCCTACCTTTGTACGACTCCGGAAGACCTTCCAAGGAGAGGTCACTGGGAGGATGAACTAAGATCATGTGTGTCAAGTTCACAGCACCGTGCAGGGCGCATAGCAGGTGCTCAGTGAAAGGTGGCTGTGGTCCCTGCTGCACTTGTTGAGTAGGGAGTGTATCTCCCCTGGGCTCCACAGGGTAGCATT
Organism: Fukomys damarensis; assembly: GCF_012274545.1. NCBI lineage: Eukaryota > Metazoa > Chordata > Mammalia > Rodentia > Bathyergidae > Fukomys > Fukomys damarensis. The sequence continues at coordinate 13,606,006 of NW_022900946.1, read as the reverse complement.
TTTGCCTAAACAGTGTTCTCAGGAGTGAGTATATTTGGGACTGTTCAGATCATTCCATCACTCGCATGATAGCACTGTTCTGCAGATAGGAAAGATGGCTCTGGCTGCTTTGGCTGGAGATGGGGGCTGGACTCCCCACCCCGTCCCTCCAGCCTGGGCCTGCTAACCAAGAGTGCTCCAAGGACAGGTGGGCTTTGAGGAGAGACTATGGTTCCTGCCTGGGATTGGCCCTGAGCCTTCTGAAAAACCCCTACTTGTCCCCAAATAACATGGGCCATCACAGTCCTACAGAAATTCACCCATCATTCAGAGACCCTAGAGATAGCAAGCAACTGGGCCCATTAAATTTCCAGTTCCTTCCAGTGGCATTTGTGTGGCACTTGACATTCACACAGTTCTAGCTGTAGCTTGTGTTGTGGGCATTGAATCTTGTGTTCTGATTTTGAAAATCCATTCATGAAATCCATTTAATGAAAGTCCATTCATTTAGCTATTTATTGTGCACTCACTATATGCCAGGAACAGCACCAGGAGCTGGGAAGTGATCACGAGCAAAAGCCAGATGAAGCCTCTGGTTTTCTGCTTTCAGGTTGGGGTAGAGGAGGGTGATGTGGGGAGTGGACCACTAATCGGTAAACAGGTAAATGCAGAGTTGCAGGCTGATAAGGTGGCTCTGTGAAGGTAACGAGCGGGGTCCCTGCTGGAGGACACCTGGGACATAAGTCCCATTGGCCGGTGAAGGAAGGCCTTTCTGAAGATGGGCTGTGCCAGGAGGGCCAGATGTTTCTATGAGAAAATGCAGAAATAAGGATGCTCAAGGTGGGAGAGAACTCGGTATGTTCCAGGACCTTCAGGGAGGCTGACTTGGCCAAATCTCAGCCGCAGACTTTCCCACGGGGAAATACGTGCTGAAGGTACAAGGGGTGAACAAAACGTACAGTGACTGTTCAGAGTTTTAGGAAATTTACTATAATAAATGACACATGACCATTAATCCCCCTCAAAATACACCCCTCACTTTGCACACACTTATCCCATGTTCTCGCCCCTCGCTTTCTGAAGCACCCCTCTTTATAAAATGTGATCAAAACTATGGTGACTACTGCTGCTGAGTGCCATTCAGCAGAAAGGCCGCCTGGTGGAAACATTAGTGTGTCCTTGTCTACCTCGTTCACCAGATCATGCAACTGCTGTTTCTTCCCCAAAGTCCAAATGACCATGAAAGATAAACGTTTTGAATCATTTCAGGACAGTGAGTCAGCCATGACAGTGCAAGTAAAGACACTCAGAAAGAGAACTTCCAGAACTGCTTCAGAAATTGGCAAGAGCAATGGCATAAGCGTGTTCAAAGCAAAGGGGGAGTGCTGGGGGGAGGTTAAAGTCAGTGTGTCTTCTACCGTAATAAAACTGCTTTTAACTTTAAACATTCACCCTATTTTTTTAATCACACCTCATATGTTTCTAGAACTAGCACTGCCAGGTCAGAGGGCCATGCAAAGGCACTGTCCTGAGGGGTTGGGAAAGCCATGATACTTAATGGTTATGAGTGTGGGCTCAGTGTACCTGGACTGGATTCCCAGCCCTGCCCTGGCTGCCACTTGCTGTGCTGCTGAGATGAGCAGTCCCTCTCCTGGGGTTTTCATTCCTGTGCAGTGGGAATTGTGGAGAGGAGGTAATGAGCAACAGATGTGCAGTGTGCAGAACTGTGCCTGGCACAGCTGCAGAGAGGACATCTAGGAGATTGTGGTGGTACCTGAGGGTCAGCACCGATGAGCACAGAGGGCAGGGACGGTGTGGGGTCAGCAGTTTTTGTTCCTTTTGCGTTTGCAAGGCAGGCGCAGTGTCGCTGAGGTAAATCCCTGGCCCCAAGGGGATAGCAGTTTTTGGCTGACTTGCCATGGGGAAGATAGAGATCGGGGTTGACGCTGCAGCTCTGAGCTTGGGGTAGTCACGTGGAGGGGCAGGATGTGATCCCCTCATCAGGAGGCCCATTCCTGGAGGAGGACCTTGTTCCCAGTCACGATGATAAGGTTAAGTGGGCATCTATGTGGGAGGTGCCGTGAGGGCACTTAGCAGGCAGGCGAGCAGGCAGGAAACCTCCTCATGTCTGCCCCTCAGAAGCTGCTCTCCACATCAGATCATAGAGCTCACAGCTGTGGGCTTTAGTAGCTGCATCCTTTCCGTTGATTGGCTCGTCTTGCACAACCAGCCACAGTTATTGGACATTCCCACTTTTGCTGGCTATAACCCGGTGGCTGTTCTTCAGAAGATCCTCACAGCAGATCATTAGCACCTACATCATGAGCTCTGGTCAGAAAAGGTCAGAGCCTTCAGAGAAATGTCTAAGAATAAGCTAATCTCTGTGCTCCAGGGCTGACGGCTCACCTGGGCTTGGATACACTCTCGGGCTGGGGACTAAGAATGCCCATCGTAGTTAGAGCAGTGGTCCCCAGACCTCAGGACTCTACAGTGTTAGGACAGAAATGAAACAGCGCTTTATAAACCAAGTAGTAAGCCATTCACGAGGGGACTGATTCAGAGAGGTGAATCCATTTATAGCCAGGTGCAGTAGCAAGTACTTGTAGTTCCACTGACTTGGGAGCCATAAGCAGGAGGATCACTTGAGCCCTGGAGTTTGAGGCCAAACTGGAAAACTAAAAAAAATTTTTTTAGAAATAGTAATTTTTAAAACTTTTATGAACTAAAAGAAAGAGCATTGTTAATGCCAGGTGAGTAGGTGGGGCATCATCTCAGAATGAGGGACAACCTTTCTAAGAAATAATAGTGGCAACTGCATACCCACATGCTGTGCATGCAGACCAATTACAAGAGTGGAAGCCAGTGTCTTTTCAGGCTCACAGTCTTAAGGGGAGGCAAATGCCAGTCACAACATCACAGAGAGCAAAGTCAGACGGCACTGTGCCAAGCACCCTAAAAGCAGGTCACATGGTTGACCCAGCTGGAGCCTGGGGAGGATTCTGAGAGAGTAGTGGCCAATCTGAAGTCTGGACATCAGGGTGAGAGTCAGGAAGGGGCTCAGTGGGAGCAAAGGCTCTGAGACCAGTGTGGGTTGGGAAAGTTGAGCGATGGCAGTGTGGCCCAAGGGCAGGCAGGAGAGGGTGAAGAAGTGGATAGAGAAACGTGGTCATATCCTAAGAATGATTTAAAGAGTTTTCAGCAGGCTGTCATGCTTAGACTTGTATCTCCAAAAACCATCCTGGCCTCAGTGTGAAAGTTGGCCTGTAAGTCAGGGTTCAGCATGGGGCTAGGAGGCTGGGCCTGCTCAGCTGTCCTGCAGAAGGCTCATCCCCAGGGGCCTGTCCACATGTGGGTCACTCACTCTAGTTTGCCCTGGTGCAGTCATCTGCTGCTCTAGTCTGCTCCACTCTGCTCTTGGCCTGGGCACAAGTGCTCTTTCTTGTGCAGGGGCTCATCCTGTTGGATACAACTTCTTCTCTAGGACCCGAACCATGGTGTCTTAAAAATGAATTATTAACAACAATAGTAGTATTTCAGTTGAGGTCACCTCTTGGCAAGGCGAGCTTCTATAGACCTTGTCTCTGCCCTCCTGGCTGTTTGTAGTCTAACATGTGCTTGTTTTAAGACAAGCTGAAAGAGAGCGAGAGGGAGAGACGGAAAGGAGAGTGAAGTGACGGGATAACTCGAGTCTTGGGTCCTAAGAAAATGCCAGTGGGATTCCAGCTCTGCTTCCTCCTGGCTGTGCTACCTGGGACGAACTGATTCTCCCTCTCTGACCCTCATTCCCTCCTAGATGACCCGAAAGCAGCAGTGCCCACCTTTGCAGGATTAAGTCAGAACAGTAAGACGGAGGTTGCAAACTGCTGATCCTCAGGCAGGTAGGCCCACAGAAATAGTTTGGTGGCCTATAGATTTTTAGCCATCGATATAGTATTAGTATTATATTAGTTGCCAACATTCTAAAATCAAGATAGTCTATTGTAGAAAGAGAGGAACATGGGATTTGGCAGCATGTAGCCCACATCCCCACAGGCAGCAGTTGGCCACGCCTTCTCATGGGGACATCCTTCACACCAGCTCACTCTGGTTCCAGCCGTGAGACTCTGCAGGACCCCAGGCCAAGTACCCAGCTGTGTCTCATGGCATAGCACGCTTGCTGTGAACATGTCAGAACTCAGGCTTCCACAGACTGGCCTCCCACCTTCACACCTCAGCTGGTCACAGCACCATCCTGGTAGCCAAAACTGAATTCATCTTTGACTTCCACCTTTCTCTCATCTCAACTTCAAACTATCAGCTTTCCTCCTGAGCTCTTCCTTCCAAACGTCCCCAGGATCTGACTCTCTCTCCCTGCCCCACCCTGATGAGCTACCATCATGTTTCACCTGAGTTATTGCAGTGGCCTTCAACCCATGCCTTGTGTCCTGCAGTTTATTCTCAACACAGTGTGCAGTGTTAGTCTTTTAAAATACAAGTCAGGCCAGGTGTGATGACACACACCTGAAATCCCAGCACTCAGGAGGCTGAGGTAGGCAGATTGCTGCAAGTTCAAGCCTGGACTACTACATAGTGAGTTCAAGGCCGACCTAGAATATACAGCAAGACCCTGTGGGAAAAGGAGAAGTCAGATCTTGCTTTAAGGGGCCTCTCATCCCACTCTGAATAAAAAGCAGAGACCTTTGAGTGGCCCTGGAAGCCAAGCATCCTCTGGTACCACCTCCCTCTCAGCCTCCTCGCTATTCTTTGGACACACCGGGGATGTTCCCCCTCAGAGGATTGCTCTGACTGCTCTGTCCTCCTTTCCCCAAAGTTCATTTGTTCCCCAGAACAAGCTTCCCACGGGTCACTAAAGACCCATGAAGTCTCATATGTGACATCATGCTCCAAATCCTGGGTCCATATTTAAAGTCCAACCATGACCCCCCCCCACTTTGCTGATGAGGGTGACTGTGAAAGGGAGTGTCATAAAAGACCCTGCACCATTTCTCAGTCTCCCCAATTCCTCCCTTCTGCCTGTTTCACCCAGCACCCTGCAGACAAGAGCTTTTGGTAAGTGGAAGTCCCTGGCTGTGTGATAGAGTAGAGATTTGTTTCCAGCAAAAATACTAAAAAGCTCCTCAAGCAAGTTATGTGGTTTGATTGTAAGTCTATGAAAACATGCATTCATCAATTTGTCTTTCAAAGCCAATGACAGTTTCCTGGCCCTGACTGTCAGTTCTGGAAAATTCTGTGTTTGTGTATTTTGCTGATGACCCAGTCACTGATATGTGCCTCATCCTGGTGAAAATCAGAAAATAGCACAAATAATACAGATAATGGAAAACAAATACAGAATGTGTAGTGTTCTAGACAATAGATGGCCTGACCTTACAAAAATGTAGATTTCAGGCTGCAGTGTAGCTCAGTGCAGAGTGTTGCCTAATGTACTCACTGGGTCCAATCATTTTAAAAAGAATATACAGAATGTGGAAATAACTCTATTAAAAAATTAAAATGTTATGAAAGACCCCCCCCCAAAGAAAAGGGTTCAGGCAGAAGTACTATTCTTAGATTGTTTAAACTAATGAGATGTGTTGGTTTCAACCTGAATTAGGTCTTGGTTGAGAAAATTAAAAGGTAGCTTTAAAACATGTTTCTGGAAATTTGCATGTGGATCTGTGATTAGCTAATATAACTGAGGTCAGTATTACATTTCTTGGGTGTGGTAATGGCTTTGTGGTCCTGTTGAAGTATGTCTTTGTTACTTAGCAAGTGTGGGCAGAGGTACTGAAGAGTAAAGCGTCTGATTGCTAGCTGTGGAATGATGCAGTAAATAAATGTGCGTGAATTTGTAGGTCTGATGAGAGAGGAAGCAAATGATGCTAAATTTAACAACTGATGAATTGAGGCGAAGGGCATATGTGTGCTTCTTGTACTATTTTTTAAACTTTTTTGGGAAGTTTGACATTTTTCAAAATAAAAGCTTAAGAAAAAAGATCAAGTTCTTGAAAGCCCAACACTTAATAAAGAGAGAATATAACGTTCAGAAACTGGGACTAGATTCAGAAAAGCCAGCTTAGTGGTGTCAGTGGGGGGTGATTCTGTAGATGAAAAGAAGTAATACTTAGCATCACACTGAACGGACAGACTCCTAGTTGTTGGTACTCACATCCTGACTGCGCAATGGCCATTGAAGTAATCGCTGGGTGTCTGACAGAGCAGGTACAGGACACATGCTGAAACGTGGGACAGGTCACACAGACTTGTTAACGAGAAGAAAAGTTTCTTGGAATGAAGTGTTTCAGGAAGGCAAGTGCTGGCTTATTAGAGAAGAACTGAAACCCCAGCGGGCAGGGGGCTTGATTCAGACCGTGACGGAGCCTCAAGGGCACTTTGGTTCGGGCATCCAGGACGGATGCCGGGCAAGTGATTCACCAGTGCTGATGTCAAGGGAGTCGCTGTTGTCACTGTGAAACCCAAGGGGCAGGTACGTGGAGTTCCAGCAGTTGGGCCTCTGCGAGAGTGTGGTGGCTCTTTGGCCTGCACCCCCACCCTGTGCTTTGTCTTTTGAGGGAGCACAGCCCATGCAGGCTGCACACATGGAGACAATTGCGGGAGCACCCTGCTGGGCGTCCTCACCCGCTGCCACCCAACCTGCCAAATTGGGTTCTCTCCTGACCCCCTCGAGTCCGACCGTCTGGGGCTCGCCAGCCATCCAGCCTCTGCCGTTCCGTCCCTCCCCCGTCCAGGCCCTCTGCCCTATCCCCCACCCAGGTCTCCTGTGTGATACCCCCATCCCCATTCGGCTTAGGGGCTCATCTTCTGCCCATAACTGGTGCATCCACACCCACCTGGCCAGCATCCTATACCTCAGTTGCTCTCTCGGCCCAATCCTGACCCCCTTCCTTTCTGCTCCCCTGCCTGCCCCTGCACACCCCTCAACTGTATCTCCCTGGTGCCTGGCACAGTGCTTGATGCATAGTAGGCACTCAAGAAAAGGCTGGTTGAATTAAACTGATTCAAGCGTTAGTAGCTGCTTTACTTTATAAACACTTACTAAACACCATCTTCAGCAGTTTGAGGTATTTGAATTGGGAGTAAGAACATTTGTTCCTCGTTACATACATTTGAATGGTCAGGTTCCCAGTGCAGACCTGCCCTACCACCATCACAGCGAAACATCCCAAGTATCTTACTCCATCTTGGCATTTTCTGTTTCAACAGTTGAGCCACCTCAAATCATTTCCCCACCCCCACCTTCTCTCTCCCTTTATTTTATTTTGAAACCAGGTTCTGAACTGGATGAATCAGAAAAAGCCCTATTTGAATTAAACCACTAGTCTCTAAGGAAATGGAAAACAGGGAATTCACAATGTTACCCCCTTTCTCTATGAATTAGACTTCTCTGTGTGCTTGATGAATAATGTTGCTGGCCACTTTTCAGAAATGAAGTAGAAATATGGAGAAATGAAATTTGTATCTTATAAACTGACTGGAAATGTGATTATAATACAGCTGTCAGTTTTGTTCAAGTGGAAAATTTTTAAGTAAATCCAATTGCAGCATTATTTGGTTCTTTTAAAGCAGGGTGATGTAGCTGTTTCCTGCGTATTGATTATTTGATTGGTACCTGTCTGCTGGGCCTATTTTTTTTTCTCAGTAGCACTCATTGATGTGGTTTAATGTATATTCCTGTAATCTTTCCCTGTTTGATAAACTTACAATCATAGTTGAGCTACATTAGAGAGACATGCCCTGCTGAGATCACAAGGTCACCTAATGACTGTGCCCTGTGCTGCTGGCTTCATACTCAAGTGGGTCTAGGACAGTTAAGAACAAGGTAAAAATTATTGTTTTCCCCTCTACAAAACAGGATTTCTAGATTTCATTTGATGCATGGGAAAATGAGGCACTGGAGTATGAGGAACTTGAGCTTTCCCCTTCTTTGCCTATGAAAAGTATTGTTTTTTCTGGGGATGCTCTATACATTTGAATGTTTTTTCCAAAGCCCAGTTCTTCCCACACATTTGAAAATGGGGCTATGGTTTTGATTTCTCAAACAGGAGAGGACCCCTCGTAGCTTAGATGTACCCCCAAGTAGCATCCACTGAGGTCCATCGCAGCCCCAGGAAATGGACGGGTTCTGGATGTGTCTGTCCCACAGGGCTGCCGGGGTCTCTCTGGACTGAAACTCAGCCCTGGGGCCCTCAGGCACTGCCACTTTCGGGTGTTTCTTGGCCAAGCCTCACACTCCAGGCTGAACTTCTCCGGGCTGTCTGGAGGCTGTATTGTGCCTGTGGGTGGCAGGCACAGTCCCAGTGTGACTTTCCAGAGTTCAAACTATGAAGACTGAACAAAAACGCCTCAAACTTCAGGTGTCCTTCCCACTCCATCTCTGTCCCAGAAGGGAGTGGTGCCTCTATTTTTCTCTGCACTCTCATCCCTACAACCACACTTTCAACAAGTCCTATCAGTCCAGGCATCACACAGATGAAGAATCTTCCCCTTCTTGCTGCCTTTAGCTCCTTTACCCTGGTGCAAGATAGAGCTCTTCGAGTGGGAGCAGCTTCCTCCACTGCCCTTTCTCTAGCAAAGCAGGCCTCAGAGCCTTCTGCTGGCTTCCTGTCTCAGATCAACTCCAGAGTCCACTGTCACCTACAGGCCCTGCATGATGTATGTCCTCCCCATTGCCCCTCACTGTATTGCCCCAGTCATACAGGTATCTGGAGATTCCCAGACTTGACAATATCTGGCTGAGGGAGGAGGGGAGCTCAATGAGCACCGCCATAGGAATTAGTTCATCAGGAAGCCAAGCTGGGGGTTGATGTTGAGTTTCAAGACATCCATCACCATTGCCCACTCAGTGAGGCTGTCTGGGGCTCTGCCCACACAGGGCTCCTTACCCTGAAGCCACCACTTGCCCTCCCACCACATACCCACCTCTGCCACCCAGCTGCTAGGGATGACACAAGATCTGGTGGCTTCTCGGGCCTCCAGAGGGGCAGGTTGGTTTCTGACCCTGACAGACAGTGTGACCTTTATGAAGGTCTAAGTCAGAACAAGGCCACCTCCCTGTGCCTCATCTCTCCTAGCCGAGGAAGCCCTCTACTTTTCCCAGCACCTGGCCCACTAGCCAACCCACTGTGCTTTTAGCCAGTCCTCCCCTCAGGCCACCTGGGAAGAACAGCACCGAGGGAAGCAGACCATCACCCTCCTCCTACCGTCACAGAGACAGGCTCTGTTGGGATTAAGCAGAGAGCTTGGAAGTGTCATTCAGAATCCTAAATACAGGCCAAGTCAAGGGATAGGAAGTCCCCAGAATAACACAGAATTACCGTCAGAATCTCTTTTTTTAAAAAAAACCAGAACAAATGCCCGCTTTAAGACAGAAGAATTCCCATGTGAGGCTCCCCACATCCTGGTGACTGGCATAATGCATGGTGGAGTGGGCAGTCTGGGCTGATTTTTCAAATGAATGGCACGTGGTTTTTTGCTAAGCATTTAAGAAATATGCAGAATACTGAGCTTGGGGCATTTAGAAGCTTCAACTGTCATTTCTACTCTGACCTTCCTGAAAACAGTAGCACTGCCCTAAGGTATCTACTGTGCCCTGACCCTGCACGCGAGCCAAGTGTTGAGTACAAGGAGCCAGTGGTCTCTGAGTCAGAGGGTGCTGCAGTGACCTTAGCCTGAGGTAGCCCTTAACATCACCTAGGAACTGCAAAAACTCTATCCAGAAGGTTCTGGGTCTCTCCTGGAGGGTCCCGGCCTCTATGTGCTTCCTAGAGGATTCCACTGTGTAGCCAATGTTAAAGAACCGAGGAGTCAGCAGAGTGAGGAAGGCTCTGGAACTGAACACTCAGTCTTTGCTGCTGTCTGTGAATCCAGTTGCCTCTGGAAGCTCTCCTTGCCCACATCCTGCCCAGTCAGCCATCAGCAGGAGGCCAGAGCTGGGCAGAATGCAGCAGTAACATCTCTAGGTCCTGAAGTTTGCCTCTAAGGCTCTAAAAGTCATTTCTGAAAGAGTGACAATCCTCAGGGAGGTCACAGGGCTGGCCTTTCTTGTGGGGCTGCAGAAGAGGCTGGCTACACTGTGTGCAGTCGAGGGTTCTTTGCCTGGGAGAATCCTGCTGGGCACCGTGGATGCTCAGGAAAGGCAAGAGAAGGCTCAGGTTCAGCTGCCCCAGCAGCTCCATGGGTGGCATGGCAGCCAGAGGCCTGTGGCAGTCAGCCATGGCGGTCAGACTTCACCGCCCCAACACACACACTTCCTGGGTACATTAGTTGAATTTGTGTAAGTTAGCCATGCATACAGTGTACTTCTACCTGAGGCAAGGATAATCACTTAGCCTGTCAACCGTGGGCGCTTTGTCTGTTAGACTTTCTGGACACCCCTTTTCCAGCTCTGCAGTCCCCTACCCCATACACATGTGTTCAGGCGGTACTGAATGCCTTGCCCTGCAGCCCACAGCCCCGCCACAGGAGTGTTTAGGCTGAACCACTCAGTGCTTGGTCTTGTGATAACCACTTGACCTGACCGGGGCTGGGTGGGAGGTTCCTTTCCTTACAGAACTCACAGCTCACCACTGTAGCATGGAAACCCCAGCCCATCCCTGACTCTCCTAGTTATCCTGAACCACCACCAGTTCTGGAGATGGCCTGTTCCACTTTAGGCAGGGCCATAAAATGTCTTGGAAGCAAACTGTCTGGCCGGAGGCAGACAGCCTGACTGGGGAAACTCAGAAGTTGGCAGGGCCAAGCTGGCCTCCCCCAGGCCTCCCTCACAGCCTTTCGACATCATTTGCTTATAAAGAAGGAGCTAAACATTCTTCCAGGCAGGTGGTGCAGGCCTGTAATCCCAGCTACTTGGAAGGCTGAGGCAAGAGGATCACAAGTTCAAAACCAGCCTGGGTAGTTTAGTAAGATCTTGTTTCAAAAATATAAAAGCAAAACGGGCTAGGGATGTAGCTCAGTGGTAGAGCATTTGCCAACCACGTGCAGTGCTCTGGACTTAATCCCCAATACCACAGCAGGGGTGGGAGGGGAGCTAAAAGTTCTCATCCCTTCTGCTGTACTCCTCCGCACATCATGTTTTTATACCAGGTTCAAGGTGAGGCAGACCTTTCCTCTCCCTGCCGAGTTCTTATGCAGAAAAAGCCCATCCAACTTACTGGGTTTTCAGCTTGGCACATAGGTTATCTCTTGCATTCATATTATGAATGTTATAATATGCTTTGCATTTTTCTAAATGTAATCGGGGTTTTCCAGAAATGTGCAAAAGCCAGGAAATATGCATGTCATTTAAATGACTCCTGTTAACCTTTAGCCTTCAGCTGGTGTCTCATAAAACTTGCTTTTCTCCCAGCTCTGGTTTGCATTCCTCAGTGTAGCAAATTTGATAAAACCTTGCAGCCTTTTCTGTTGTCTGTCAGGTCCCCTTCCCTTTCTTTGCTGCCTCCCCTCCTGTGTACCTGGGTGGTGGAAATGTCAATTTGTGTGTAACTTGAAAGTTCCAGGCTAGATTTATGTAACATTTGTTGCCACTTCCTGAGGTCTCCCAGGAACCCTGGCTTCAGCTGCTTCTCTTCCTAGTGTAGGCAAAGTGAGGAAGGTTCTGGAACCAACCACTCAGTATTTGCTGCTGTGTGACACACAGATAATCATAGTCACCTAGTGGCCTGTTTCCTGGGGCTGGCACTGTGAGTGTTTAAATCATTTAACCTTCACAGCCTGTCAGAGTAGTTCCTAATATGAACCCCTTTCACAGGACAGGACACTGAAGCAAACAGATTGAATAACTACTTAGTGCCACACTCTGCCAGGGGGTAGGTAGGAGCCGGGTCACAATGTAGGACTCCAGGCTCCGGCCCCTCATCCATTCACGTGTGGATGCACTGTCCAAGCATCACTGGCTGCGGAATGGGCACTGCCAGGTACCGGAAATACGTACAAGGATAAGCCTCAGCAGGAGTGTGGCCCTCCAGCAGATGGGTGTAGGGACCATGGAAACTGCAGGACATAGCAGGAAGAACAGAGAAGTTGGGCCCTTGCTGGGGGGTGGGGGGGGCCTGCTTCTGAGAGCCTGAGCCACTGAGCCACATGTGTTCTGAGTGGTTGTTCACCAGGCAGACAGGTGGGCAAGGGCGCTGCAGGTAGATGGCCCCAAGGTGGGTTTGGTCACCCTGGTCAGTAGCTCATGTCTAGAACACTCTATGATGTTAGTTTTCTATAGCTGCTCTAACAAATGTATACAAACTTAGTGACTTAAAATAACACATGTATTTTATAGTCCTGGGGCTCAGAAAATTGACATGCATCTTCCTGGGCTAAAATCGAAAGTGTTACTTCCTTCTGAAAGCTCTAGGTGAGAATCTGGCCTGCCATAGGCAGATTCTAGAGGCTGCAGCATTCTTTGGCTCGTGGCCTCCTGCTCTGTCTTCAAAGTCGGCAATGGTGCACTGAGGTGTGCTGCATCACTCTGACCCCCCCTTCGCCCTCACTGTTCTACTTTTAAGAACCCCTTCTAGTTAGATTTGGCCCGCCCAGATAACCCCCAGACTTTAGTCATGTGTGTGATAGCCCTTTTGAAGTTACATATTCATGGGCTCCAGGATCAGATCGTGGACCTCCTTGGGGGCCCAGTATTCTCTCCAGCTGGGGCGGGAAACCTGGCAGCAGATGGGGATGGAGTGGTACGCAGAGGCTCTGCATAACACACTGTAGTTGAGGAGGTCCTGCAAACCATGGCAGATGAACAGGCAGGGGACAGGAGCACCGGATGTTCTTGGGTTGTGTGACCTGGGCCCCACCTCCCGCCAGGACCTTGACAGATCCCTCTGACCTTTCAGCCCTCGTGCAAAGGCCTTTCATCCCCACTTTGGTGCTTCCACATCCCCATCCCTCATCGTTTCGATATCCCTGATCTCTGCCCGCGGACATTCCCCAGTTGCTTCCTCCGACCCTGGACCTCGGCCCATCCTGCCTTTCTTACCAGTCTTCCACACCCTGCCCACATCCTGCTGCTAAGGTGCTTTTTATGGCTGGGATTCCTAGGAAGCTGAGCTGACTCCTCCCCCAACTCTTTTCCTTTATGCTCTAACAGGCTCATCATCATGGTCTGTCATCATCCTCCATGGCCGCCTGTCACTCAGCACCCTCCAGTCTTAGACCCCCTACACTTGCTCACAAGTCACACATTCCCTCGAGTCCTGAACCACAGGGCCCTTCTTATTTCTTCCTGTTCATTTTGACCCAGGACAGCAGAGGAAGTGGGGTGGTCTTTGCCAGCCACTTGGGGCCAGGAGGAATTCTAACCAAAACCCATTGGTTTTGAAAGGGGGCCTTTCTCCAGGAAAGGATCAGAGAGCATCCATCATTAAATGGTGTGCTGCAGAACGTTGGTCCTTCGCTAAAGTCACATTTTAAAATGAAATATAATGTGCTGTGTTTTGGCTTGTTTTTTTGTTTTGTTTTTTAAAGAAATGAGAACAGTGTTGCCCACGATGGAAAGAAATTCCACTTCAGGCCACAAATGTGTGTACACGAACTGCAGTTCTGTGAATGCCCTCTCTTTGAGTCTGATGACTTTTGTTAAAAACAGCTCACAGTAGGGCCGGGTATTTAGCTTAGTGGTGCCACCGCCTGCCTCCCAAACACAACATCCCGAGTTCTATCCCTGGTACCAAAAAACAAACAACTCACAATAACCTGAAAGACTATGTTCTGTGTGCATATGCGTGGACATGTGTGTGTATGTGGAACACATGGGAAATCACGTAACTTGCTTCTATTATGGTTACTTAGTGGTACAGGCCGGGCTCTGGGCCAGATCAGGGTGGCTTCTACTTCCCTGTGACGCTGTCCCTGCTGGGAGTCCCAGGGCCAGGCTTTCACTTCTCCCGCTGCTGTGAAGAAAGTGTTTCTCTTGAAAACCAGTGCCAGCCTCACCTCCATTCCATCTGCCATATAAAATGACACCAAAGTCAGGAATTTATTCAGGTTAAAACTTCAAGGTTAACGAGGCTGGGGTGTAGCTCAGTGGTAGAGCTCGTGCTTAGCATGCACAAGGCACAAGGCTCTGGATTGAGCCAAAGAAAAGCAAATAAAATTTTAGGGGAGTTCCAGAAAATGTAGCAATTAAAAGTGAGACCAAAGGAGGTTTAAGCCCTAGGGAGTTTGCTGGTGGACTGGGTGTGATTGGTGTGTGAAGGCGGCCCAAGGAACCCTGGGCTTGGCTGACCTGCCTCTCTGCTGTCTTTGCTCCCATTAGAAAGGGAAGAGATACTTTCTTCTCAAGGCTGGACTCACAGACAGGTCCAGGGCGGCAGGTCCCTCCCACCCTGGATGTGAAGTTTTCAGACTTCCATATTTGGTAAATCTATATTCTGGTTTTGGTTTTTGTTGTGTGGGGGTGAGAGGTTATATTTAGCATTGGAGGTTGCGGGAGGTGGAGAGCTGGCTGCCTCTCCACAGGGAGAAAAGTGGGAGTGCCCTGTCAGCTCTCTCGCCAGTTCAGGAGAAACTGGGAGTTGCCGCCAAGCTTGCAGTTCTTCCTCCAGCAGATCTTTAGATTTCTCCTAAAGCCTCAGCCCTGTGACATCAGGGCCCCCTGGAAGCCCAGCCAAAGGCTCTGAAAAGTCCTGCACACCTAAGGCTGGCCAAGCCAGTGGCAATGTGCTGGTCACTGTCCTGAGGATTCCCTCAGGAAGGAGGGGCCTAGCCAGCCTCTGACCCCACGCCCATCAGACGTCCCCCAGAGAAGGTCTCATCCTCCAAGCCCCATGCCTCCCATTCTATCCAAGATTCTCCAGCTATTTTCTACCCTAGAATAACATCTCCTAGTTCCCCACCAGCAGTAGTTTGGGATAAAGGCGGGACCAGGGTACCAGAATCAACATACTGCCCCAGCCCTTAGCCCCAGTCCTCTCTCCTAAGCTGGGCCAGCCTCTCCTTTCTGTCTGCTCCTGTTCCAGCTCATCTGTCAGCAGAAGGCAGGGAGACCCCCTGAGGGACCTGCCATGCATGCCTTACGTGTCTGCTTGGAAGGAAGAAGGACAGGTCTGACCCCTGTGGCCCTTGTCCACTATACCCAGATGGAGGCCAGCAGAGGCCTTTCACATCTTAAAGAGGTGGGGTCTCAAAGAGGTGGGGTCTGGGGGACGCAGCCCTTCCTGTGTTGGCAGCCACATCCAATCTCAGCCCTCTCTTGCTGGTTCTCTCTCTCTGCCGGCAGGGTTCAGGGCCTAGCAGGACCTGACCTGACCTGACCCACAACCCTTTTTCCAGCCCCACAGACCACCCCAGGACCCACCACACCACCACTTCTGGTTCCCTGACTGCGCACATGCTGCCTTCTATTCCTGGACCCCAACACAGCTGGTCCTTCTGGTGAACACTCTCTCCCCAGCAGTGGTCCCCCCTTGGCCAACTCCCTGACATCCTCCAGCTTCCTGCAGACTGGTCACTTCCCAGCAAAACCTTTTCTGATTGCCAGATCTCTAATTTGCAGCATTTCCCACTCTGTGGAATTTTCTGGTTTATATGGTTCTTTGATTCACGTAGGTACCAAGCTCCTTGAGGGCTGAAACCCTGACTCTTGACCACATTTGGATTCCTGATCAGTGATAGCCTGTGTGCTGTAGTGGGCTGTCTGTTACTGCTAAAAGCTCTCAAAGGTTCTCCATCACTGTTGTAGGTACTCTAAAGATTTTCCAGACGTGAATGAATGGAAAGGAGAGAGTAGGGTTAGAAGCTGAGCCCATGAAGAAGGTCATTGACATTCTTTTCAGAAAACAGACCATGCTTCCTGGCCCCAAAGGATGTCCATTCTGGGGCCAGGTGTGTAGCCCTGGATTTCAACCCCAGCACTGTGAAAAATGAAAGCTCGGTGGGGGATTTAGCTCAGTGCAAGCACAAGGACCTGAGTTCGATCCCTGGTACCAAAAAAAATAATAATAAAATTAAAAAAATAAAAAAGAAAGCTCACCATCACTATAGCTCTCCAATTTCGGTTGGCCTCTCATTTCTCGAGGAAGTTAGAATGAGATTATGACTTGATTCCAGGGCCCAACATTAGTCTTCTGAACTCACCCGGCTTTATGAGTCATCTGCATGGTGGAGGCAGGCAATTTCAAACTCTAAAGGTCAATCGATACGTCAGAGTATGTAGTAAATCACGCACGTTTCACCTGGTGCCCCTTCCATTCCCTTGAAAAGCCTGCCCTCGGTCTGCACCCCTGAAGATGCTTCTGAGGAAGAAGTGGCCTGGGCTGGGGTGGTGATTACCTCAAGGAAAATTAATGCCGTGTCATCAATCGTGGAGGCAGAAAAGGGCCCACAGCCAGATGGCTGCGCATTAGCCAGAATAACTCATGGCAGAGTCGCGCTGGGTTTGGGGAGGCCTCTCCTTGGCCCCATGCATAAATCAGCAGCCCTTGTGCAGAGAGAGTGGGAGCTTTTGTCTGAGCTGGGGGAAGGGCGCCAGCTCCAAAGGCCCCTCTTGTGTAGGGTCTGTTGTCTTGTGACCCCCCTTCTGAGCCCAGACCAATGCCGCACCTGTCATCTAAAGATGAGGCCATGAAGCCCATGTCCTGAGTTCCAGGAGGATCACAGAAAGGGGCTTTTAGCCTGGCTGTCAGCACATGACATGACAGCCCCATTTCTACTCCACAGGCCTTAATTGGATTTTCAGAGGACACATCTGTGGCTTATAGAAATAGGCCAGGATGCTTTTCAGGAAAGCAAGCAAGGCTGCCTCAGGTTGAGTGCTCAGGAGCAGCTGAAGGCTACATACTGGAGACCATAGACGGACTGAGCCAGGTCCTGGCCTTGCCCTGGGCTAATGGAGTCTTGAATGCTCTTCATCTTTCTAGGTCTCAGTCTCCACAGCTGTGAGATGGAGTTAATGAGGTCCAGCAACATAACATGAAGCCAGAAGGAGAACTTGGCGAAAAAAAAATGCCTTTTAAAGTATTTAGAATAGTGTCCATGTGCGATGAGCACTAGGCAGGGACCTAGGGTTCCAAGAACCCTCATGCTTTGGTTCTAAGTGGCTTTGTTGCACGGTATGTGGGAGCCTTGTCCCAAGGGTCATGTGCTGTGTTCGTCAGGTCAGGCCAAGCTGTGCTGTGGTAACAAATTGGTCTCAAACTCTGCATAGCTTAACCCAGTGGGGATTTATTTCTTGTTCCCTCTAAAGTCCCAAGTGGGTCTACCAAACCCCTGCTTACCTCATCACCCAGAGACAAGGTTAGCACAGTCTCCCCAATTCCATAGCCGTACCACCTGGCATTACCTACCCCGGTGTTCAGATCAGGGGGCGGAAGGGGCACATTTTGTTCTCTGTACCTGTGGCCTCACCATAGTGTCATAGTGGACTGGGCAGGGTGAACCTCTCAGCCACACTGGTGAACGAACATCCTCTGCCTGGCCCTTTGGAGCCTCTTAGTTCGGCAGCTAGCAGTATCCGCCTCCGCCCCAGGGCAGGAAGAAATCTGAGGAACTAACCCAAAATCTGAGGAGCAAAGACTGAAACTAAAAGGGAAGGGGAACAGCTCGGTGAATTTGCCCTTGACCTGTTTCTCGAGACGTTAGGCAAATGTTAGGCTGGACTGGAACGGGCCAGGCCCATTTGGCCATTTGCTGGCTGACCTTCAGGAAGCAGAGAAACCCTGGAATGATCCTTGGGTTCCAGGAATTGATATTCAAGTGTCCCCCATCCCCCTTGGATCAGGAAACAGGGAAGCTGGAGCCCAGGGCTGCACACCCAGGTTGGATTGAGGGAGCCATTCTGGAAGTGGGACTGAAGCTTTTGTGGCGGAGCCTGCAGAGTATGGGAGTATGAGCAGGAGCTCTGGCCTGGGCCTTAGTCCCAGCCGTGCGCCTTGGCGTCTGCGTGAGTGTGGGAAGTAAGTGACTTACGTCTCAGGCCCTCATTTTCTCCTTGTGCAGTAGGGGAAAAGAAAGCATAAGTAATGACTGCTTAACAGGGAGGCCAGGAAGGTGAAGTAAGACAGTGTGTGTGCCACACAGAGCCACCATTTATTGAAAGTGTTTGTTACTATTTACTGCCATCATTGTTGTGCTTGTGTTTGATGACGACTCCTCCCAGGGAAGCTTGGCAGCGTTGGTTTCTGGGGTGTTCACACTGGCACCAAAGCCAAGGATAAGGCTCCAGGAGTGAGTGGTTCTCAGGCTCCAGGGCCAGCCCACCTGGCTCAAGTCCCCTGCTTTGCTCTCTCTGTGACCTGGGCAAGTGACTTAAGCTTGTCTGTAAAATGGAGAGAGTAGTCATTTGCACTCACTGTAGGGTTCCGATAGAGATTCCGTGAGACAACCCGTGTTCACAGGCAAATCATGTCCCTGTTGAAGACTTAGCCAAGACACGTGGACTTCGGATAGTGGTTGTGGGAGCCATGTCATCTCATCCCAGTGCCCAGGAGAGACGGCCCAGTTCTCGCCTTCCCGGTGCCCTCTGTGAAACCGGTGCTGCCCCATCTCCTTCCACGGAGGCACACCTGCACTCGGCAGAGGCACTCCAGGGCCCGGGTGCTGGAGGCGGGGGCCTTCCTTTGAGATGTGCAGGTCAGAGAACCGACTATATTTCATCTGTTTAACATTTGTTCAGCCCTTTTCATGGTTTCTGCCCCTTGGGGCAGTGCAGGCCCTGTTAAGCAGTCCTAACCCATGTCCATGAAATCCAGGGATCAAAAGCCAAGTATATTATTTTCTCACTCCCTGTGAAGCCACATTTAAAATGACTGAAATAAAATGAAAACTCATTCACACATGTGCCGTCTAACACATCTCTGGTGCCCCAAGGCCTGCACACAGGTGTACTTGTTAGTCCTTCCCTGAGCTCCTGCCTGCTTGCTCACAGCACCTCCGAGGATCCTGGGGCCCAGTTCACTCTTGACGGCCAGGAGACACCTGCCCTCCTCAGTCTGGCACTGATATTTCACCACACCTCAATGGGAGCAGAGGCGGTTTTTTAAAACTGTATTTAGTATTCAGTTTTGTCATTTTTAACTTCAGAAATGAGCCTAACCTACTTGTTTTTTATAGCCACCTATAGATATTAAAAGTGGACAGATTTTGCCTAATGGGATATCCATTTAAATAGCGGGGTTAAACCCCATGTTTAAACAGTAGTAAGATTTAACCCAGGTTCTTTGGGACAGGGAAAAAGTGTTATACCTCTCTCATCAGTCTTCCTTCAGGAAGGAAAGACATCAGATGCAAACAAATTACTTCGAAGCTAAAGTGATACAAAATGAGCATTTGTAAACAAGCCCTTCACGTCCTTTACGTGGGTGCACTGAGACGGGAGGAAGTGTGGGGATGGAGGGCTTTCCCAGATCACCACAGAGGTGACAGAACTGTTCCCAAAAGATGTGGCTAGGCCAGTAGTTTGGGGCAAAAACGTCTTAAAAGCTTCTTGCACTGAACAGCTGTGAGGAGCCTGCCCACCCCTAGGGGGGTGGGGACAACTTTAGTTCTGGTAGTCCACTAGCTTTGGGGTTCTTGTTGCTTAGAGCCCTTGTTTCTACCAGAGCAACCCATGAGATCTGGTGTGTGGGTGCTTCTGTCCCTGAAGGGGCTTCTGCTCGTGACCCCTGGTGTGGACCCTGCTCTGTGCCTGGTGCTTTATGAGTGGAAGCCTCCTGTTCCTGTGAAACAGATAGTAGCCTCATTTCAGGCCCTTGAGGTGGAGGCTCTGTGCTGTCATGTGATCTGTCCGATGGTCACAGCTAAAGCCTGGCAGAACCAGCGGTAGACCAGGCTGCCTAGCCCCTGGCCTTTGCTGCCCGCTCCATGGCAGAGCCTCTACCCTGAGCTTTGCTGGGTGGATCCAGGCTGCCCTTAGTAGGAGGGCCCAAAGTGCCCCTGCTTGAAGTGCTGAGGCTAATGCTGTCCATCTAACCCCACCAGCTGGGAGTGGGTGAGGGCCTTGGTGGAGAGAAGGGCCCAGTTAACCTCTGGGGTGTTTCTCACACTACGGAGAGCTGGCAGGAGAAACCAGGATAATCCCCAGGTGAGCAGGCGGAGTCGGATTTTGTGCCCTCGGATGCACAGCCTCAGGCTTGAAAGTGTGCCCACGACCCCAGCCAAGGGCTGAGACCTCTTCCGAAGTAGACTGTGTTGGGCTACTAATTAGTGCTTTGTGATCCTGTTCTCAAAGGGCCTCGAAATGATGCTACATCAAACCCTTGAACAGCAGATGGAAAATTGACACACCTCTAACACTACCTCTGCCCCTCCCTGACCCCTAGAGTGGGCGCCCATTGTGAGCACAATGGGGTAAGGGCCCTGCCATCAAGCCTGTACTCCAGCCATGTTACCCTTGTGCTGTTTACAGGTGTACTTGTGAGGCCACCGAGCCGTAGAGAAGCATGGCACACTGTAAAAGGCTCAAACGGTGCAGTCTGTCCCATAAAAATAAAAGTCACCCCCTCTTCCCTGCACAACACCCCTCCAGCTCTGTCAGGACAAGAGTCCTTCCAGACCCGGCCCCTTGCACCTGCGCACATCCATGCTCATCTCCACAGAGACATTTGGCTTGGCTTGTTCACCACTCTCACCCCACCCCGACCCCCTGGCACCCTGGTGTGGTGCTCGTTTAGGTGCTCAGTAAATATTTAGTGAATGAGTGACTACAGGTATAGTTTTTCCACAGTTGGGATCATATTTATCTTGCTCTTGCAGTTTGATTTGGCACTTTCAAGTGGGGTTTTCCTAAGTCTGGACATGGGTGGAGTTTATGGTATGTAATTGCATCTGATGGAAATACTTGGCATGCTGTCCCGGGTACAGCCACCCCGTTGATGGGCATCGTGCCGTGTGCCTTCCCTCACTGTCACTGAAGCCCAGGCTCATCAGTCCTCTGAGGACTTATGCTCTGCTAGGAAGGACTTCTTGCTGTGAAATCACTGGACTCACAGTTAGATGCTTCGATATTAATGGCAGCTCTTACCAAACTGCCCTTCACAAAAGTCAACCTTGCTGTGACTCACAGTTAGATGCTTCGATATTAATGGCAGCTCTTACCAAACTGCCCTTCACAAAAGTCACTGACCGCCATCCACCCTTGCTGTGTGTGCCAGCGTGACGAGCAGACGCACGTCCATGAACTCAGCATTGTCAGCCCATTTAGCTGGTCAGGGGTGGCTGAGGAACTCCACCTCCCATACCCCAGGTATCCAGGGAAAGGGCCCTGCTCAGGGAGTGAGTCAGTTAGAACACCAAGGCCGCCTGCCAAAGGGCACTGGGCTCAGCCCACCCACCTGCTGCCAGGCGTCCCTCCAAGCCGACGAGCCCCGAGTCCTGCTCCATTTCTCATCTTTGCTGATCAGAGAAAGTCCAGGAAAGGCTTCCTGCCTCCATCACATGTGTTTAGAGGCCGTGCAGCTGGGTTCTGTCAAACCACCATCCTTCACACTCAGAATCTGTTTAGAGGTTCTTAACCCTCCGCTTGGTCGTTATTTATTTTAAAGTAGTCCTAGAAACGTGCTTGTTTATTTAGTTCTTTGCCAAACACTTCAGTGCATAAAATAATACATTGTCTGTGTGGATCCCGGTTCCTTAGAAGAACCGCAGAAGGGGGACCTGCTTCATATGAGCGAAGCTTCGAAACCACTCAAAGCAATTCTTGGCTTGAACAAGAGCTTTAAAAACATATTTTTCCCTGCATTTGTGGATAAACTGAATGGTTCCTACGAGCCAGTTAGAAGAGAGACCAAGGGTGACCCAAGTGAAGTTCTTCTATAACACATGTCCTCAAGCAGCTGAATGTGACGTCGACGGGCACCTGTGATAGCACCGTGGAGCCTCTGTGCTTCCACAGTGGACCATTTTATTACTGCATTTCTTCTAGTGCTCCCCTCCCACCTGCCCCAGAGAATCGGCAGTCCAGGGCCTTAGTAGGCACTGGTAGAGTTTGCTTTTAAAGCACCCCACCTCCTTTCTCAGTAAAAACCTGAGGCAAGCAGTTTTCCCTCTATGTTTATTTCTGCCCCAACTCACGCCATGAATTGCTTCTATTAAAAGAAATGGGAGATTGATAGCAGGTGTTGAGAAAGATATCATTATTTCAGAGGGTGAAAGGGAAGTTGTGTGTGGCTTGCAGTAAAAGCTCACAGGCCTGCTCAGTGTCAGCCACTTGATGAAGAAGCCACGCTTCGTGGCAGCTGCTCAGGTCTGGTCTGCATGGCCTGGGAGAGGGTCAGGAGGCATGAGTGTGCTTTGAAGACTGCAGCTCTTGCCTGACCACTAGGGGAGGGTGGTGAGCTACATGTCCCAGGAGCTTCCCCTACCTGCTGAGTCTCGGGGTCTCTGCCACCTCAGGAGGGTTAGCATGAGGCAGGCCCAGGTTACAGGACATGGATGACAATCCAGAGTCTGACCACCAGCACACAAGCAAACGCTGCCATTTGCCAACTCTGACTTTTGCATGTGAACCTGAGCCTGGGGTTTCTCTCATCTGAAAAACAGAGGGAAGTATCAGGAATGCTTTGAGCAGTGCCCGAAACACAACAGACCTTTAACAGATGTCATGGAGTCTGCTGAGGGGCAGAAGGACTTGCTAGGCTCTCTGAAAATCAGCTGCAACCAAAGCAGAAGCCAAGTCCCTCATATGAATCAGCTCATTTTTCTTCACAGACAGGTGTGCTCATGAAGGGCCCAGGCGAGGTGGCTCTGATGCCCTCAGGGTGTTCTATGTATGACATCACCCCAGCCACCAGGGGCTTGCGTTGTCCAAAGGCTTCCCCACAAGCCGCCCTCCCTCTCTGCAGGATCTGCATGGGCTCACTCCGTAGGAGAACCCATGAATGAAAGTAAGGTCTTGGAAAACACGCTCACATCATTGACTGGCTTGCCGTCATGCTCAATGTCTCCTGACAAGTTATTTTACAAATACTGAGTTGAATGTGACTGATTTCAGTTCTTAACATAAATTCTTCAGTTCCTTCCTTCCTTCCTGCTTTCCTTCCTTTTGTTTTTGGCACAGTGCTGGGAGTAGGGCACCAGAATCACAATCTGTAAGGGTTGGAGTACTAGGTCTGTCATCCATTAGCCATATGACCATAGGCAACTTCCTAAAACTCCCTGGGCCTCAATTTCTTCATCTGCAAGAGAACCAAGTTGCCCTGTGTACCGAACAGTGTTTGGCTTGTAGTTTAAACCTCAGTTTATGACATCTGTCATGATCATCAGAGAAAGGAAGCTCCCCCTCCCCACCTTGCCAAGTGCTGAGGTCCCCATTGAGCAGAGAGGAGCCGTCTCTGCTCATGGCCCATCCCTCCAGGCTTGTTACGAGAGTCCCCTCCTGCAGAACACCCACTTCCACCTCCCTTGGCTGCCATACAGCCTCTGCACCCCCCTCTCATGGTGGGTTTGGGGTGTTGCATGAGATGCATCTTTATCTCCCGTAAATTCAATCAGACCTGCTCAGCACAGAAGAACTTGAGAGGTAGAGAGCCCCCTGCTGTCCCTCGCAGTGACCCAGGGCCATCAGCCCTCAGCAAGTTGTGGAAGCCATAGCACATGCATTAGTGAGCACATCAGTGACTCTGCTGAGACTTGTTGGTGTCTCTCCCCTCCCTGCCTCAATTGAAGGTGAGCAGGAAGGGATCACCTCTTTCTCTTTACAGCCAAGTGGCCTGGCCCTGAGTAACCGCCAAATTAATGTGAGCTTGTTTCTAAAGAAAGAAACACAGCAGGGCACTGGGTAGGGGGAGGCAGACACATGCCAGGCACCGGGTGGGGGGAAGCCAGAGGGCATAGAGTGTATGACAGTGTAGAGGAGAACCCCTCAAAGGAAAGGAAAGTGTGTGTTGAGCAGCCGCAGAAGGGACCCTTCCGCAGCCACAGTTGGAGATGACAAAGTGGTAGGAGAACAGTGCCCCAACACCAGTGGGCTGCACGGAGGGTTAGTGGTGATGCAGTAACCGGTGGCAGGAAGGATCCACTGGCCTCCTGACTCATTGGAGGAGGGGTGATGAAGGCCTTCGAGTGACAGGTAGGTCACATCATGCCCATGCAAGGGCCAGGGCAGTGTATCTCCGTCGTCTTTAGCAAAGTAGCACCAGGAAGCACAACTGGCCGCATTCTCCTAAATGGTGCCCTGGTCTCTGCCCCTTTCGGAGTACTTGCCCGCTCCGCGGGGGCCCCTTCCCAGCCCGTGTTTGTCCTGGTGACCCACCGTGTCGTGTCACCTTTGGGCACCAGAAGGTGCAGGCTCCAGGGCTTAGAGGGAAACTGAAAGGTGACACAAGTCAAGGGCTCTCAGAGGCTGGACTCAGCAGCTCTTGCCAGTCCCAGGCAGGCCCAAGAAGTTTCCAGCCCTGAAGTGTGCTTACAGTAAACAGGCTGGAGGCCCGCCAAGCTCCATGCACAGGTGTGGTGCTTGTGGGAGGAGACAGAGCACTCTGTGGCTTAACGGGCCGCTTGGCACCAGCTGCTCAGACGGGGGCAGCTGTGCGTCCCCGGAGGCCTCACCCTCTGAAGTGGGAGGCCTTCGCAGGCGCCACCTCCCCCACCCTGCACTTTTTCCAGGCCACACCAGGCAGTTCCCTTCTGAAGAATTGACCTTGTGTGTCCCTTTTGCATCCGAGTTCTGCAGAAAAAAAAGCCCTCCCCTTTTTTCTCTGGGGCCCTGCATGCCTGCCTGGACCCCTTCTCTCTGCCCAAACATGCCTTTTCTCATTTCCTTACCGCCTTGTGCCGTATAATTTGTGTTAGAACTCAAATGTGAAAAATCAGCTTTGCATGGTTGCCATGAATTTTACATGAATCATAGTTAAGTCAATAAAATCTGTAGATTGAATCAAGTTATGGCTATTATAAAGAAGTGGGGACTGATTTAAAGGGGTCATGGGCCTTGAAGCACATAGTGGAAAAAGTTGTCCACCAGTGGCTCAGCCACGATAAAAGTGCTTAACCTTTTGCAGTTCTGGGCTCCTCAGTACCCAGGATGCCTTTGAAGTCTCTCCTTTCTTCTTGGGAGGTGTGATCGAGCAGAACCAGAGTGAAAGTCACTTTTTCCATGATTTACTTCTTTGAACAGTTGCTAATCTTCTTTTTTTTTTTTTAGTGGGTAATCTTTTAAATGACATTCTGTTTCAAATGTGTGAGCTTGGGATCTTTGATGTAAATAGCAGGAAAATGTGGGCGGTAATGTTATGGAAGGTGGAAAGCCTGCCTTTTCTAGGTCATGCTTTAAGAGTAAGAACCAGAGAGAAGAAAGACAGGAAGGGCACCAAGAACGAGAGTGGAGATTGAAATAAGGAATAAACCCATGCAGGGATCCAAGTTATTAAAGGGCCTAACCCCAGTCTGGCCACCTCGTGTTCACCCTCTTTTCTGGGTTCCCCCACCTCTCCCTCTATACCGGATCCGTCCTGGCATCCTGTCTGTGGCCAGCTGTTTTCTGAGGGAACGACTGAGCTGTGTGCTTCGCAGGGCCTTCCAGGAAGCAGCCACCAGGTAGTCGGCACAACTCTGTTTGCAACAGCTCTCTGGATAGTTGGACAAGAGAGAAGCTAAAAGCATAGCAGTGACATAAAATTGGCATGAAACTGGACCTTCGCTTGGGAAGTTAATGGTTTTTATTAACTTTTAATTGCACGGATACTGTGAAATATCTTATCCTTCTAAGGACATTAAACCAAGAAATGCATGCTTCTCACCCCACCCCACACCCGTCCCACTTTCGCGGATGGTCATGGTTACGGTTGAGTCTGTATCCTCCCAGACCCATCTGCCAAGAAGCATATAGCGACCGCTGAAACAAGATCACTGATGTTTTACTGGTTTCTTATTTTAAAGTATTATAAGTTCACTGTAGAATGTCAAAAAAATAGACACACATTTAAAACACACACACACGTAACTATACCATAATCCAAAGATACCACATGAGTTTGTTTTACAAAAAATGAGGTCACTCTTGGTGTGTTGTTCCTTGACCTTCCTTTCTCACATTAGGCCCTTGCACACCTTGCTGTCATCAGCCCAGCTGTTATGCTGTGCCATCCTTTGTTTGCAGTACTGGGGAATGAACCTAGTTACTCTTCATTGAGCTACATCCCACACTCTTTTTTTGTTTGTTTGTTTTCTTATTTTAAATTTTGAGACAAGATCTCACTAAGTTACCCAGGCTGGTCTTGAACTTGCAGTCCTCCTGCCTCAGCCTCCCAGAATGCTGGGATTATAGACACGCACTATCTACCACACCCGACCATACTTTTCACAGTGTGGTACCTAAGACACTTTTTGGCTGGTACATGTGTGAATGTTCTGTCCACGTAAGCAGCTATGCCTTCTACTGACAGATGATGCTAATTTTACATTTATAAAACGGATACCAACTGTCCTTCTAAAATAAGTGTAAGAGACATAATTTAAAGAAAATATCAAATGATGCATATGGTACAAGGAATCGAAAATTCCTTGAGGAAGTAAGAAATGACTAAGTTTTAGGAAACACTTTTGTTAAAAATGACTGTGTATGGCTTGGGTGTAACTCAGTGGTAGAGCCCTTGCCTAGCATAAGGGAAGCCCTGGGTTTAATCCCTAGCACCACAAAAAGCAAACACATAGACTGTATGACATTCCATCCTGAGGTTCTGCCATGTTTCTGTTTTCCTCCATCTGTGAGTCTTTCCCTATTGAAGGTCCTTTTCTGAGTTCAGGCTCCCCTGGAGCTGAATCTCTACCCCAACATGGAAGGATGACTGTCACGTGCAGTTCTAGAGTAGACTGGGAAGTCTGTCAAGGGCAAGCCCAGCTAGCAGGCTTCCTTCATGGGTGGCCAGGTTTCCCTCTGGGGTGGCTGTGCTGTGAGCAGCTGGGTGAGGAGCCAGGGGCTGTTTTCCTGATTTAAATTCACAGCTGTGAGTAAATTCTTCATTTCACTTACCAATCCCCTTATCTGCAGGATTTAATCAGCGCCCTCACCCTGTGTTCTGGGGGCCTCTGTAAATGCCTTTTAATATTTCCATTGCTTGTGTTAATCTTTTATTAGAATTTGATGTATCGGAAATATTTTTAAAAGGCTTAGATCAATTAATTTCCTTCCCTACCCTATTATTTTCCGTCCTTCTTTACCTGAATCATTAATGGCAAAGAACGCTGACACATAGGACTGGGTTCTGGGCTACTCTGATTAACTCCTAGGGATGCCTGAGCAATCCATCAGGCCTGGGATCACATTACAGCCTCCCTGTTTTCTGGTGTTTTTTGTTTTGTTTTCAATGAGCTCTCCCTGAGCCTGAAAGCCTCCAAGTTTTTGGCCATCTATTGGACATCAGTTTTATGAATGGCTTGAAGCGTCTCACCCTAGTGTCTTGGCATAAGAGGAAAGGATTTATATTTGTTGTGAGTTGTCCATGGCTTGCATTAGGATAGCAGGAGTCCCCGCCTCCTGGTCAAACCCAGCTAAATTCAGTGCTGGCTCAGAGGGTGACCTTGGACAGCTCTGTCTTCTCTGCTGGCCTCTGGGGACAGGAGTAGAAGGTATGCTGGTAATGCTGGAAGGCAGTACTGTGCCTTGGGGTCCTCGGAGAAAGGATTCCTGGTGCCCAGGTCACATCCAGATTAGATCAGACCGCCTGAGGGAGAAGCCAGCATCAGTGTTCTTAAAGAACACAGCTGATTCCACTTACAACAAAGCTTGGGGGCCATGAGATCCCCAGCTGGACTGAGCCTCTGCCACAAGGTGCTGTAGCGCGGCAGCAAACAGAATGGATGCTCAGAGCCCACCCTCACCAGAAAGAGCTGATTCGGGGGAGAAACGGAGAGACACAGTCCACATCCTGCTCAGCCATGTGTGCAGAAGGGGCATGTGAGCCTGCAAGCTGGCGAGCTGTGTCTGTGCCAAATGGTGGTCACCCTCTTATAAATTGCCATCTGGTAGGACACAGGCATCACTGCTGAGTCCCTTCCTCCTTGAAGAACTGTCAGCCTTCTCAGTAAGGAGACCCAGCTTCTTCACCACAGGCTCAGAGAGCTGAGCTAAAAGGTGACTTACCTGTAACAGTATTTAGGGCCCCCATAGACTCTCCAAGGCCTTACCCCTAAATAGCCCAGGGAGGCTGGAGTCCTGATAGACATATTTTGCACTGTGGCCGGGCACCCCAGGATGCCAGGAGCCTTCACCCAAACACCTTAGTTAACGTACTCAGGCATCAGCCTTTTCAGCTTCTCTGCGCCTTCCCGCTCTAGTGATGGGGGTGCCAGAGTCACTTTCCAACTCGTTCATTCAACAACCCTTTCCACTCCTGCATTGTCCCAGTCCTATGTAGGAGAGATCCCTGGGGAGTGAGCCACCAGACCCTATAAATCCTTAGGGCTGGAGTAGAGGACAAGACACATGTCCCCTGAAGAAGCCCCACTCAGTAAGGCTGGTGGTGCCGTATACGTTGGCCTCCTTATTCCCAGTA
Organism: Fukomys damarensis; assembly: GCF_012274545.1. Taxonomy (NCBI): domain Eukaryota; kingdom Metazoa; phylum Chordata; class Mammalia; order Rodentia; family Bathyergidae; genus Fukomys; species Fukomys damarensis. The sequence goes on along the minus strand of NW_022900946.1, from coordinate 13,577,609 downwards.
CTCCCATCTTTGTCAGTCCCATTTATTGTACCTGCTTGATCTTGACACAGGACAGAATTGTGTGGGAATGTGCTTTCCGTGGGCTCTGCAGAGAGGTGGCTAAGGTGACACACAGGAGATGAAGCTCCCGTGCTGAGAGAGCCAAGACTGCATGTGGCCGAGATCCCCACACCTTCCAGGTTGTGTGAGCTCCCAAGCCCTGGGCGGGCTGACGACAGGTCCTCCTCACCTAGAGCTTGTAGCCAGAAGTGAGTCGGGCCAGTCTGTAGGGTCCCGTGCAGCAGTCAGGGGTCTCTTCTTTCTGTCAGATCTCCTCTGTGTAGGGTCACTCTTGGGTCGTTCTTCTCAAAGAATTATGCAGTCCCCATGCCTACCTAATTTAAATTAATGAAAATAAAATGGAAACTTCTGATCCTCAGTTGTATTATGCACATCTCAAATGCTCGGCAGTCATGTGCAACTAGCACAACAGTGGGAAAGAATTTTTAATTTAATTTAAATTAATTAAAATTTAAATAGCCACATATGCCGATAGCCCCCAAACTTAAACAGCATAAATATGGGACATTTCTATCAATGCAGAAATCTTGTTGGGCAGTACTGCCGGCAGATGAAGTCAAAAAGGAATAGCCCAGATATGGGGGGAGGGGTCTTTAGAATCCTAGTTCCTCAGTTACTGGACTATGGTTTTTGTTTTTGATTTTTTGTTGTTGTTGTTTTTCAGTATTATGGATTGCACCCAGGACCTTCACATTCAGCTACGTCCTCAGCCCTTTATTTTTATTCAGAGACACGGTTTTCCTAAGTCACTAAGTTGCCTGCTGCCTCAGCCTCCCAGAGTGCTAAAGTTACAGGTGTGCGCTAACCACGCACTCAGCCCCGCTGAGCCCGAGTCCCCCTGCGGATTAGAGGCAGGACAGCATCCCCCCTGCTCAGTTGTAGGGAGGAATGGGTGGAGCCAGGGTGGAGACAACAGCAGTGATGCTTGCTGCTCACTGGCCCTCTGCTTATTCTGTCCTCACTGCCCTGGTGCTCAAATGTGGAGGGAAGACAGAGGCCCAGAGCTGCGCTGTGTTGAAGCGCTCAGCCTGCACAGCAGAAAGCAGAAGCAGCGGGCTGGTGATTCTCAGGGTGGCAGGCTCTGCACCTGCACCGGCAGCATCCCTGCCAGGAGTCGACTGCTGCAGGTCTGCCCATAACGTACACCTGCTTGCTGTGGCAAACCTTACCAGCTCTCTTCTCTTCTTTCCTCCCACCCAGCAAATCTGAATGTGTGCCATCCCAGCTCTGAACCTGCCCTTGTACATCAAGCTCAGGGAGAATGGGATCTCAGGGTCAGCCGTGGCGAGGATGCAGATCTCAGGGGGCCCAGCAAGTTATTGCCACCTGTTATAATCCCTCTGAGATTATTGCCCAGTCTCCTGTCTTTCTATAACCTTTTCCTTTCTCTCCCTGTTAGTGGATTTCATTTGTTTGCTTGTTTGTTTGTGACGGGGTCTCACAATGTAGTTCACGCTGACTGTGAACTTAAAACAGTCTTCCTGCCTCAGCTTCCTGAGTGTGGAAGTAGTAAGCTTTCCACAATAAGTGAATGTAAATCACAGGCATGTGCCACCACGCAGCTGTTGGTGGATTTCTCTGGCCACCAAAACGAAGTCACCCTGATCCTTGCTGTGGAAGCAGTTGATCTTTTAGTGCAGGGGGCCAAGCATCATTTCCCTGCCTGGTCCACATTTATCTGACTTAGTGTGACTCACGGAGCCTTTTTACAGGATTGGTGTCTGGTTTAAAGTGTGTATGGAGGACCCTGGACCTGACTCACTAGGGCATTTCTTGCTGGGCTCTCGGGAATTGACCCTCTGAAGAGCATAGTATTAGCAGGATACGGTATTAGCCTTGGGCTAGTTCTGGGTCCTGTCTCAGTCTTAGTTTTCTCATCTGCAAGGTGCACGTAATAGCACTTCCTGCACTGCATGGTTTTGAGTGCTTAGCACAGTGCGAAAGGCTTATTTGCTGCCCGATGTATTGTGACTTGTTTAAATTAGGATAGGATTTGCAGATAGACTGAACTTTCAAAAACAGTCCATTTGCAGGATTTGCAAGTGAACTTTGGAAGAGTCTTTGAGCAGCTTAAGTACTGCCTCCCCTCTCTGCTGGCAGGGTTAGTACTATAGGTTTATTCCAGTTACTAGTGTATGGTCTGTCTGCACCCAGCACACTGGCTGCGTGAGGGTGGGGCACCCATTTTGACCTGTGCGTCCATAGGATGCGGAACTGTGCTTGGCCCCTAGCAGATACACCGTAGATATTTGATGAAGCAATAGGAATGAATGGGAAATTTTGCTAATTTTTTTATACCTGTAGTAAAGCCTTTGTTCATATATTAGTTCCAGGCTGTGCCTTAATCATAAACTTCTCATTGAGAGGCCTGAATGAAATTTCAGGGAATAATCATGAGGCAAATGACTTTAGTTGCCATGAAAATCTCCTGTTGCCCCCAGGTCCTGGGCATCTGATTACACTCCACCACGTGGCCCCCCCGGCTCTGGCCTACCCCATGACAGCCCTCATTGTCGCGTTTCACACGCTTCAGCCCTCTGAAGAACGAGAGTCTCCCAAACCTGCCTCTTCTCGAGTCTCTGGCTTCAGTGCATCTTTTCAGTCTCTGAAGGACCCACATACACACCCCTGCCCCAAAAGCCTCAGCCCCTGTAGGTCCTTCACCGTCACACCTGTCGCATTCCACGTCTCAGTCCCTGTTTTCTCTCCAGGGGGCTGTGAGCTCCTTGAGAGCAGTAACTGAGCCTTTTGTTTCTGCCTCACCAACAGCTTACCCAGTGTAGCCGTTCCTTCTCTCTACGTGTGTTTAGCGAGTACCTACTGCGTGCCTGGCTTGAGCAGTGAACAAAATGACAGAAATCCTTGCCCTCATGGAACCAACATTCTAGAAGATAAAGGTTTTTTGAATGACCAAATGAATAAGTAAATGAATGAATGAATGGAGTTCCTTTATTTTGATCTCTGTGAATTTAATAGAGCAGTTCATGTACATGATCTCTTTTCTTTTCTTTTCCTACTCCGTGTCCTGCTCCTCCTCCCTCTGTTGTTTTTCCAGTGGTCCGGATGGGGCTGGTTCCCAGGACCTAGTACATGCTAGGTAAAGTGTTCTACCTCTTAAACAAGTTCACTTTTTTTTCCCCCTTTTTTCTTTTCATTTTCTTTTTTTTTGGTGCCGGAGATTGAACTCAGGCCCTTGCACTTACGAGGTAGGCAACAGAACCACTGACCCAAATCCCCAGCCCCCAGGTTCACTTTTAAAAGAGGGAAAAGTAGTCGTACCTCTCAATATTACTCATGTTTGAAACATAATTTAATAACTTAAAGAACGTCATCAGGGTGTAGTTATTATGTAGAGACTTGCTGATAAGATACACTTTCATATTAACCGTATCATTGTAAATCACATGCTTTTTGGCACATCTTGCCCCAGTGCTAAAAGTTTACTGGTGATCAGTTTGTACATTAGAAATTGAAAACATGGAGCAAAAAATTTGGTGTGTGAATTCTGCAGCATATGTTTAAGTCCAAAGGTATGGCTTGTCTCTACCAGAGGTCTCCCATATTTTACTGTTAATGTTTGAAGTATACCGAATTCCCACAAGCTAATTTAAAGTCAGACTTCTGTGCCAGTAAGAACTAATTTCTGCCAAACGGCCATAAATGTGTCCCCTGATATGAAATTTAGATGTTCTTTCCCATCAGGAAAGGGGTATATGGTTTAATCTCAACCTCTTAATTTAAGAGACAAGGAAACTGAGGCCCACACAGAAAGGTCAGTATCTGGGTGAAGACCAATAGCCTACAAGTGGGCCCAGCTGGGCTCCCAACTCAGGACCCTCTCCTCCACTGTCAGCTCACAGTGGCCCTCCCCAAAGCCTGCTTGCTCCTGCTGAGTTGTGAGAGCATCTCTTCGTGGGGAACAGTTCTAGTGCTTTACATATATCCTTGGGTCTCCATAGCAACCCTCTGGGGAAGTGCTATGATTGTTACCCCATTCTCTTGGGCACTTTTGTTTTGAAGCACCATAAAGAAGAAATTTAAGGGAAAGAGAAGATGTGGCCCTATCTCCAAGAATCTTCTCTCCAGAGGGAGAAGAGGGAGATGTGCCCATGCAGCACACACAGAAAACTCGCAGATCCTTTCTGCACCTCAGTTCTTTGTCCCTGGCCATGTTCTGTAGATTCAGTGGTGCCTCTGTTTGTCAGTTGGGGAAACTGATGCTCAGAAAGGTCACCCAATACAGAAATGTACATGCTTCCTTTATCCCTGTAGCACAGGGCCTGACACTTAGACACCAGGTAAATACAGGGTAGGGATACTGTGACCACATCCTGCAGAGGATCCCCAGGCAAAGAAATCGAGGAGGTGAGGACCAGGGATTTAGCTCAGTGGTTCCGCCACCTGCCTTGCAAGCGCAAGGACCTGAGTTCGATCCCTAAAACAAACAAAACAAAAGGGAATCCAGGGGGTGACTCCTGAAGGCCAAGTTGTCTTTGTCATCCCTGGCTGGCCACTGAGGACCAGAAGGAAGGGAGAAGCACTAAAGCTGGTTTTCTGTTAGCCTGTCTGACGTGACAGAAGTGCTTGTGCTTAGGTATTCAAATCTTTTCTTGGAAATCTCGTGTATTCCATTCACTGCCTCACAGAGTTAGGTAACTTTATTTACTCATGCTAAACAGGGCCATTTCAGAGAGGAAATTATGCAATGTACTATGCAAATGTGGCATTCTGGGGAGAGCAAGTATAGAGATAAGTGTGGTCACCACTGCATTAGAAGATGAGATCTGTGCCCCTAGTGGCAGGCTGCATGTCCCCTGATAAGGGGATATGCCATGCTCTACTTGGAATCGCTGCTCATTGGGATCCTGTTTCTGGTAATTACATTGTCACGGAGTTATGCATCTGTGAACTTTGTGCAGTGTGAATAAGGGGAACAGTGAATAGAGCTTTTGCAAGCCACCCAGCTCTGGATAGACTGGAGCCGCAGGGGGATCTGCCCTACACTTGTTCTGGGTATGTGGGAACAGACAGGGAAAATTCTCACTCTCTTCTCCCACGAAGAGCCTCTGGGAGTTTTCCAAGGAAGGGAAAGTGAAGGCATTTGACCAATTTTTGTGGTGGTTTTGTAAAAGCCAGTCGCATCTTTTACTAGCCATGGCATGTGCATTTCAACCTAAGAGAAAGGAAGTAGCTGTGGAAACCCCCACTTATGGGGGCAGGTAGAGCTGAGCCAGGACCTGCACAAGCCCAGCTGTAAGCACCTGGAACGAGCTGCCTGGCCTCCTCAGCCTCAGGCTCCCGGTCTGAGCGTGGCACCCATCAGTGCCTCCACTGAGCTATTGCTCCTGAGCCACTTAATAGTCACCCATCACACAGGAAATGCTGAATGAACAATTGGCAGGTTTGCCTGACAGTGCTGCACAGCGAGCATTGATTTAGTGTCCTTGGTGGCCATGGAATCCCGAAACATTCAGTCTTTTGACTTGGATAAGAGATGATACTTGCTCAGGTCCAAACTTCCCATTCAAATTCTTTCTCCTCAAACTTGGAAACCAAATGGATTTTCACAGCAAAGGAATCTTGTAGTCATTAGTCAAAGTGATTAAAGAGAAGTCGGAAAAGTAGCAGTCATTATGGGCCAGGTACCATGGTATTACTGACCAACCACCTTGAGTTAAACGTACTGCTGTGACCTGTCTGAACTTCACTACAACCCTAGCAGTTCATTTCTCCCAGTGTGTTATTTGAAATCTTTGAAGTGTACAACCAGACTGAAAGAATTGTATAGCAGTGAATACTCACATGCCCACCACCTGCATTCTACCACTAACTTTGTACCATGCTTGTTTATCCGCATCTATTCCTGTGTCCGTGCCATCAGTCCATCCTGGTTTGTTTGTTTGAACTGGGGATCGAACTCCGGTCCTTGCCCTTGTGAGGCAGGCAGGGGAACCACTGAGCTAAATGCCCGGCCCTGTTTTTTGTTTTGTTTTGTTTTGTTTTAATGCATTACAGAGTAAACTGTAGACCCTATTACTCATCTTTCTAAATGCTCCAGCATGCTTGTCATGGAGAACTCTAAACTCATGTTATTATCCCTGGCGCCTACAGTTGGGCATCTGAAATGAAGTCATGTACCCAGAGTCAACTCGGCTAAAAGTGGTGGAGCTTCAGCCCACCTGCAGGCCAAGGCCGGGCTCCTGATTGTCCTCTGCACACCCCGCTCCGTCTAGGGCTGTGCTCCTGGGTGGGGAGTAGGCTCGGCTGGGTTCGGCAGCACAGGTTCTCTCAACAGTGTTTCAGCCGGTTATTCCTGGTACTGAGGATAGAGGTAGGTGGAGAGGAGGCCCAAGCCCCGGGTTGGCAGTGAGATTGCTGTAGCCTCATCACAGCTGAGATTTTAAAATTTGGGTTTTAGGATTTAGGTCAATTCACCTGGGTAATGGGATCAGCACCGTACGCTCTGCATACCTAATGACTACTGTCCTTTGCAAAGCCAAGAGCAAATACCAATGTGGTGTTCCCTTTATTCCTAGAGGGGCCTGGCTCATGGGCCTGGTGGCAGAAATGTGACAGAGCCACTGTCTATCCAGGAAAGATCGCACACCACACCTGCTCTCTTGCCATGCTGGGAAGGAATGCTTAAGGGAGCTTCAAAGAAGACAAAGTAATTGATTGCTGCTTGCAGCAAATAACCCATAAGCTGTTGCTGAGTTGATGGAGAAATGGTTACTTAATTTTCTTCAAAGGATTGATTTGACTGTCAGGGATGCAGCTAGCTAATTGAGTGTGCAGGTTCACACCCTCAGTGAAAACAGTCGGGAGTCCACTGAGGCTCAGAAAGGTCTGAATATCGTTCCCACAAGACTGTTCTCCTTTGGTGGTGTAGAACTGACCAGGGCCCACTCCTTGTCATCCCAGTTCTGTTGGATGGCATTTGAATCAACACACGTTTCTTTTAAGAAGCGCTTGTGTTAACTTCTAAGAAAATGTGATGTGAGCGACTCTATTACATGCCAGCGTGGCTGTCCTTTTCATTCTGTAGTAGATTTTGGCACGCACGCTCCCACTGGCTTTCTGACTGACCTTCGCATACCTCCTGTGCTGGCCTCTCTGCTCTGTCCCTTCATGAGTCCGGCCCCTCCATCCCTGGGTGGGTAAAGCCTCTCCCCGACTGCATTCTGTCACCAGGGGCCATGTGATGCTGGCTTTCTAATTACTGTCAGTGCATTACTTGGTGCTACAAAGTTCTGTCTCTGAACCACTAGGGCTTGTCCCCAGAGTGTCAGTGTTCCAGAGGGCTGCTGTTAGTCTGCAGTCTGCAGGCTCCCAGAGGGCAGAGCTTCAGCTTGTCTTGCTTACATGTATCCCAGAATCTGGAGGGGAAAAAAAGACACCCAAGGTCCAACTGTTCTGCATGTGGGAAGAAAAACCCAAGGGTGGAAAAGAAGCAGCATTTTCCAATTGCAGGAGGACCTGGGACCCCACGGGAAGGGGCCACCAAGTCCCCGGGGGAAGAGGAGACCTTGTCCAAGGCAGCCCAGTAGAACACAGGAGGCTCCAGGCCCTCAGCCCCAAGGCCTGCCTGTTGAAAGTTGATGTCATTTGATTGTCCTCTGCCAAGACCAACCAGCACCCCCACCATGCAGCGGCCCAGTGGGCGTGCCCCTTGTCTGAAGGAAGCAAGGGGCGGCTCGCTGGCCTCCTCCAGGGCACTAGAGCCCAGGTTCCATCAGCTTCCTTGGGATGGTGTGAAGGTCATCTGTGCCTCTGACGCTGCCCCACCCCCAGCCACATCGTTTGTCAGCCTGTGACCTCTGCAGTCTGTGTTTTCGGAACCACAGGTCTCGAGGTCTGCTGTACCTAAGCAGTCAATAAAGGGTGGCTGTGACACTGATAGAACTACTGGAAGCGGAGGCCGCCACTCCAGAAAGGCAGCCCTGACCATCTTTCAGTGTGTAGTTTTAAAGAACCAAAGCCTGGACAAGCATCACAGCCTCCACTCCATCAAAAGCCAGTGATCCTCACGGGCTGGGCCCCTGCAGTTTCTCCCAGCTGTGTGCAGAGGCAGGGATGGAAACTGTGGCTGGGTGGATGCATAGAGGGTCCAGGACTCTACTCATATCCCTTGAAAACAGTCACAGGCCTTGCTGGTCTGCTGTCACCTGGGAAATTCAAGTGCCAGCCGCCCACCTTGGACTCCTTTTCCCGGTTCTAGGCCCCACCTGACCTCTGATTAGCAACACCTGCCTGAAAGGCTGGGGAATGTTTACTAAATTGCTGATCTGGACTCCAGCTAAGGCCTAAAACCTACAGTATCAGATTTCAAAGCCCTGGCACTCAGCTTGCCTCCAGATCCTGCTGTTAAGTATAAAGACTTCCTTGATTCTAAATGTAGTTGGAGCCACCAACCTGGAGAATTAAATTACGGTATTGGCATTCATATTTTATTAGGAAGGGATCATTTAAATACAGCAAAGTCAATCAGTCCCCTTGATTGCTCAGTAATGAGCTGCAGCCTGGCAGAGGGAGGGAGCTGGGAGGAGGTCGAGGCATCCCAGGGGCTGGAAAGAACAGCCGGTTGAGAAGCCTGTGGCCTCAAAAATGGGACCACCAAAGACTTGAGCTTCCTCCCATCCCATCCCCAAATACGTCTTCAGCTCCAGCCATGCCCTGGCCCCCTTCGGCGTGAGAGAGACAAGTCAGGGCCCTGCCTCCTTGGGGCTTACAGTGTGGATGGGAGGCCAGCTTAAGCCAAAAGGAGTGAGTGTTGAATTCCAGAATGGTGGTCATTGGGGCTTGAGGGTGGGAGAGAAGACTCGGGCTAGGGGTCCCCTACAGATGAAGGCTCAGGGGCTACCTGAGGATAAGCCAAGATACCGTGTACCTTGCCTTCTCCATAACTTCTTAGGAGTTCTGAGAAACAGTGAAAAGCCATGATTCCCTGTCTCCCTCTGCAGACTCATTGGTCAGGAGCCTGCATTCAAAAAGCGTGAGTGTCCCTTGGGTCCAGTGTTCTGACTGGAGCCGTGGCTCCAGGAAGTCAGACATTTGATTTGTGCTGAGAAAATACCGTGGCCACTTCTGACAGCCACCACAGCCTGTGTCTGTGGCGTGTGCTGGGTGCTGTGCTGGGCATGGCTGATCCCCTACTCTTCTTGAACCTCCTGGGACTCTTCCTGAGCAGTCTGGGCAGGCCTGCAGTAGCTTAACTCTTACTGTCAGTGAGGAACCTGAGGCTCAGCAAAGGTGGTGACCTGCCCAGGGCCACTCAGTTATTAATGGTGCCCCCATGGTGAGAGACGATGGAGCTATGAAAAGTTCCAAGACGGTCCCTGTGCTTGTCACTAGGATACCTGGCTTAGTGGCTAAGCACTGTACACAGTGGGTGTGGGGCATCTGTGAAAGAAAAGAGAGCGCAGAGAGGGCTGCAGGAACACTCGGAAATGGATAACAAGAGATCCACAAAGTGGTTGTCTCGGGGAGAGGGACATGGGAGAGATTTATTGTCTACTGTAAAAAAAAAATCATACCTTTTAAACTGGGAACATATGTGTTATCTAGTCAAAGAGATTGATGCACTGAATATTTTCAAATGAAGTTAGGCGGCATATCCTCTCTGCCTGCCAGTAAATAAAACAAAAGTCAGTGCCCAGGAGGAGAGGGCCACACAGGTTTCCCTGGATCAGATCCGAGTTCTGTTGGGAGGTGTGAGGGAAAGTGGAGGTGTCTGCCATCCTGCTTGCTCTGCCAGAGGGTCTGCTTCCTCCCCAGGACAGAGACTTGACCTGTGGTGCTTTCCCAGCCCCAGTCCAGCCCTGCCAAAGGGAGCCCGAGCCTCCCTTCTGGGCCCTGAGCTTGTCAAAGGGGGCTCGGCCTCATTCTCAGTGTGGTTGCCTCATCTCTGGTGAGCACAGGGCCAGGGCAGAGGTTGGAAGGTGCCCATGGAGGTTGGGATGGACATCGCAGCTCTTGAGCCACCAAGGCTGGCTGTGTTGGAAACACAGCTGCATACCAAGAATGCCATTGGAGACCTCTCAGGCTCTTGCCATCATCTGGCTCTGCGACTGTCCACAGCCTTTGGGATCAGGCAGAGGCCGCCAACTGGCCAGCAGCTTGGCCCAGGCCTCTTCCCCTTCCCGGCTGAGCCCCAGAAAGACCTAAGACCCTTTTTTCCAGGGTGTAGAAAGACTCATTTTTTTTTCTTTATTCCTTTTTAAGCATGCAAATAACATACCTGTTTTCCCTCTGGAATTTCAAAGCCCTGCATGTAAATTAAAATTCCCCTTGTAGCTTGCTTTTCCACTCAGCAGTATGTTCTTGAAACTTAGCCTCATTGAACTATCTGGAGAGCTAATTCATTCCTTGTCGTGGCCACACACTTCGGTGTCTGAGTCTGAACATATTTTCTTAGGATTCCCCTGTTTGCTAAACATCTGATTCCTTACAGACTCAAATGCTACTCTCAGCATCCCTGTGCACATCTCTTGGCCCACACATCTGAGCATTTTTCTTGGGAACATACTAGTTGCCAGGTCATAGGATGTGAAACTTTCAGTTTTAATAAATAATGCTAATTTGCCCTTCAAAATGGCTATGTTAATTTATTCTCCACCAGCAGCTTTTGAGAATGCCAGTTTCTCTGCATCCTCAGCAACACTTGATGTTATCGAACATTTTTACTTCTGCCAGCCCTGTGGGTGGAAGATGGTATCTTGTTTTGATTTGGTTCCTGATTTCTCACAAGGCTGAGTGCCTTTCTTTGTGTGTTTATTGGCTATTCTCATCTCCTCCTCTGTGAATCCTTTACATTCACTCCTTTTGCTACTTAGATCATGTAGGTATTCTGCATTTTCTTCTGATAATTTTATTCAGTATTCTTGTTAGAGTCCTAAGCTGTACCCCTAGAAGAAAAGTTGTTAGGGGAGAGCCAGGAGATCTAGGGCCCTGAGATCTAGAAAATAGATGGATGACCAGGAGGCCTTGTACCACCTGTCACCTGCACTGGCCTCTCCTGGCCGTGGACCACTCCTGACAGTCAAGCAAGGAGGATCCTGAGACTGCCCCACACCTGACAGAGCTACCTGCTGCTGAGTCCCTCCCATATGCCCCTGTCCCTCAGGTACCTCTGTGCTGCGTTGCTCTCTCTGACTTCAAGCAAAGTCCACATATGCTTGTGTGATGGTCGCACATGTAGGCCTTAGAGTGCGTGCATAACCGGGTTCCACTCACCCACTCTGTTCTGGGTCATTCCCCCCACACACACACACCCAGGACACTATGTCCACCCAGACATGACCAGCCCATCCCCAGGGCTCCAGACAAGAAAGCCTATAGGCCACATGGTGATAGCTGAGATAGCCACAAACAAGTTATCCAAACCCAGCATTTCCTCAGTTTCCCCGAAGGGCGGCATTCTTGTGTAGTCGGTGGATGCCGCTTTGTTTCTCCTGAACTGCCCCCACAGCTCACAAAGAGCAGAGGTCCCTCCCTGGGCGCCTTCCTGCTCATGGGTACGCCGTGTCTTAGTTTTCTTATGAAGTCTCACTGAGTTCTCACAGGGCTTTGATGTCTCAATGACATTTCTGAGAGCTGTTCCGCTTTGGGGTTTTGTCCTTCCTTTTTTGTTCTTTGTGGTGGAAGTGGTAGGGCTTTTTTTCCCCTGAAGTCTCTTAAGCCAACTCAGCTTTGTGAGGGAGTTAGGTTATCTGCCAACAAACCCCACTTTTACCAACAAACCCCACGGTCTCTGACAAACCCCAGTGTTGCCAACCCACGTGACTGCGTCTGCTTTCCCAGTCTGACCCTCAGAAGAGTTCTTTTGCAAACTTTCAGGCCAGGAGGCAGCCAAGCTGGCTTGTTGCTGGAGTGGGGCAAGGGGGACGAGGAGAGGAAAGGGAGGGCAAAGAAAGGGAGAGTAGGGAAGGAAAAGGTGGCTTTGTTTGTATTGTTTTTCAAAAGGACAAGATTCTCATTGAGAAAATGTTTACTGCGTAAAGAGCATAAACCATAACTACCACAAAGAAAATGTCTCTTAGAATGAATAAGATGGCTTTCCTTTTCGGTAACACAGAAGGCTAGATATCCAGAGAGAGCCATCCAGTGAGGACTAAAACTTCAGGATAAAACACTAAAGTTTTTTGCACCTAAACTGGACTGTTGAGAACGGAGGGAACGTCCTGTCCACGGATAGTAAGAAAGCACAAGTCCACACAGGCGGATGTGCCACCAGTGTTTACCTCTGGGTCTCTGGCCAGATGTCACGTACTAGAGAGAAGAAACGGAAGCACGAGGCCTGTAAGATCCAGGAGGGCGATCTGGAAACACACACACAAAGCCCAAATCCCAGGCAGGTCATAGCTGTGCGAGACAGCGCAAAGAGAGGCGTTCTCCTTTCACCTTTGGGTCAGATTAAGTGAGAAGAGGCTAGGGCTTCGTGAACACCTGAGCCCGAGTTTGCTCTGTGTGATCAAAGTGAGAGTTTATACTATCTGTGTTACCTTCCTCTTCTTTCAATAAATTTAAGCCACACGTTTGGTTAAAGTGCTCCAAACGGATCTCATTCAGGTGATGGATGTGTTTCACAACCTAATACCGTAACGTGCAGACGTAAATATAGTAAAAGTCACATAATACACAATATACTTTGAGTGAATTTTGTGGTCTATAAATTGTACCTTAGTAGAGCTATAAAGGGGAAAAACACACACCACCTACCCATCCTTCTCAACAAAGACTTTTGTTAATGTTTTGGCACATTGCTCTGTACTTGTATTTCTTTTTGTTTTTTTTGGTACTGGGGATCGAACTCGGGTCCTTGCGCTTTCCAGGCAGGGGGTGGAACCCCTGAGCTAAATCCCCAGCCCTGTACTTGCATTTCTTTTCAGGGCTTTTGGGGGTGGGGTGGGGGTATTACTGGGGTTCGAACCCAGGGCCTTACACATAGTAGGCAAGCACTTTCATATCGAGCACTAAACATATTAAACTCATGGTATTAAAATTTTTATCTTTTTCCTTTTAAAATTATAATGTTTCCTATTGTCATTATGTGTATTTGTAAATATGTTTTCTCTTGTTTTGCAGTACTGGAGATCAAGCCTAGGGCCTTATGCATGCTAAGCTAATGCTCATGGAGCTACACCCCTACCCCCAGCCCCATGTAAATGTGGCTTTTAAGTTGGAGTTTTTTATGTGTGTTTCAAAAGTGTGTCTTGAATACTTTCTTACTTCACGATAGTTCAAAGCAACAGAACAGTACATGAAACAAAAGTGAAAGTTTTCCCATTAAAACTTCTCACGTACATATTCCCACCCTCAATTCTCAGTTCCCTCCCACAGGTAACCCACTGACAGTTTGTTAAACAGAATCTTTTACGTGGGTAATAATTTTTCATCTCATGGGGAAAAATCATACTCAGTTTGTTCCCCTATTTGGGGACATTCTGAAGCATTTGTGATAGACAGTTACATTGGAGAGAACTCAAAGTAGACCAGAGTTGATGATTGTTACCCAGGTGACTTCAAAGTGATCAAGAGCAGGTACTGAAGGAGCCATCAAATTCAGAGTTAACTCTCAAGTAAGAAGAGGGACCTCGCATATGCTGAGGACCTTCTATGCCCAAGACCCCATGGTAGATGCTTGTCATACCTGTTTTCATGTATGACACCCAATGTTGCAAGACAGGCCATTCTTCCCATTTCGCAGAAGGAAAATTGGGATTCAGAGGAGCCAAGTAGCTGGCCCAGGATCACACACCATGTGGCGTGGAGCTTGGCTCTGAATTGTCAAACGCTGAAGTGGGAGTTGATGGTGCTGTTACAGAGAGTTTCCTGTCATCACTTAATTACTTAATTTAGACAAACACCGTCACAACTGCAAACTGCCATTGGCCCATGTGACCTGAAATATCCCTGGGGCTCCTGGCTCTTCGTTTTTTGGCATTATTATTGTCATTTATCTGCGGGGGATCAAACCCAGAGCTTTGTGTGTGCTAGGCAAACACTCTATTACTAAGCTGTATTCCCAGCCCCAACTAGTAGTCATTTTTAAACTGCAGTTTGAAGACCTTATATCAGTAAACATTGGTCTGATAGTTCCTGTTCTTTAAATTGGTCTTAGCAAATAGTGCTCTGAGGGAGTGTGCATCATTCCCATTTTTCAGACGAGGAATCTGAGGCCAGTGAGCTAAAGAAACTTTCCAGCAAAACTGGCTGAAAAGGGACACAGACCCATTTCCATGTGACACTTCAAGCCCAGGCACCAGCACCTGAGCTCTGTTTCCCAGCAGAATGAGAGGCAGCTATCAAATCCTTGTGAAAGCTGGCTAGCCAGACTGGGCTCATCCTGCTTTTCTTCCCTTTTCCCAGATAACAGTGACCTGATCGCGTGCACAGTGATCACCAAGGATGGTGGCATGGTCCAGCGATTCCTGGCTGTCGATATTTACCAGATGAGTCTGGTGGAGCCCGACGTGTCCCGGCTTGGCTGGGGAGTGGTCAAGTTTGCAGGCCTTCTCCAGGTAAGATGGCCAAGATCTCTGGAATCTCTTCTCAGTCAGCCCTACAAACACACAGACACCAACTTCTCATCTTTGCAATCCTTTTCTATTTTTTTAAATTTTTTTTGTATCGGTACATGTTTGTAAAAATGCACAGTGATTCCATTCATCACAGGAAGGTGGTCCATACACGTAACACATCTTAATTCTTTTTTCATCCTCTTTCCCTCCTCTCCCTCTTCTTCCATTTCTAATAATACAGGGACTATATGAATAAATTGCCACTGAAAAAAGTCTAACCTTAGCTTGGCATGGTGGCACATGCTTGTAATCCCAGGTACTCAGAAGGTTGCAGTAGGAGGATTGCAAGTTTGAGGCTGGCCTGGACAACTTAGACCCTGTCTCAAGAAAGAGAGGTAGGCTGGATGTATACGTCAGTGGTGGAGAGTTTGTCTAGGCTGTGTTAGGCCCCGATTCAGCCCCCAACACTGAAAAAGGTCTGCTTTCACCAAAATCCTCAATGCTTACATTTCCTTTTGTCTGTAAGAAATAACCTCCAAGGCTGCAAGTTCAGGGCTACCTGGGCCACATCGTGAGTTCAGGGCCAGCCTGAACTACATAGCAGGACCCTGTCACAGAGAGAAAGAGAGAGGGAGGGAGGGAGGGAGGGAGAGAGAGAGAGAGAGAGAGAAAGACAGGAAACACCTCTATTAACAGGCTGATTCTTCCCTATCTGTTTCTCTGCCAGATGTGTATAGAAATGTAACTACATGTAGTGTTTTTTAAATTGTGTATGCTCAGCCCTTCATATCTACAGGTTCCACTTCTGCAGAGTCAACTAACTGTAGATCAAAATACGTTAAGTAAAACTGTGTCTGAACTGAACATGTGGGCCTTTCTGCCTTATCATTATACTCTAAATAATATTTACATCACATTTTTGTTGTATTAGACGATATAAGTGCTGGGCGAGGTAGTGCACACCTGTAATCCCAGTTACTCAAGGGGCTGAGGCAGAAGGATGTTGAGGCCAGCCTGGGTAACTTGGTGATATGTACCCTATATCTAAATAAAAAAGGGCTGGGGATCTACCTCAGTGCTCCCTGGGCTCCCTCTCCAGTACTTCAATAAAATAAAAGGTATTATAAAGTAATCAAGAGATTATTTAAAGTTTAAGATAGTATGTGCATAGGTTATATGCAAATACTATGGCATTTTATATAAAGGATTTGGACATCTGCAGATTTTTATTCCCTTGGAAGGTCATGAACAGTCCTTCTTGGATACCAAGGACATATTTGAGAATGCATGTGCATTTTTTGTGGTATCGCACTACGTTAAGCTTTGCTTTTCTTTGCTTTTCTTTTTTCCCCACTCAATAGAATATCTTGGAGAGCCAGCCTTGTCAGTACCTGCCGACCTTCTAGTATTCTTCTCAACTGCTGTATGACTGACTGTACCAGAGCATGTTTGGCCAGAGCCCTGTTTGACTGTTCCCAACTTTTTATCTTTCCAGATGGTGCTGCTGTAGAGTTGTTCTTATTTCCTTATACCTTGGGCAACATTTCCCTAAGCAATAAACCAAGAAATTGGGATGCACCTCTTTTAAGTGTGAACAGACACTGCCAACTTACTCTAATGATTTATGAAAATGCCTTTCTCCTCACCCCCTCATCAGCAGAGAAAGGCTCCGCATTGCCAAACACTAGGTTGGAGCTTGGGATTTTTTAATGATGCGTGACAAGTTCCAACCAGGTAGTGGATGAAACAAAGAACAAGGAGGGTAAAGAAGTCCTTCCACCTCACACCTCTGCCATAGCCCGGGTCCCTGAACTTTGGGCAAGCATATCCTAGCCTGGGACTTGCAGTCCATTTCCTTGCTATGCAGTTCTGGGTTCTGGATCTTACCAGGCTGATCCACCTCTGCCTTGCTGCCGACCTGCAGTCCGTATCCTGCTATCCATGAGAACGATCCATGTATTTGCAGATACTAATGCAGCCTCTTCCCCACTGTCTTCCTTTTTAGGACCTTCATATTTAAAGATACCTTTTACAGGGGACAGTGAGAGAAGCAACTGCAGGGGGATCTTTCATTTAAAGAAAGACTTCTGTGCAAGACATTGTCCATTAGGAGACCTACACTTCGTATTTGTCTAGGCTTACAATTAATTTCCTTTAGAATTTAGTGTCAGGAAAGTGTTTTTCTCCCTCAGGGGATTAATAGGTATCTTCCATCAGACAATAAAAGCCACATAAATCTTTTTTCTTTTTTTTTTTTGGTATTCCAGTAGCTACTATTTTTCAGTTGTTGCTACTCACCGCATGCCTGCCGTAAATGCCCAATGCCCCCGCTGGTCCTTAGGGCCTCGTTCTGATGCAGGCATTGTTTCCAGAGAACCCGTGCCGTCCAGAGAACTGTAACCGTCCTCCTGGCTGAGCCTTCTCCGTCATTTTCCCCGCCTCTTTTAGCGTCTCTGACCTTTGTATCCATCTCCTATCTAGTGCTTTTATCTCGTATCACCTTAAACCTTTGTGGGAGCCAGATTTTCTCTGCAGAATCCATTCTGAGATTGGTTATTAGCCTTGCTACAAGTCAGTCTCTTCTCTACCTTTCACATAAAGCTTTTGTAAAATGTCTTCCCTCCGTGTCCCTCTCTCAGGGTTACTGTTTTCCTTGAGGAACCAGAAGTTCCTCAAAGACACAAAAGGATGCCAAAAATGCCTGATCCTTAAGAGAAGCACGTAGATGAGTGACTGTATCTGAGATATCCCAGATGGTGATAGGGATTTTGGTTCATCGTCTCTGGATTCTCAGTAGTAAGAATTGTTAATTTGCCTATTGCCTTATCAACGGCCCCTTGAAAATGTTGATGTACCCCTTTATTTACTAAGCACCCCAAGTTCTCATGGAAATGGCTACCAGACACCATAACCAGCACTGACTCTTCTTGAACCTCTCTGCTTCCCACACTGTCTTCTCCCACTGGACCTGGGCTAGTCGGTGCTCCTTCACTCTGTCACATGTTCTAGATGACATACAAATGTCACACTCCTAGGCATCTGCTCCCCTCCCAAGCCCGACGAGCACTTTGTCTTTGCCTCTTCCCTGTGCAGGACATGCAGGTGACTGGTGTGGAGGACGACAGCCGTGCCCTGAACATCACCATCCACAAACCTGCATCCAGCCCCCATTCCAAGCCCTTCCCCATCCTGCAGGCCACCTTTGTCTTCTCTGACCACATCCGCTGCATCATCGCCAAGCAGCGCCTGGCCAAGGGCCGCATCCAGGCGAGGCGCATGAAGATGCAGAGGATAGCTGGTGAGTGGCTGGCGCGGGCAGGGTGTCTCCTGGGCCCTTGGGGCAGGAGCAGCCGCAGGTCAGCCGCACTGACCTGGAGAAGCTCCTTGGCTCCTCTGGCAGACGTGGGTGGCTTAGGATTTGTTGTACTTTGTGCAGTAATGGAGAATTGGCTGGGAACTTCCAGCTTCCTAAGTGTTCAACTTCTGGAGAACTTCTAGGGCCTCATGGGAGAGAAGGACAGCCCTCCGTAGCAGGCAAGAGGACAGAAAGCACCTGGCACACACTGACAGCTCCCACTCCATGTCCGTTTGAGAATTTCGCATGCAGTTACATACACGTTACAGAGTGCCTTGACATTCCTCTGCTACCTTTGATTGTGAAGCAACACTGAGATTAGCAGGGCCTCTTCTGCCCATTTTGCAGAGGAGGAAAACAGGCTCAGTGACTTGCCAGAGTTGCTTAGAGAAGAGAACCCAAATGTAGCACTTGCTCTGAAGTGCATCCCTTCCTCCACCCGCTTTCCGGTTCTTTGGAGGAGCAGTTCTGCTGGGGAAGGGGCAGTGACCCAGCGCCGAATTCCAAAGTCATTTTATACTGCTTTGTTTTAATCCTCTTATTTGCTTTTATTGAATTTGTATTGTTTTGGTACATGACTGCATTGCATACTGATTACATTCCTTCGGGGGAGTCAGTACGTATACGTAACACATCTTAATTCTTCATTTCATCTCCTTCCCCACTCCTTCGTTTTGCGCTTCACAGGGTTGGCTGTGAATCTTTGAGGAAGCTTGCCTAGTTAAGGCACAGAAACGAGGGCCCTCAGTTCATTATCAGGACAGTTACAGCCAAGGCATGGTGTGTGTGTTCGTGTGAGAGGGCGCTACATTCCATCGATCCAAAAACTATAAATGGCCTTTTTCACGATACCCTGTGCCTTCAGTTCAGCACCAATGGTTATTCTGCTGTGGCTGCTGAGAGGATTTCTAGCCCATGGGGCAAGGAGGGGCCCTCTCTCATGAGTAACCTAAAAGTAAGCTCTGGGAGGGCTGTGTGAACACTTCTGATTCATTGATTTACTGTGCATGCCTCGTTGATTTGCACCGGCCTGCATCCCATGTAGTTCTCCCCTCTTATTTCTCATTTAGCTGAAACTTGGCCTGCAAAATCATTACAGAAGCATTTTGTAATGTGCAAAGTGACTTAAATCATTCAGCCCTCTCTCTTAAGATTTATTTTCAGAGTGGGTTTTTTTTTTTAATGTAAAGCAGTTTCTCATAGCTGGCATGAAGGCCAAATATTTCATTTGGAAATTGAGAATTATGCTGTAAAGTGGCTGTTAGAACTAACGCCTTGGGTATCTCTTAAGTTAATTTTAAAAAGCCCCTCTGAACTAATATATCATGAGATTTGTTTATGGAACAGAGGATAGCAGCCATGACAGATACACACTCACAAATACACATGCTTAGCGTGCACATATTCTTTCTCACACATAGTTGGCCCTTCGTATTTATGGGTTCCATATCTGTGGATTCAACTAAGCAGGGATTAGAAATATTGCGGGGGGGGGGG
>NW_022900946.1:13506085-13558165 GCF_012274545.1 Fukomys damarensis | reverse complement strand
TGTACTGAACTCCCAGATTTTTTTTCCCCATAACATTTCCCTAGCAATCTAGTATAACAACTATTTACATAGCATTTACATCCTATTGAGTATAAATCACCTAAAGATGATTTGAAGTTTACAGGAGAATGTTCCCAGGTTATTTGCAAATACCTGGCCATTTTACATACAGAACTTAGGCAACTTCAGATTTTAATGTCCTTAAGAGTTTCTGCAATCAATCCCCTGCGGATATGAGGGTCATTTATATATACTTACATAAACCTTCAGGGGAGAATTACCCCTGCTTCTTTGGGGTCTGAAACACCACTAGAAGCTAAGCCACTGGCAAGAGTCTATCTACATGGAACTCGAGATTTCAAGGTGTAAATTGGCCCAGCATCCATTCTGCTTGAAGAACCAAGCCCAAAACCCCTCATTCCTTGGTCTCAACCTTGGCCTGAAGCCCTCACTAGATACCTGGCTGTGTTTCATGTTCTGAACCTCAGTGGGATCTTCCGTGTTCTGCTGGTCTCCCCAGAGCAAGGCTGCCTGCTTGGTATCTCCCAAGTGCCACAAATGGTTGGGCCACAGCCCCCAAGTCTTTTTTCCTGCCTGTCCCATCCCACGTACTAAGAGTGAACTGGGCTGTTGTTTGATTGTAGCACTCCTGGACCTCCCAATCCAGCCAACAACTGAAGTCCTGGGATTTGGACTTGGCACCTCCGCTTCCACCCAGCACCTGCCTTTCCGCTTCTATGATCAGGGCCGCCGAGGCAGCAGTGACCCCACGGTGCAGCGCTCTGTGTTCGCATCTGTGGACAAGGTGCCAGGTAAGTTCCCTCCCGCTGGGGATCTGGGGACCTTCTCTCTGTTGGGTCTGTGTACATTGCCCGTTCTTTCTGAGAAATCCCAGCAGCTTGAAGCACCAGCTTCTTAGAATGTATCAAAGCATAATACAAATTAACACAAACCCCAGAAGTAAATCTTGGCTTTCCCTTTGGTGTTTTGCCCCTTCAGTTTGGTTTTCCAAAGATTTTGGGGGTATATGAAGAACTTCTCAGAATTGAGACTAAGAAGTTTCTTGGAAATAATTGGATTCTTGGTAATGAGGTTGTGGGAGAGTAATTTCCTCCTCCATGAAAGATGACTAGAAAGAAATACTATGTGTTTCCTGGTACAATCCCTGAAGAAGCGAGCTGTGTGCAGAGGGCCTCGCTGCACACCAGCTGTCCTTTCCTTCCATTCCACTTTCTCTAGAGCTGTCTCAGCCCTCCTCCTGAACTCCCCGCAGAGGGGAAACTTGAATGGAAAGTTCATTGTCACTTTGGCAGAACAGAAAGAACCGCTTCTCCAGAAGAGCCGCCCTGCTTCCTGTTCTAACACATGGGCCTTAAGTACATCCATATGCACCAGATCCCTCGGTCCCTCGAAAGAGAGACCTTCCTTCCAGTCCAAAACACAGAAACCGGCCCAGGTCTTCCCTGCCATTCCACTCCTCTATGTTTGAGATTCACACCTGAATTGCAGGTGTAGTGAAATGACCTCCAAAGTCGCTGTTGATTTAAAAACAAAGTGCAGCCAATAAGATCCTACCCCAAATGTGGGTCCTTTGTTCCTCCATGATTTATTTTACTCTCATCCTTTGATTCAATTAATTTATCTCTAATATACTGTAGCCATATGATTTTTTTTAATCCAAACAAGATATGCTAAAATGAAAACGTTTACTTTGCTCCAGAAGTAACCACTACTAACAGTTCCTTACATATCCACCCGGAAGTGTTTCTCTGTATATCACATATGTGTCTTTGCGTATCTGTTGCACACGTGGAGGTGTACAGTAGCACACATGTGGTTCTGAACCTTGACTCTGCATTGCTAAGTCAGTGTCACACGTTGGCACAAACACCCAACTTCATTCCCGTTAACTGTTGCATGGTGTTCTGCCCTATAGAGAAACCAGAACATATTTTAGAGTGGTGAACATTCAGGTCATTTCTAGTGTTTTGCTCTGATGGTGTCACAATCAGCATCCTTTAGGTGTCTGTATAATTGTATAACTCCTGGGTGTCTGCAGGATAAATTCCCAGCAGGGGATCTGCCAAGTCAAAGGGAAGTGTTTCATGGTCCCAACATGAACTCGGGGAGGGGAGTGCCCCTGTTTCCTGTGCCACCCACAGCTGTCTGAAAAGACCGATCCCAGGCTGTGCGATTGATGGCAGCCCCACCTCTGTCTCCAGCCAGGGAATGTGAGGTGATGTCCAAGTCCAGGATAAGAGGGCTTTTTGCTCAGAAGTTCTCCAGGTTGCTTTGTGTTCTATGGTGAAGCTTGCTCAGTAAATATAAATTATGGCTGTGAGGTCAGGTTAACCAAACACAGATAGCCCTGGTAAGGAATTCTTTTGGGGTCATTGAGCCTCTTTCAGTGGCAGAACTTAGTGGTGAAGGAGAAAGTCCAGGCCTTATTTCCACTGTTATCCTTTTTGGACAAGATGGAGTGTACATAAACAAACCGAGCCAACTGTCACATTCTTCGGTGTTTACGTGATCATTCTCTGCGGACAGAATGCATGGCAGTGATGAAGATGCATTACTTACCTCCTGCACTGCCTGGGCTTCCAGGGGAAGTG
Source organism: Fukomys damarensis (assembly GCF_012274545.1). Taxonomy (NCBI): domain Eukaryota; kingdom Metazoa; phylum Chordata; class Mammalia; order Rodentia; family Bathyergidae; genus Fukomys; species Fukomys damarensis. The sequence continues at coordinate 13,555,553 of NW_022900946.1, read as the reverse complement.
TGAGACCTGCAGGCCAGGTGGCTGGCACAACTGGGGTGCCCAGCATCCTGTTGCTGGCCCCAGAACTGGGAATATGAGGCGGGACAGGTTGGGACCACAGCAAGTCGCATGTAGTTGATAAGGTAGCTGTCAGAACCCTTGACTGGGCTTCTCCTGGACTCTCAGTGGAAATGCCATTGAGGTGTGGGGAGTAGTGTGTGGACATTCTCATTTATGTGCCCTCCTGCTGTGGGCTGGCTTCAGAGCAGTGGCTCAAAGAGCACATAGCAATGCCAGTGTAAGTTGAGGTGGGCGGTGATGGGGAAGGAGGGCAGCAACCCTTCCCCTTAGTAGTCAGGGCGCACAGCAGTGGCCATTCCACATCCGGAGCCATCCTGAATTCTGTCTTGTCCTCTCCCTTCCATTCAGCAACTGGATCTTTTCAAGAAGTGAATGAGATTCTGCCATAACCTTCCCTTCAGCCTTCCAGTGACTTCCCAGTGACGCAGAGCGAAATTCACATCTCCCTCTGGTCTTACGTGATCACTGTGAGATGTGGCCCCGGCCAGCCTCTCAGTCCCCACCGACCTGGCTCCCCAATTCACCCACCCCTACCCTGGCCAGCTGTCCTGCTCCTCAACATCAGCGCTCCTCATGATCCTGGGCTCAGGGCTCTTCCCTTGCCTCCCTGAAGAGCAGTACAGAGGGGCCCAAAGAGGCTTTGTTATTTATGTGGATTACAATTGCCAATATTCATGACATTAGAAATTAAAGCTAGGGAATCCTTTTAGTAATTCTCCATCAAAGCTGTTGTATGTAGACATAAATACCATGGTTGAATAGTAACTGTTTTCCAAAACAAAAATGATGATTTTACATATTTGCAGATCTCTTTAAAGTCTGGCTTAGTAGAAAGCAGCAGATTCTCCTGTACCTCTTTCAGTCTCGTGTGACAGCATACATTATGTGGCCTCTGGCAAACTCCTCATTGTACCCCTGGGAAAGTGACTATAAAAGAAAAATGATGTCTTACTATTTTTAGGAAAACAGGGATTCCCAGAGCACAGTGTGAGAACCACTACCCTAGATCACTGAGCCCTTTCCTGCCCCAGGGCCTTTGCATTGGATACTCTTGTCTAGACCACACCCATTGCTCAAGCCCAGCCTCTCTGCTTCTTCTTCCAACAGGCCTTTTCTTATGATGCTCCCTGGCCAAAGGTAAATTTCACATTAGCCTATTTTATTTTCTCCATGGCACCACGTTACCCAGCTGACATATCTGTGAACCTGGCTCTGACGTTCCCCCTGGTGAAAGTCACCTGTATGGGACCGCAGTCTGTCCCATTCACTGCTGTCTCTTAGCACCTAGCACTGTGGCTTCCTTTGGTGCTTGTTGAATGAATAATAAGCCTGCATTTGTTCCCTGCCAAGGCCTTCTCCGTTGATCAGATACGGGAAAGACAAGGAAGTTCCCTTGGGGACCGTAGACATTCCGTGGTTTAGTCTGTGACTCTTGGACAAGGTAGCGCAAGAGCACTGAGACCCAGAAGACCCTAAGTACGTTCCTCCATTTAATTGCTGTCCCCAGAGTGGCCGAGCTGTTGTCTGGGCGGTGCACGAGGCAGCAGATTGAGTTGGCAGCACATCTCCTGAATTTCACCACCCTTACCTCGAGTGGGCGGGAACTCAGTGGAGTGGGGCTAAAGGTGAGGCAGGTAGCGGTCGGTGGCCAGCAGAACCTGGCCAAGTGGGCCTTGATGCTGCCACTCCCATGGCTGCCATCAGGGGCCTGAGGGCACTGAGCACAGCCCTTTCCCACCTTCTGGAATGAGGTCCCTGGCACAGACCACACTGTTACAAAAGCCCAGGCTCTATGGGATGCTTACTTCTTCCTGGGGAATAATTCACAGAAAAAAACAGCTCTGGCCACACGCCTCAGGGTAGCTGCTAGCAGAGTTTGCTTTATTAGGACACATCTTCCAATTTTATCTGCCAGTCCAGGTAATTGTCAGACGGTAGTTTATCTGCCCTTTAGAAGCTATAAATGATTATATTTGATGAAAACACACTTTTCATTTCCTTGGAGGAGATATTAAAGGAGAGTATAAATCAGAGCTGATAGTGACTAGCCACTCTGGTGTGTTTTCCTTCTGCCATTTGGCTTAGTAAGAAATCACTGATTCTGTTTATTAGCTGGTTTTATGTTTATGGCTCTTGTCCCTATGTGCACCTGTCTGGCGGGGAGGGCTCAGTGTGGCCAGCATGCGGGGGTGTAAGGCACTTGTCATCTAGACTCAGGCCTGTGCTCCTGTGGTTAGTGCCCTCGGCCCACGGCCAAAGCTGCTTTCCAGAATCTGCCATCGTGGGCAGTTTGTTCAAAACCAGCCCAAGAGACAACTCGAGGTGGCCCTCTAGGTGGCTCTTCCCCAGGCTGTGATCTCCTAGAGCAGTGGCTGCTTACAGGTGCTCACCTGGTGGGATAGGTGTATGGGGAGAGCTGACAGATCACAGCCCAAGGCTCCCAGGGCAAAGTGCCCGGGCAGGTGCCCTGGCAGCCCTCATTGATGGGGCCTTAGTGACCTACCCCCTACCCTGTTAACGTGGGCTCTCCCTGCTCTCTAACCTGCTTAAACGCCTCCCAGGTGGGGCTGGGAGTATAAATAAGAGGTAAAACTTGAGGTGCTCAGTTCCAACCTTGCCACTGCAAAAATAGAAACGTCCATCCAGTGCCTCCTTCCCCAGCCCCTTAGTGCCCATATTCCATGCCATCTGCCTTCCCCCCTCTCCGAGAAGATTTGTTCCTACCTTCTCTGCCCACCCAGTGATCTGTACGTAGCACAGCCCTGGGTGTCAACTATGCTGGCTTTCTGTCCAGCTTTCACTAGGGCGAAGCACATCTCATTTCAGGGCCTCTGCTCATACCCCCATTTCCCTCATCCTGGATCTTCTCTGAAGCCTCCTGGGGGCCTTTTCCCAAATGCCCAGCCTACCCCATCCCCTCTCTGTGTGGCAGCTGCTTTTTGCTTTTTAAACTGAGGCAAAGTTGACAGAACATAGAGCTAGCCATTTGAACTGTTTAGTGGCATTTTGTACAGTCACAATATGTCATCATAACCTCTGCTAATTCCAAAACCCTCCCCCAACATAAAACCCCATTGCCATTAGCAGTCGCTCCCATTCCCTCCTCTCCCCTACCCCTGGCGATGGTTAATCAGTCCCTGGATGTTACGTACAAATCATACAGTACGTGGCCTTTTGCACCTGGCTTCCTTCACGCTGCAGAATGTTTTCACAGTCCATCCATGCTGCAGCATGTGTCAGGCTTCCTCCCTTTTATGGCTGGATGATACTCATTGTATGGATAGGGCACATTTTGTTTGTTTATTCCTCCCTTGATGAGTGAATTTTTCCACCTTTAGGCCACTGTAAACATTCGGGTTTGCACTGTTTGCAATTCTTTTGGGTATATACTTAGGAGTGAAAGCTCGGCCAAATGATAATTTAACATTTTGAGGGACTGCCAAATTGTTTTCCCAGGATCTTCATAGCACTCATTTTAGCCAAAAAAATACTCATTCCTGTTTGCCACCACTGTCCTGCACTCTAATGAAGGCCCTTGGTGGTACCCTCATCTGGCTGGCCCTCAACAGCACTGATGTGGAATAGCAGGTGCTCAGTGGATAAGGAGGTTGGTGCAGAAAGACGGGGCTGGCCAAATTGATGCATCTGGTCATCCCACAAGACGAAATTCCTGTGTCCTGGGCATTTTTGTCTTGCTCAGGTCTGGATCCCGGCATTGGTTTGTGGTGGCACAGGGTGCCAGCTGGAGAGCTGGGCTTCATGCCATGCTCTGCTTTACTGGCCCCTTCCCAGCTCCCCATTGGGTTGGGGAGCCTTGTGTCTGAGGCAAAGATTTAGATCCCTTGCTTGTGTATCTGGGGACTGCTGGGCTCTTTGTGGGTGTTATCTTTATCAAAGGCTCACAAACAGGCCTTATCAGCTGTCCAACCCACCGAAACCTGCACTGCCAGGCCAATCACTGACAGCCACAGGAGGCCTTGGATGACAGCATGCTGAGAGCCAGATGAGCTGACCCCAGGCCTCATATGGATATCCAGAAAAGAAAAGAAAAAACTGAATGTTTAATTCATAGACATCAGCTCTGCCTTTCCCTCCCCTGAGAAGAATGTACTAGGTGCTAATGTCATCTCCTGGTGGTGTTTCCCAGAAATGAGTTTTTTAGGCCTGTTATTTTTCTTGTTTCCGATTATAAAACTGGAGCCAATTCTCTCCTTCCAGCTCCTAAGGCAAAAATACCCTTTCTGGAGTCACACAGGAAGGAGGCCTGCTGCCCTGCAGCTTCCCCAACCCCCAGCAAACCCTTCCCACTTTCAGCTCCCTATTCAGAGAATGGCCCCGCAGGTCAGTAAGTTACAGAAATTCGATTCCTACCCTGAGGCCTTTTTTTTTTTAAGCAAAATTTATTGAGCTGCTAAGCACTTTATGCATAGTTCTCATTTGATCTTCCCAACAACCTTACATTTTTCCTTTCTGCACATGAGGCAGTGACCTGCCCAGAGTCACATCAAACTGCCCCCTCCCTGCCCAACCCTGGAGCCCAAGTCTGCCCAGGTCACACCCTGAGCCCCTCACACCCCTCACACCCCCATGCTGAGCCAACCTCTCTTACTCCCTGTGAATTGCCCTGTTCTGGTTTTAGAAATAAATACCTGACTACAGCTCCCTGGGGCCTCACCAGTGTCAGCGGAGCCACACTGTCGACTGCATATTTGGGGCAGAAAAAGTCACATCTGTTTCTAGAAGTACAGGGTATAGTTTGAAGGAATTAACTGTGCTGGCCACTTGAAGTGCTTTAATTCTCTCCTCCTGATGACTCTGAAAGCTGGTATCCCACGTTCTGCTCTATAGGGAAGAAACTGAGGATAGGTCCAAGACTTCTGAGCTCATGTAGGGCAAGCCAAGATCTTACCTGCAGTTCTTGCATCCAGGCTGCCATTGACAGTGACTGACCTCCTTCAGGTGGTAGCTTTGTACCTGTCTCAGAGGAGATTCTTTTTCTTTTTTTTTCTTCTTGGAGGATGAGAGGTTTTTTTGAAAATAAGAATAGCCCCTGGGTTTCCAAGAGAGGGATCCCAAGTGGAAGATAGACTTTTTAGAGAATACCCTCATGGGGTGGCCCCGGCCTAGACAGAGCGCTCCCCATCCCTGTCTTCTGCACCCACATTCACACACACCCACATCCTTATGCTTCAAGACCTGCCTCCTGTGTGTCAAGGGCAACGGTTGCAAGGCAGCGATTCAGAAGGATGCCCCTTCCCAACATCACTGGTTCCAGGCAAGGCTGGTGGAGCATGGTCATTGTAGAGGCCCCATCTTGCACAAGTCCATCCTCAGCCTGTCATGAACAAAAAGCAGAAACGAGACTTCAGAACCCTGCTTCAGCAAAAGCAGCCAGCACTGAGCTTTCAAAGCTTGCTGGAACTATCTTGAGAGATCAGCCTTCCAGAGTTAGGTCAGGAACATGGGGACCAAATCCCACTCAGGAATCAGCCTTGAGCTGAGCCAGAGGCGTGCCCTGCTTGCCAGGCCTTTTTTCAGGGTTCCCAGGGTAGCTGTGAAGGGAAAACCTCAGGAGTTTGAGGAGAGCATGGGGCACACAGGCCTGGAAAGGAACCACATCCTCCCGTCGGGCCCGCAAGGTTTCCCCAGTTAATGTCTTAGGTTGCCTCCAAAGACACTTTCCCAGTAGACACACCAGCACTTACTGTGTGCAGAGCGCTCCCCCTGTGACATGTGGCGACACAGTCACTGTGCCCCCAGCAGCTTTCACAGCAGGTAGAAGGTGGGAAGAGAAGAGTTCCCAAGAAGTGAACGTTGCTGCACTTCTCAAAGTCAGCGCCTGCCTCCGCCTCTGTGTGCCCTCGTGTGATGGCAGTGTGTCCTGTAGCAGGGACTACTCCCTGGCTACTGATGGAGACCTGCGCAGAGACATGGGGGCGGTGTGGGAAGCAACCACAACGCCGTCTGCTGTCTGCAGTTGACCTTGGTATCTCTTGGAATATTCTGTAGTCTGGCAGGCCTGCTCTGGGCAGCATCACTGGCCACACAGACTGGATAGCGGCAGCATTGGAGCAGGTGGCTCAGCTGCACGGCCATGTGCTATCTGGAGCCTAACCGACAGGCTAAATCCAAGGCCCAGCCTCCTGCTCCCACCTAACCCTTGCTGCTTGGCCATGGCCTTATGAGTTCACCTCCTTGGACCTCCAATAAAAAACAGGGATAAGTACAACAGTGTGAGTGTGCTTAAAAATAGTTAAGATTGTGAATTTTATGTGTGAAAAACAAACAATTGAAAAACAAAACAGAGATTAAAGTGTCATCTCTCAAAATGAGGTCATGCCCTACATCCCCAGATCGGTGCCCAGCACATGTGAAATGTGCAACAAGGGTTAGCTGAGCTCGCCGCCTTTGCTGTCGTCAGTTAGGGTTGGCCCCGAGACTCCAGATAGCAGGTTCCCTTCCTATCGATGAACACAGTGCCTTCTCCAGTAAATAGCAAAGACACCCTGCAGTAGTACACATGTGCTCTTTTCTAAAACATTTTCGTTAGATGGTGATAAAACAGTAGGTATTAGGTTCCATACCCAGCATCAAAAAAAGAAAGTGGAGTTCAACAGAGCAGGTAGAAATGTCCCCCTTTCACGGAAGAGGTCCTGACTCAGAACAGACCTTCCTGCAGTCCCGTAGCTCAGAGAGGAAGAGCTTCCTCAGAGAGGAACAGAGACTCATCTCCTGAGGCCACCAGCCAGCATACATCCTGTCCCCTTGCTGCTAACCGCCATCTCGAGCCACTACTAGGTCCCCTTTATCCCTCACAGCTGCTCTGGGAAGCCGGCAGCACTCCTCAGCTCTGTGCCAGGGAGGAGGAGCGCTGCGTCACACAGCTCATGATGGCCGACCGGGGATCGGGACCAGGGCTTCCTGCTCCGCGACCCCAAAGCTCTGTGCCAGGGAGGAGGAGCGCTGCGTCCAGCGTCACACAGCTCATGATGGCCGACCGGGGATCGGGACCAGGGCTTCCTGCTCCGCGACCCCACTGCATCTTCAGTTCTAAAGAGGCAGGGCACCTGGGAATCAGGAGCACTTCAGGACCCCCAGAACCGTTGCTGGTTCCATTCAAATGTGAGCGCAGAAATCAGCAGAGAATAGGACTTGCACGGACACGTCTCTGCATCTAAAGAAAAAGTACGTAAGATTATTTGCAGGAACTTTTTGACCCTTTTCCTATTGATGCTTATCTTTTTGCTTCTGGGTCATTTTTTTTTTCTGAATCATTTTTTATCAACTACAAGTTCTCCTTAACAGACAAGTGATAACAGATGCAGAGAATGAAAGGTTCATTTATGGCAATAAACCTGTAAACAAGGTCCTAGCCCTCGCTTCTCTACGTAAATTGATAAAAGTTCACGTGGATTTGACTTTTGTTGCAAGACTATCTCTAACTAGCTCCAGGAACCCCAGGGTGTCCTCTGGACCAGGGAGCCCCTTCAGCGTGTCCCAAGAACAAATGCCTACCATTAAGGTCCAGAGAACGAGGTGCCAAATAATTATGCTCACTGTGCAGCTAGTTGACAGGAATGTTAGTTAATTCACAAGAACTCCTAAAACAAGCAGTGAAGCTGTAACAGTAACAGTGCTGATGCTTGAGAGAGAGGCAGGAATCATTGAGTTCTCCACATGTCCTTTTCCTTCGTGTCTTGAAGGTCCTCATCAAACATGACGCTTCCTGGGGCCAGCCCGGGGGACCACTTGGTAGGGAAGATACGGGAGAGAGAGGGAATCAAGTGGCATCTTTCAAAGGAACTTTTTAAATCCCAGGGAAGTCACATGGCAAGGACAATGACTAGGGTGTAGGATCGGGAAAAGAAAGATCTGTTGAGCAAGTGTTTTCTGAGGCTTTTTGTGAACCCTGTACTTGCTCTTCTGGGCATACAGAGTAGGCTGCAGGGCAAGAATGATGGGCTTCCTGGCGTGAGGACACTGGCGTGGTTGCTAGAAAGCCAGGCAGGATCAGATGGCGAAGGGCTGTGGGCCGATGCGGGGTCGGTTTTACCCCAGACTCAGCTGGAAGTCACTGAGGGTTCTAAGGCAGCAGCGAGGAGTGAGGAGTCGGACATGGGCAGCGACAGACTTTGTTTTGATTGACTGGAGCCGGGAGAGGCGGTGAAGGAGGTAGACAGGAAGGAGACAGGCCCTCGGCCCTTATCTGAGGCTCACTCCCTGTGCAGTAGGTGGCACTGCGCCCCCCCTGTGGGTGAGAAAAGGTCCGTAGAGGAGCCTCCTTGGTTGGGGTGTCCTCCTCTATCCCTTTTCTAGGTGTTTACACACTGTACTTGTACTCTAGGATTATATTGCTATTTTTTAAAAACCCGATCTCCGTTCTCATCTAACAATATATGCCCTAGACATTTTCTTCCTGTTGCCACAAGATTACTTTCATTCATTTCTGACTGCTGCCATCAGTCATCTGGGCAAAGCACTGTTTATTTAGTCAGTCCCCTATTGATGGATATTTAGGTGACGGCAAATCTTTTGTCCTTTAACAAATGCGTAGTAAGTGCCCCTGACTGCCCTTCGCAAGAGTTTTCCTAGGTAAGGGACCGTGCTGTGAACCCAGAAGTAGCTAGCCCACGGCATTAACAGGATCTGGTGTCCGGTGACATCTGAGAGTTCAGGGAGTGGGAAGTCACAAGGGCTGGCTCAGCGCAGAACATGGAGAGCCTCCGTCCCCTTCTGAATGCTCTCTGTGCCTGTAGCCAGCGAGGGCGTTGTGATGATCCCAGCGTCTGCCCCAGGGGCCTTCCGGAGCTGGGGCGATTGGAATGGTGCCCCAGAACTCTCGGGGGACTCTAGACATGGCTAGACACATGGCTTGCCTTGGCCTCCAGAGAGAGCCTCCGAGCTTGGCATGGTGCAGCCACCGATGGGTTCTGTCCCACTCCTAGCTCCTCTCCTGAGTTACAGCCCTCTGTCATCCTTTTCTCCTCTAGAGCCGGCACCCATGGCTGAAAAGCACAGGCCTTCCTTTGCAGCTTGCAGCCGTAGCATTTTGTACCAATGTGCTTTTCATCAAACACACATAGTGGTGGATTTGTTTTGTTTTGTTTTGAGACAGGGTCTCACTATGTAGCTGAGACTGACCTGGAACTCTGGAACTCACTATGTAGCCCAGGCTGTTCTCGAACCCACAGCAATCCTCCTGCCTCAGCCTCCCAAGTGCTGGGATTACAGGTGTGCGCCACCACGCCCAGCTAGGCCAGTGGTGGTTTTTAAAAAAACAAATTCCCAAAGGGCCAGAACTCAGTATTACTCCAGCATAATGGGAATGGCTGTTTTGTTAGCATTTCTTCACACTTAAACAGCCTCTTCCTTCAGCCTCAGAGTAATCGAGAAAAGAGATCCCAAAGCCTGTCGACAGGGTCTTGTAAAGTGTTTTACTGTCTCTGTGGTGGTTTGCTGTGAGCACAAGTCCTTGAAAGCCACCTCCTCAGCTTCCATGTTGAATGTGAGACATTCAGAGTCTGGTCTGGGGAGTAGATTCTTGAACTGTGTGAAATATGCAGTTTGGACTGTGATTGCTGGGACTCTGCCCAAAGTATTCACTAGTAGAGGCAGAAACTCAGGTGCGTTGTATATGGGTGTACTTCAACGCATCTTAGGATAAAAACCCCATTGATGCCTGCAGCTGTGTGTTACGTAAGGAGAAAAGTATGTAGTTTCGTTACTTCCACGGTGCAGCTGGGCAAGCAGGACTCAGAAAGCAGTGCCCCTGAATTTCACAGCCAAGGACCTGCTGCTGTGCTTCTACCAGCTTTCTGGAAAGTGTGTTCCCTTCTTGCTAAGTTGACTTGAAGGCTCTGTGGAGCTTCTGAGGTGCAGCACCCTTTTCTCACAGCTTCCCGAGCATGGTCCCGGCCAGCAGTCAGACCTCAGACACTGGGTTCCATACACACTTCAGCCTCTTAGATGGCAGCTGCCCTCATAAACCTTGGGCACAGTCAGGTGGTTCAGAGAGTTGGTGTTAATGGAAGCCTTCTGCAAACACCCTGCCACCTTTGGTCGCCTGGAGCATATTCTGAAATAGCTGACATTTACAAAATTCTGGATGTTTTGAAAATAAAACAAAACAAAAACCACAGTCTTTTTTGGCCAGGTTTCCAGCCTGAAGCCCAGGATTGTCCATCACGTCCGAAGCGCATTCCAGAATCCTGAAGTGGTGCCCAGCCTGGTACAGACCATGAGCTGCTCCTTGGCCCCTCTCTCTGACCTCTTTGTCCCGCCCCCAAACAGGGAGCAGATACAGAATCCTCCTTCATCTCCTGTCCCTACCGTGTCCAGCACAAAGTACCCACAAGAAGCTGCTGGGCTTGAGCAGCTTGCAGGTGAACCTTGCTTGAACACCTGCTGTGTGCCAGGACACGTCACTGTGCTGTTCCCACGGTGCTATGTCCTTGATAGGGAGCTGTCCCAGTAAGGTTCAGGGACCATGTCTGGAAACAGGACACCCTGTCCCTGCTTCAAATCCCACTTACTCACAGGTGCTGTGTGCTGACAGGAAGCTCTGTAAAGCCCTGACAGGCCCTGTCTCACAGGGGCAGAGCTTAGCTAGACCAGCAGTCTGCACGTGCACCTCAGGATCATGGCAGATGAGGGAGCAGGGCCCAGAGGGGGCAGGGCAGTGCCCGGGTCATGAGCTTGTCATTGGCAACCAGCACACCTAGCTTCATGTCCTGGCCGCTCTGCTCAGCTCCCCAGGCTACTCACAAGTCTGTAGGTGGTGCCCTTGGCTCTGCCGGCCATGGCACAGGTGGGTTTAGGTACAGCTCGCCTGGTTATGGCCCTTGAACAGCATTGTCCCACTGCCCATGCAGCACCATGGGGTTGGCAGAACATTTCCTACCTGTGAGCTCAGGAGTCCGATGAGGGGAGCCACACAGGAAGATGAGGCTCAGAAAGCAAGGTGGCCAGCTGGTCGCACTGCCAAGAAGTCACATCCTTTGCGCTCAGTCTCCCAAGTCATTCTGAGATAGGAATGTCTGAGGGCTGGGCTCCACTGGGGAAGGCTGACGAGTGCATGGCCCGCCCACCTTGAGCTGAGCATCTGTAGCACCTGGTTCACAGCAGCGTAGGGAGGAAGGAGCTACTGCTGGCCTCACTTGGCAGATAGGAGGCTGAGGCCAGAGAGCTACACAGCGCAGAGTCACACAGCGGTAAGTGGAGTTGCCAGAACCCACGTTTGGGCCCTCTAACATCAATGCCTACTGCTGAATCCATCGTCCAGGAAGCTTCTTCTGGGCCAGTGACCCGAGGAAGTGCCCGGCCTTTCCCCAGCAGAGCCAGTTTGATCTCACCTGCAGCCCCTCCCAGGTGGCTCCTGAACATACCTGTCAGAGCTCACTGGTTGATTGGGTCTCAAGGTGATGGCTTGGCCAGCAGTCCTGAGTGGTTGTCTGGGCTTCCTGAACCAGACCTTTGCCCAGTGGCTGGTGGCTATGAGATACCAAGTCTTTTCCCCTACTTTTTTTCATAGCCTAGCCTGACTCTACCAGAACTCCTTAAAAAATAATAAGGCACCAGCCACACATGGGACAGTTACGGCCTGCTGTCATGAGAAAATTTAGAAACTTTGTCGAAGGAAGGTTCTAGGCCTGGCTCAGAGTATCATTGAGACCTTTAGTGATGAGAGGAATCTCAGAGCTTCTTTTTTGTTGTTGTTGGTGGTGGTGGTTGGTTGGTTGGTTGGTACCCGGGATCAAATTTGGGACCTTGTGCTTGCAAGGCAGGTGGCAGAACCACTGAGTTACATCCCCGACCCTCTGGAGACTTCTTTAGCTCATTGTGAATCCACTAAAGTAAGTTTTGTGGGCAGCAGTGACATTTGTCTTTTCATGCTTTCCTGTCTTTCATAGGCAATTACTGAGTACCTACTAGGTACCAGGCACTGTGCTTGGATTAGTGACACTGCCACGTGGAACTTGCAGTGTCATTCAGTTAATCGTACCAGTAACTAATCAGCTTGTGAGGGCGAGCTGCCCCGTGTGGTGGGGAGTAGGGAAACCTCCTCCGAACAGCTGGGATGGGGGCAGCATGTGCAGGGCCCGCATCAGGAGGGCCTGGGCACAGAGGGCGGAAGGGACTGGCCCCTGGCTGCCTTCATATGGGGCACCTTATGCCTCCAGCTCCTTCCAATACATATTCCCCCCCCCCCCTCTCCCCCCTTCCTCCTCCTCGCTCCTTCCCCCCCCCCCCCCCCCCCACACACACAGTTCCATGTCATGCTCTATTCAAGAACTGGGGAGGGGCCAGGGATTTAGCTCAGTGGTTCTACCGCCTGCCTCCTAGAAAGCACAAGGACCCAAGCTCGATCCCCAGTACTAAAAAAGGAAGAACTGGGGAGGGCCAGGGATTTAGCTCAGTGGTTCTGCCGCCTGCCTCACAAGTGCAAGGTCCTGAATTCGATCCCTGGTACCAAAAAAGGGGAAGGGGGAGCAAAAGGTTCTAGAAAGCCCTGCCCTCAAGTAGTTCATGGCACCCTGGGAAGGTGACATCTAACACACTATTGCAGAAGAGCCTGATCTACACAGTGATTAAAAGCCCTGGGCAGAGAAGGCCCTGGAACAAGGCTTTGAAGGATGGGCCAAGTTAAATGTGGCTCTATAGGTGTCACAACTGCAGTATGTGAATGGGGGCCCTCCAGGCAACCCAAGGAGAAGGGGAGACAGCAAGAGGAGAAGCCATTCAGAAATAGATTCCTGTACCCAGTGAAGCATCCTAGATTCATCAGAAGCCCAGGGAGCCACTGTGGGCTTCAAGAAGACACTAAAGGCCACACTCTAAACAGCCCTTGGAACAGGAAAACTACTGATCACCGGGGCGAGGCCCATGGGGATGATGACCTACACTTAGCTGGAAAATGAGGCATCAGAGAAGGTGCCCTTGTGTGGAACAGCTGGAGCCCAAATCCACTCACCAGGCCCAGGGCCAGAATCGGGTGTCATGCTTGACCTCTGCTGCTCCCAGCCCCAGCCTGCCCGCGCCTCTCAGGTCTACCTGAGAAAAGCAGCTGGAGCCCGGGCCGCTCACTCCCGTGCCCATCTCCCAGCCACAGACCCGCTGGCTCTCTCTTGAGGGACTACATAGTAAGTATTGTAGGCTTTTAGGGCAAAATGACCCCTGTCACAGCGAGATTCTGCCAGTGCGGCCGACAGTGGCCATGGATAATGTAAATGAGTGGGTATCTGGGCCCAGTGAATTGATGACAGAAATGAGTAGATACTGACCTTGACCAAGCCTGGGCTATTTCAGAGGCTTCACAAATCAACCTGCTGCTTCTTCCCTAGTGCCCTGCAGTCTGTTCTCAGCACTGTGGCTGAAAAGAGCTTTTTAAGGTAGAAGATCATATGTCTTCTGTGCTTAAAGCATCACTAGCTGCCATCACTCACAGTGGCCCAGTTCCTACGCGGTGTGGTTCCCCTGCTTCCCCTGAGACTGACCTCCCCTCTCCCATGGGGCCTGTGGTTCACTCCAGGGCAGTCTCAGGGGCCTTCACCTGGGCCTCACCATGCCCCTATGCCCCTGCCCGCTGGTCCTGCACAGGTGGCCTCTGTGTGGGACATTTCCTCCAGGTTTCTGTGGCTCTGTCCTCACGTCCCTCAGGTCACCCTCAGGAGAGGTCTCTCTGACCGTCCTATGTGACAGCGTCCTTGCCCCATTCCCAGCCCTCCACATACCCTACTGCTTGATTTTTTTGTAACATCAGCCCTCCCAAGATTTCCTTGCCTGCTCCCTGACCCTGTCCTACCCTGTCCCGTGATTGAACTTTAAGCTCCAGAAAGGCAAGCACTGTGTCTTGTTCACTGTTGGATTCCTAGCTCCTGGGCTGTACTGGGCCTGTAGGTGGTGACCATTGAGTATTAAATGGGTGATAATGGAGGAGGGACAGAGGGAGCCCACAGAGCTTTCATACTCCTTTCTATATGTGGCCATTGTTCCCTGGGGACTTGGGTAAGTCAAATAGATCAGTTCCTCTAGAGCTCCCGGGCACTGTGGATGCCACAGAGAGGCCAGGACCACCTACTGTGATTGGTGCACTGTCCAGAGCCCTACAGTAAAGGGCTCTGAGGAAGGGATGTTGGCCTGAGGGGAGGAAAAGGAGGAAGAACACATCTGGGTAGCATTGTGATCAGGCAGGGACCTCGTGGACCAGACAGCTGGTGATATGTTGACATGCAGACTGCATAGATCCCCATCAAATGAAAATAGTGCTGTCCATGGGACACCTGCTACCAGTTTGGCTGGGCACAGAATTCCCTCTGTCATTTTCCACCCTAGCCAGAGAAGTGGGGCCCCGTTTCCCAGACAGGGATTCAGCCCAGAGCTTCCTCCCCTCATTAGCAAACAACACAAGGAAGAAATAGACGTGGGATATAAATTCGCTCGGAAAGGGAAGTTCTTGGACTTGGGCCTGATTGGAAGGGTGGGATGTTTTGTGCCACATGCAGGAGAGTGGACAGCAGAATCTGGGGTGGGAGGTAGTGCCTAAGGCTAGGTTACTGGCTTACTCAGCAGAGGCAGGAGTAATGCATTTACAATCCTCGACTATGAGTTATAATCTTACGGGGATGATGAAAACGTTGTAAAATTTTCTGTGGTGATGATTGCACAGCTCCACGAATACACTAAAATTAACCAGCGAGTAGCCCGCTTCAATGGGTAGATTGTGCAGTGTGTGAATGTCTCAATAAGACTTATATCGGAGAAATACCGTTCTGAACTAGTCATACTGTCAAAAGATGTCAGAAGCCATCAGGCAGGGTTAAAGACCAGATTATCTTATTCGTGTCTCCTTTTGATCATGAAATAGTCCAATTTGTGCCACATTTTCCTTAAAGAAGTCCAAATTTGAAAAAAAAAAAATAGAACACACAGTACATTCCGGAATAATTTGGAAACCTTGATGCAATCCAGACTCACCTGGCACCCTTCCTCTTCCCTAAAACTTGCCTTTTTTCCATTTCTTTTTTGACTTTGAAGAAAGAGAAAAAAATAACAACTCTGTTCTTACTGGTAAAAGAGACTGCTGTTCCCTTTTCTTTCCTGTAAATCATGAGATAAGTTTGCATTTTATACCTTTCCAGAAATCTCTGTTGATTGTGGTCTGACCTCAGAATCATGGCTTCTGGGAAAGAAAGTAGGTATCAGAAGCACTGCTGTGCTTCGGCTGAAACCCTGAAGCACACTGCGCAGCTAATGTTGTGGCACTGAGACGGGACAGGTGACTGGTGACCCACAGGTGACTTTCTGGTGCTGGTAGATGACATGCCGGCAGCTTTGCCCACCTCACACTAGAGACTCGTAGAAAAGATGGGCCCATTGTATTTCGGAGGCAGTTAGGGCCACCAACCCTCTTTTAGTGTGGTAGAAGCTGGTAAAGGTGAAGGATGCCTGACGGTAAATTCTCACTACAGCTTTGCTGCCAGCTACCATTTGTTGAGCAGTCTAAGCACAGTTACTCATACTCCTCTGGCTCCACCCTCGTAGCAGTGCGTGAAGTAGGGCTTACTCTCCCCATAGGTACGCAGCCCAAGGCTCAAGGCTACAGCCTCATCACACAGCCATTTGGCGTCAGGGCCAGGATTTGAGCCCATTTCTCTTCGTCCCCCAAACCTACTCTCCTCTGTGGTACCTCTTTTTCTGTCTGTGCCCCAGCACTTAGCTCTAAGCCGGGGCTCTTCCTCCCTGGAGGGTGGCTGTGAAAACCCAGCCATCTCATAGAATCCGGAGCAGCCCCATGAGACGAGGACACAGCCATATGACAGGTGCTGTGCCTGCACACAGACCACCGAGGAGGTGCCCCGGCAGCGCTGCGGGCAGGCAGGGTGAACTTCTGCTCAATGATGCGCTCTCACGATTATTTATTAATTGTGAAAGGGAAGAAAAAAATAATAGGGTTTCCAGGAAAGGGATAAAAGTTCAATATGATAAACTCCCGAAAAGCAATCAAAGGCCAAAGAGGGCAGAAAAATAAAGAACAGAGAAAGTAAGAGAGATGATGAATCACAGCGGCCAGTGCGTTAGCAGAGGCCGGCCAAGGGGCCATATTTCATGGCGGTGGGGTGCGGGGCTGGTGCTGCGGAGCCGGCAGAGGGTGAGCACGTGGTGGCTGCAGGTCGGAGAGGTCACGGGGCTCAACCCCTGGAGGTCCCCGTGCCCGGGACAAGCTGACGGTGACAGGAATGGATGGACCAGTCAGCTGTTTTGCTGTGACTGGCCTGTTTCATTAATTTCTGTGTTATTATATGAATGTAGGAAATTACAAATGAAATTGTACATGAAAAATGCACAGCTACAGGCAGAGGAAATCCTCATAAGCCCACCAACACAGCAGATCACATCATTACCATTTCAGCTTACTTTCTGTCTGTGTCTTGTTTTTCCTTTTTCTCATTTTAAAAAATTATTTTCAGTTACCCAGGAAATACATGAGTCATTCAGGATCAAAGTATGTTATATGCACGTATAAATATGCAACCCAGTGGACTGCCAAACTACTATGCACTAATTAAAACAAAAACAAAACTTTGATGCTTTGAGAACCAAAAATGTTGACCTGACAAGTAAAACTTAAGGCTCCTTTGACTCTTCCACCCCAGTGGTCACTCCCCGACGCCCTTCACTCAGTGTCTGGCTGGTCTCCTTCCAAACCCTCCTCTGCAGCTGAGCTCCATATGTGTGCCTGTAACCAACGGCCAGGCCAAGACCTCAGCCCCAGCTCCGCAGTTCTAAAACCCAAACAGCTGTAAAAACCAATTTTTTCCTTAATCTAACTCTTAATTTGTTTCGGTGGCAAAGCCCACCCTGAACATATCTGGCCATAGGGGTTTAGGATAAGAAGTTATGAATCTGTAATTGTCTTAGGGTTTGAGCTACCTTTTTAAGAACCTAACAAAATTCATAATCCTGTACCTACCCCCATAGTTTGCTTTTTTTCAGACACCACTGTTAATCAGAAATCTGTTACTGCCTACAGATCGTGTGCATTCCTTTTCATGGCCACTTGTGTCTCTCTGGCTCAGCATTTTGGTCCCAGGCTCTCCCTGCCCCAGACAGTAGCACACTGAGCATTCTCAGCCACCCTCTTGTGCACATCTGTGCAACCCAAGAAGGAAAGCTCTGGGACCTGGGCTCCTGCTCCTAGCAGTAACGCTATTACATCAGAAGCATTTTCCTGAGCTGTAAACTACCTCTTCTTAAGCTTCACGTTTAATGACTGCACAGTAGTCCTTTGTCAGAGTATCCATTACCCAAGGCAGCCATGAGAAAGTTCTGCAGACTGGTGGCTTCAGCAATAGACATTCATAGTCTTACAGTTCAGAAGACCGGAAGTCTGGGATTGAGGTGTGGGCAGGACTGGTTTCTTCAGGTGGCAGTGAGGCAAAGTCTGCCGCAGGCCTCCCTGCCGGCTCCCGGTGGCTGCTGCAGTCCGTGGCACGTGGCTGGTAGGCCCGCCACCCGGCCTCTGCCCTGTCCTCATGTCTGTTCTCCCCCGCATGTGTCTCCATGTCCACATCACCGCTTTTTGTAAGACTTGAGTTGTACCCGCTCGGGGCCCACCCTGACGGCTCCATCTTAATGATTTACATCTGCGCAACGACCCTGTTTGCAGCTCCGTTCACGTTCTGAGATACCAGAGGCAAGAGTAAGAGTTGGAGGAAGGGACGCAATTCAACCCATAGCCGCCTGGGTTAGCCACAGTTTACTCAGTCACCTTATCTTGGCTGTGGGAGTTGTTTTGGCTACACTCTGCGTGGTCCTGGAATGACCACCCCTTCACAGAAATCCCAGTTCATGTTTTCAGTTATTCCTTAGGGTCAAAGAGAATGCCCACGTTTAAGGCTCTTGATAGCACCTTGCCAGGCTACTTTTCAGAAAGCAGAGCGGGAGCCCCTCCCCGCTGCCCCACCGGGGCCCCGGGGTTCCATTCACCGGGCTCTGTGGCAAGGCTGCCTGGCTCCCTGCTTCAAAGGGAAGGGCCCTTTCCACGCGTGTGGGCACACTCCACCACCACCGTGTGCACAGGCGTTCTTCCCATCGAGCCACGTTCTTACTCCATTTCTCACTCATGCCAGAAAGAAAAAGAGTCCACAGGTTAACAGCAACATAGAAAGTTGCTATTGAAGTGTCTGTTTAGGGCATGTTCTTGCGCAACCACATGGACGCATAGAGATTTCAGAAATACTGGGTCCTCTGGGCATCAGGCATTAAATCAGTCGGTGAAATTTCACTCACAGGGCAACTTGCCAAGCAAGACTAAGAGAGAGAAAAGTTCTCTGATTTAGTTCACTGCAGCCTGCATCATCCCACTGCTGTGAAAGGCAATCAGATCACAAGTAGGCAGCCACTTAGGGAAGGGAAGGGGTTCTCCAGAGCCCTTTGAGGCGAGTGGACCTAGTGGATTTGTAGGGTAAATCCTGAGAACTGGGGACCAGAAAAGAACTTGGGAAGCCAGAGTTTAATGAACAGGGAGGGGACTTCAGAGAATGAGATACAGAAGGATCCCTCAGAAATCCAGAGGGTTTGTTTGGTATGTGAGAGAACACAGGGTAGGGCTGGGTGCTGAGTCCTCGGGCTGGCACGGCACTGGCCAGCAGATCCCTAACTCAGCAAGCGAGAACTCAGCACACAGACCAGAGAGCAGATTCAAGGAAAGATAAATTTAGCCCGCGCGTTTCAGGGGAAAACATCGATCTCAAATGTAGTGCTGCCTTTTAAAGGAAAGTGGAAGCCTTCGGCTGGTCATTTGGGACAATTTCACTTGAACAGATAAAAGCCCAGGAAAAACGAGCGCTAGTCACCAATTCACCCTGCTGGCAGGAGGGCAGCAGGTTTCTGCAAGGGCCTGAAGTGTGCGCACCTCCACCCTCGATGGCCCCAAGAAGAGGTGCTGCTTTATGTTCTGGAAAGATCGTAGGTGTGTGTTTCTGATCGCACACGTTCCTCTTCGGGAGAATCAGGCAGGCGAGGCTCTGAGTCTCCTTGGCTGCTGGCCTGGATCACTGACATCTGACGGGTTTCACATGTCAGAACAGGGCCACTGCCAGCCCCTTCCACTGTCTAGTAACTGAGCAGAGGACATCTGGTGGCCGAGGATTTTAATAAACAAAACATGAGCCCAGAGCCTCTCTCGCCCTCGCATGGCGTCCTGAGCATTGTTTCACCTGGGCCACGCTGGAGAAGCACCACAGTCCCAAACAATAGAGTGCCTGTCCTAATGGTACTTCCACATCTCACTGGTCTTGTGGCTACAGCATCTTTCACATAGCCTTCCTCTGACACTGCCCCCTTGTTGGGAAGGGGAAGAAAGTCCAGTCTGTCGATATTTGGGGCACTAATCATCTGCATTCGGGCACCAGGGGTCATTGAAAGGCTGAGACGTTTCCAGGAATTCATGCCTCTAAAAACACGGGTCTGACCGTAAAGGATTTCCAGGGAGGGTATGAAAGAAAGAAACCCAAATCCCCCCTTCACCCCCTGACCCTTGTCGGCCTGTGAGCATCGGTCACTGCATCTTAGATTCTTGTGAAGAAATGAAGTCAATGTATATAGTGATACGGGTCTAAGTTAATAATAAATGGGAGGAAGAAGAAAGGATGTTCAATATTTAAACATTTCAGAGTGCTCAGTTTGTTTTGCCAGCTACTGCCCTCCGCCTGCTTCCTGGATGGACTCTGTAAAATTGAGCACTTTCTCGAAGTCTGCCACGGGCATCTGATGCCACCACTTTAGGTAGAGAAAGAACTGTAGCATTTTGAGTAGCTCTAACCCAGCAGGATTCCTTATTTTCTGATGCTTTTCATAAGGGAAAGATGATAACATGGAAACTAAGATTTTTATGAATCCCAGAAGTTTGAGACCATGTCCAGAATTGTCTTAATTTCACCCAAATTCATTTTTCTTGGAGCTGTGTCTCTCGTATCTTAATATAAATGCTGTGCCTCAGTGCTTATCTCTAACAGGCTATAAAGGCTTAGCAATTAAATATACAGGCACATTTAAGAAGTATCTGTCCAAGTACACATACTAGATATGTTCCTTAAAAGTTGCCTATCATGCAGAATTCTGAGAATCAATTCCTTTTTTTCTTCTTGACACACATTATATAAAAGGAAAAAGCATTCTTCTGAGGGGAGGAAAAACATTTGGCCCAAGACATAATAAAATCATGCTTAAGGATGCAGCAAACTTTAAGTCTCTTAGTTAAAGGAAATCAATACTTTTATGATGAAATATTAATCATACTAAAAAAAATAAGTCAAAACTACAAATGCACAGTAGCCAGGATGATTTTAGTGTTGCAGGCATTAGCTTAGATTTAGAAGGAAGCACAAATAGAAAGCAGATCAAATCGTGACCTGTCTGAGAAGCCCCTCGTCAGCCACTGTCTTGTGGGTTTTCTGTCAACAATCACCTCTTCTTAAGGGCTGCAGTTACTCCTAAGCATTTGTTGGTTTTTTTGGAACTAAAAAGATAAATTTTCTAAGCTGTAGAGAGAAGTCTGCACAAGTGTACACACACACACACACACACACACACACACACACACACACACACACACACACACACACACTCCCAGACGGCAGGGGCAAAGGGAAGTGGAGAATCAGGAAAGCCAGTTGTTTGAATACACAGCTGGCTGTTTCCTCCCTCCCTTCGGGCTGTGATTGTTCTCTATTTCTGGCAGACTGAACTGTATGAAGTGACTCTTTTTGTAGGTCAAGTTGGTCAAATTCTGGCAGTTTCATAGTTCAACATAACCCATCTAAGAAATGTCTCAAAGAAATACCAGCAAATGGGATAGTCGTGGGTATCTTGAATGCACCATAATCTAAAGTTTTAAGAATCTAAGTGAAAAATCATGAGAAAGTCGATTTTCTCATAAATTGTTTTTTTGTAATTCCTTTAAACTTACATATTTCAGGTTATTTAGAAAAGTGCTATCGTGTCTTCCTTGACACAGGGCAGATTTTTGTTTCGCGTTGCATCATTTTCTCAAAAGAGCTGAGCCATTTCCTCTGTCATGTATCCCCATGTCTGAAATCATTTATAAAAATGAAAAACCCCAAGTTTTGCCTCACTGGGCCCAAGCTCTGGGCCCCCTAAGTTCCAGATGTCAAAATGTTGAATGTCACCAGAATACTTAGACCATATTAACTTTTAAGCCTCACGAGCCCTGAGAGCTGTACTCAACCCCACTTCACACCGGAGAAGACACAGGCTCGTGGGTAAGCAGGTCCCTCACAGTGACATGCGCACAGGTGTGGAGTCACCCCTGGGCACTCTCTACTGTACCCTGTACCCAGGGAGCAAGCTAAGGCCCAGAGCCAAGAGTTTGCCCTTGTCAGCCCCCCCATCCCCCCTGCCGTGAAGATGGCAGAGGCTAAAGGTGCTGCAGTCTGACTGCGTCGTGTCCACTTGAACAGCCTTGCTACAGGCTTCGAAGCTTGTTCAGGTTGATATCCATCTCGATTCGTGTGGCTCAGCACCCGCTCCCTGATTCTATCTGACCTGAGTAGTCTCAGATAGTATCTTCGGTTCTTTCTGTAGCTGGTGCGTTAGAGAACATCGTCATCTGTCACTGTGGCCTAACCCAGGCTCGGGGATGTGGCTCAGCTGTGAGGAGTTAACCACCCACTCTAGAAACCCGAGTCCTCACCAATTCGAGCCAATAGAGCAGGACCCGGGCTCACGGATTCCTACTTTGGGAACGTAATAAGTATGTGTCAGCTCCACTTGCCTTTCGTAGAGGATCAAAGCTAATCCCTGGCACCGTGGTCCACTGCCACCTTGTAGAATGTACAGAGCAAACACCGGTGTCAGCGTCAGTACACCCTGTATGGCCTCTGGCCTGAGGAACAGAACATTTGCTAGGAGAGCTGGCAGCACCTGGCCCACCAGAAGCCCCAGGGCTGTACTTGGCAAGCAGGGCCGTAGCTGAAC
Source organism: Fukomys damarensis (assembly GCF_012274545.1). Lineage (NCBI taxonomy): Eukaryota > Metazoa > Chordata > Mammalia > Rodentia > Bathyergidae > Fukomys > Fukomys damarensis. Next base: position 13,533,497 of record NW_022900946.1, on the reverse strand, counting down.
AACCCCCACCCCACCCCACCCCGTGGGTCCCAGATCAGTGGCCCCTTACGCCCAGAAGCCCCCAAAGCCATGTCTAACCGCCTCCTTCTTGCTACTCTTTCAGCCTCATTTGCTGCCTCAGTAGATGGGCAGCCACAACGGCCACTGCTGAGCTCTATAGTGCCGAAGCTGAAAGACTGTTGTGGCGCTCTTTGCTTACTAATGTACAGCCGGTAATGCCATCAGAGGAGGGCAGGGGCTGGGAATCTTAGGAGTAAAGCCCGTTTTAAAACATCCAAAGCAAGGTTGTGCCACTGTGTGGCACTCTCAGCTGCTTGCCTCTCCTCCCCCATGCCAGCCGGACCTCTGAGGGCCTGGACAGGTGCTCACGTCCGAAGCAGTACCCACACCTACAGGCACAGGCATTCCTGTCTTCCACGCAGCCCAGGCAACAGCCCCAACCCCTGGCAGCAAAAGGAGCACTTCTACCTTGGATCTCCCCCATGGGCGGCAGCCCACGCTGGCAGGCTGTTGCTCAAGAACAGAAACCTTTGTAAGGGCACAGTTAGGATGAGGTGACAAAGAGAAAAAGCAGTATACTGAAAGACCGTTTTTCTTTTCTGCAGGTTTTCAAGTATAGTGCTTAGAATTCAAGAGGATTTGTCCATGGAAACAGAGCTATAGGCTAAAAGATTCCACGAGTTCCCAGCTACTTTTATATGTTGGACATGTTATCTCTTTAAAAGCAACCATAAATAAAAGTCTTTATGCATTCTGAGGCACAGCCAGTCAGTCCTATGGTGAGGTTCAGGAGCAGCCCATGGTGGTGGTGGTGGCAGCTTGGATTGGCTTACCTCAGGGGAGCTGTAGAATTGTCCTCTTCCATGGGTACCTGATTTACAGATCTGCTCCTTGGACAGGAGTGGCTTCTTTAGTTCCAGGACATGGGAAGAAAATCAGAAATCACCACTTGGGAGAAGCCCTTAAATGGCCCCTGAAACCCAGTTTTGTATACAATAGTAAATTTTTTTTGCATTTCCTAAAGAGGGACTGTAGGAAGGTCTCTTTCAAAATATTTTCTTGGGGGGTGAGTTTTTTTTTGTTGTTTTTTGTTTTGTTTTGTTTTGTTTTTGAGACAGGGTCTCACTATGTCATTGAGACTGACCTGAAAGTCACTATGTAGCCCAGGCTGGTCTCGAACTCACAGCGATCCTCCTGCCTCAGCCTCCTGAGTGCTATAGGTGTGTGCCACCATGCCTGGCTCTCTCTTTGCAAATATTGAGTCCTGCCTGCTACTCAAATCTCAGCATCCTGGCAGAGTGGAGAGACTGCAGGGAGACCCCAAAAGTCCCACTGGCCCACAGGGTTGCTGTCGTTAGGCCCCAGCCCACATGTTAGTAGATTCCTTCATTTTAGTGGCACTTTCTAAGGGGAGTTTCAGGTGAGCACACAGGCCTTGTCCTGTGGGTGCGCCACTGTTGGACTTAAATCTGAACCCTGGGCCTTGATGATCTCTGAACAGTGTTGGTAGCATCTTCCTGAAGTGGCTTTTCCTGGGTGACCCCTACGCAATGATGCCCAGCCTCCCCACCCCAGCCTTGCCATCGTTCTCGTCCCGCCAGGGCATGGGCTGCAAGGCCACTTCTTGGGTCAGATCCAGGTGAGAAGCTGCAGTGCCCTCGGTCTATAAGCGGTGTCTGTCCAGAGTTACCAGCAGGCTGCGGTCGGTCCGTGTGACTCTCACCGTCCCAGTGTTCCTCTCTTGCCCGGGGGACCCAGCAGACTGCAGTAGGAGGTGAAAGGGCAGAGCTGAGGACAGAGCCAGTGAGCGGGGAATCGTGAGGCCGTAGCTAACACTCACTGTCTTCAGTTTGTGTGCAGGGTCAAGGGGCCAATTGATTTTTCACTGTTTCCCAGCATTTCGAGGGGCGGTGAGAAAATACGAACAATGCACCAGAAACCTGAGCCGCAGCCGCAGAATGAATTTGCTAATGACCGGCATGGTCCTCACTCACGTCGCCATGCCTGGGCTGCTTCTGAGTCAGCTCTCAGCAAGTTTACGGTGTGCCTTCCAGCCTAGAACAAGCGTGGAGCAGCCCTGGCTTTTGTCAGGACAGGCAGCTCTCCTTCCAGAGCTCAGAGCTTTCCCCTGAGAGGTCAGTGAGAAACTGGTCTTCTCTGAAGCACATCTGCCTGACATATCTCAGACGTGCTCCTCAGGCCCAGATGCCACTCTGGTAAGAAGACCTCAGCCTGCGGCCCCGCCAGGGCTCACAGAGGCTGGAGACCCCATCTCAACCCAGGACAGAGTTTATGCTGATGGCTCACACAGGCTTGCCCAGGGTTGCCTGCTCCCTGTTTCAGGGAAGAAAAAAAAACTACGGGCTGGGGCTTTAATTCAGTGATAAAGCACATACTTGGCATGTGTAAAGGATAGATTCCATCCCCATGCTACAAACAGGAAAAAGCTTTGAGCTAGGGTGCACGCATCTTAAGTGTTCAGGAGGTTTCCCATAGAAATCCACACATCCAGCTTCTCTTGAAGAACCAGAAATCATGGCTGCCCTGAGGGCTTGTTCTCTCCACCAGCCCGTGCTGTCTCCTCGTGCCCCAGGCGGACCGTCCCAGGTCCCACATGTTCTCTGTTTGGCTGACAAGAGAACTGCTTCTCAGTGTCCAAGATCTCTGTCAAATGAGGGAAAACTGCTTGTCGCCTCTGGCCATTCCCCGTTCACTGGCATCACCCAGTACCAACCTTGTCAGGTCTGTGATTTTCAGAAGTGGGGTCCACACACAGCATGGCTGGGAAGAAGGGAAGCCTGTCCCTGGCCAGAGCACTTCTTCTGCATTCCAGATAGCTGGAGTTTCACTGTTCAGAGGGACATGCTGTCGTGGCCTGCGATCTTCACAGGAGGAGTGTCCTCCCTCCAGGCAGGCACGTCCTCCCCGGATTCTCTCAGGGACAGGTCCCAGAGGGTTCAGGGGCAGAAACCTCACAGTGATGGGAGGTCCTGAGAGCCCGGCTACCTGTGCAGTCCCCCCAGCACTTGGCTCCCGGAAGGCTCAGGGCTGCGTAGTGATACAAACGTCCCCTAGCCGGAAGTCTCCTGCTGTCACTTCACCTGGCATCCACCTTTCACTGCTGGATGTTGTTTTAGGGCACTTGACATTCAGTCTCTCTGGTGTTCACTGTGGTTTTAAGATGCAGGTAGCTCAGCTCCTCCCTAGGAGCAGGTGAGCGCGGGGTGTCTGCAGGCTGCGGTAGGACACTGTCCTGCAGGGAGTCCCTGGAGTGAGTCCTGAGCCACCAGGCCCTGCCACTTCAGCGTTCTCGGAGCTCTGGGAGTCTCACAGGCTCAAGTTGCTTTGACCTCTCCCAAAGAGCAAGGGGCTTTTTAACCTGAAACAGTTGTGCTTTAGTCATGACCCTACGGTAGCCTCAGGGTGATGACGGCGAGCCAGAGGGCACAAACCCGGGCAGGGCAGGCCAGGCCACAGGGCCTCCCCACTCGTGTGAAGATGTCAGGAACTTTGGCCAGCGCTCCCACCTCATTCTCCAGGCTGCACGCGTCCAAGCCCTCTCCTGCTGAGTGCCCCATGGTCCCCACTGCCTGCAGCTCTCAGTCTTTGTGTATAATCTCTGGCCTATGCGAACCCAGGCGGAAACGTTCCTTTCCCTGGATTTCACCAAAAGTACCTACACACAGGTACTTGCCACACAGGAAAGAGCCGAGAGAGCATTTCCTCAAGATCTGGGGCTCATGGGGAGGGTCTCTCCCCCTCTGGCTTGGCCCTGCCCGCTCTTTCTCTTCATCCCACCGTACCAAGACTCCTTCCCCAGCGGGTACAGGCCAACTTCCCCCAACCAGTCTGCCCTTGGCACCTTACTTCCCTGCATTAACAAAGCTTTTCTGCATATTTTATCAGTTAAGTGGAGGTTCAACTACATGGAAACCCAAAACAGAACTTCATTTCCCTCTCAGGTGAAAGAAGCCTGGGACCCAGCTCCTTCCTCCTCTGTTCTGTCATCCCTAATGTGATTTGTACTCACATTAATGTGATTTGCCACTTCAGGAAGATGCTACCAACACTTGTTCAGAGATCATCGAGGCCCAGGGTTCACATTTAAGTCCAACAGTGGCGCACCCACAGGACAATATGACGGCTGCTGGATCTCCAGCCATCCATATTCCTGTTCCAAAATCTTCTTGAAAAACTCAGAAGATATGCCAACCCATATCTATCTCATTGGCCATAAGCTAATCGGGTTCTATAACTGCAGATGGATGGGAGAATCAGTACTGCTGGGCAGCCGACAATACCAGAAACGTGTCCAAAACCTCTGACCCCAGGGGATTCCGGGTTCCAGCTGCTAAAGTACTGATTGATATTTGCTGCCCAAATACCAATGCATCTTTACGGTCTGGCCTCTGATGCCCTGCCTGGGCCGAGCGGGCTACTGAGCCCCCTGCTGTGGAAATGCCTGCCCTGGCTGGGTGCAAGCGTGGGAGGGGCCTCAGGGATGGCACAGGTTCTGTGGAAACAGAAAGGAGGCAAAAGGGAATTCCAGTGCGAGGGAATAGCCCGGCAAAGGCAGGAGGCCAGTGGTTCTTGTCACAAGGTCTGAAGAGCAGCCGGGGCCGCAAGAATGGGGTGGCTTCCTTTCCGCGAGGTACTTCTGGGCTCTAGGAAGGACCTAGCTGGGGAAGTCTCTGGAGGTTCTATCCTCCCAGGCCCTGGATTTGACTGAGAATCCAAGGATTTTAAACAGTGATGAAATAGAAATGCCCACAGCATGGGCTGGTCAGGGCAGGAGGGGAATGAACCAGCTCCACTCTGCTCCCTCCAGGTCCAGCCCTATGGGGAGCCCCCAGCCCAACCCCATGTTAGATCTTTGCTTTGCTTTGCTTTTTTCCAGTACTGGGGATTGAGCCCCAGGGCTTTTGCACTGAGCTACAACCTCATCCCTTTTTTTATGTTCTATTTTGAAATAAGGTCTCTGTAAGTCACTAAGACACCCAGGCTGGGCTGGAACTTTCTATCCTCCTACCTCAGCCTGCCAGAGTGCTGGAATAACCGGTGCGCACCACCACACCCACCTTGGAGTTTTTCATTCTTCAAGGAACCAGAAGTACAGATTTGTGTGTAAAACCTCTGTATATACCCAAGCATGGTGTATTACATGTCTGTAATCCCAGCACTCAGGAGGCTGAGGCAGAAGGATCGCCATGATTTTGAGGCCAGCCTGGGCTACGTAATAAGTCTAAGGCTACCCTGAATTACAGAGTGTGACCCTGTCTCAAAAAAAACAAACACAAATAAAACTCCATGTACAAACACTGCTACCTACAATAAAGACACCGACAGACATGATGTGATCCAGGCAGACATGTAAGCGGTCCCCCCAGGCCCCTGTGCCAGCTCTGGGTCTGAGTCATGTGGTCATCTGATTCTTGGCAGTGGAAGCTGAGCACTGGGAGGCCCATGGAGGAGACAGGGGCTTATCCAAGCTCCCAGAGCCAGTCCGGGTAGAACTTGGGCTTAATCTGGGTTGTGACTCCACACCCGGTGCTCCATCGGTGAGCCTAAAATAAAAGGCTGATGTTTTTGTGCTGTTTTTTGTGCTTAACAAATGCCGGGGAGTTGCTTATTAGTTCATCTTCCCAGAATAACTGGAAAAACTGGTCCAAACTCCATCGGTGAGCCTAAAATAAAAGGCTGATGTTTTTGTGCTGTTTAACAAATGCCGGGGAGTTGCTTATTAGTTCATCTTCCCAGAATAACTGGAAAAACTGGTCCAGGGGTAACAGGAAGACCCCGGCCACCCAGTGCACAGGGCTTCTGCAAAGTGGACTATGAGTTTCACCCCTGGTTCGGGCCATCCTGCCCCCGAGGCATCATGCCTGGCCCAGCTCTGGGGAGGTGGGATAGAGGGAGGTCTTGGGGGATCCAGGGAAAAGAACTTTAGAGGACAAGACAGATGCTGGAGCAGATAGGTCCAGGCTTGAGTCTGTCCAGCCCCTGGCCAGCTTGTGTTTCCTCTCTCAGTCTCCGTTGTTTCTGGTATAAGATAATACTCAGGGTTGGGTTTTGACTCAGTGGTAGAGCTCTTGCCCAGCATGCACAGCTCTTGGGTTCAATCTCCGGCACCACCAAAAAAAAAAAAAAAAAAGATAATGTTCAACAGTAGAAATCTTAGAAAACTGAGGCAAGCACAGAAAAAGAAAGCCCACTCCAGTAAAGCTACCTTGTTCACTCGTTGCTGTAGCCTCCACTTCTCTGGGGGGACTGCTCTGCCATGCACAAGGCCCAAGGAACTGCCTGAATTTTCCTCAGTAGGAACATATGGGACATGCTTTTCTAACTTTTTCTCCCTTGTTACATCCTAGGCATTTCCCTTGACATTTCCCTTGTGTGTGGTACCCGGGATCGAACTCAGGTCCTCGCACTTGTGAGGCAGGCGCCGGAAGCACTGAGCTAAACCCGCGGCCCACTGACACTCTTTATGCTAGCATTCTTGTTGGCAGCAAAGGCTCTCACCACCTAGCTGTATGGAGCGCACCCGCCTCCTTCCCATCTGCTCTGCTAGTACCCCTGTCCTACGCGCCAGGGCACCAAACCTCGCTACTTCCATCTGTGGTTTTGACACACAGGCTCCTAGATGCGGAGCAGGCAGAAGGTGTGCAAGTCCGCGCGGCCTTTGGTACACATTTCGCCAGCCGTTCTTGAGACAGACCGGGGAGAGCCAAGAACGTTATCCGACGAGATCTCGGGGAGGCTGTCGCCAATCCCATGACCTCTGGCTTGTCTGCATGTTTGCGAGGACTTGGCGGTCTGTGTGGGTTTGACACAGGCCCAGAAAGCCTCTGGCACCTCTGCTGCAGCGAGTTCTCCCGGAACTGCCTCGCTGGGATGGGGCAAGAACCAGAGGCCAGGGCGCTCTGGCCAGGGGTGCCCTCTCGTCTCTCTGATGTGGCAAGCAGACTCTCAGGGAGGTTGCTGCCTCCATTTGGGAAGGAGCCCCTCGAAGCTGCAGGGTGGGGCGACTTGGCACTCAGCCAAAAGAAAAACAATCGCTGTACCTTTCAGGGCCCCAGGACCACCTGGCAGGGAGAATGGAAAGGAGGGAATTGGGGCTTTTAGCTGCAGCATGTGTTGCCTCCGCTCAGTTAGACCCTGCAAATGCCTTAGACCAGAGGTTGGAATGATCTTTCTGTCCATCTCTCATTACACACAAATTTGACTGTAGTCTGTGCTTGACCCCAGCCCATTCCCTAGATCAAAGACTTTTCCTCTCTCCTGTCTTGTGCTCCCTCCCTTGGGATGGAACACTAGTATCCTTGACTGCAATTTTACCATCCTGTCTGCTCCCCCACGTCGCTCATTCCTGATGCGTTAACAATCACGAGCAGTTGTATGACACTGCGGTAATAAAGCAGGGCTCTGGGGACCTGTGTCCTCAAAGAAGAGGTGTGTGACCGCCTGGGTCGCAGCTGTGCCACTCTCCCATTCAGACGTACAGGGAGCAACCCTGACTCTTACAGCACCTGCAGGCCCTGTGCCTGGGCCTCTGATAAATACGCAGCTTGGGAAAAGCCGCCTGACATGTTGGTTTGTTAAGGGGTAATTCATTTTCAAGGCAAGTAAACAGCTTGTAAACTCAGGGGTTTACCACTTTAAGTGATTAAGAAGTAAGCAGCTATAAAGCTATAAAACTTGCCCCGTAAGGCTGTGGCTGACTGTCCCCAAGGAATTTTCCTAAGCATTGTTTGGATTTGCCGGATGCTCGCCACAGTTCCTGTGATGGGCTCTCCCACCACACACAGTCCAGCACGAATGCCTCTTCCTGAGGACTCCCAGGACAGTGCCCCTACCGCCGTCTCCATCAGCAGACCGCTGTGGTCTCTGTGTCTCTGTGGACAAGGGCAGGAAGCACCTTCTGAGATCACACAGCATTGCCAGGAGACAGACGCGCACGGGCCTCGCCATGTCGACACAGCTTCCGTGGCCTCGGGAGCCTGGCTGAGGGTATCAGTAGCTCCCCTAACGGTCCAGGAGCTGATAAGCGGGCAAAAATAGCTTCTCAAAAACAGTGTAAAGAGCCGCTCCTCAATGGCCCACTGGGCAGGGTAGTACGTCCCACCTGCTAAGACAGGACAGGAGGCTAAGAGAGATGCAAGGACTTGTCTAGGCCTCAGCTGGTAGGTGAATAGATGAAGGTTAAAACCCTGCCTCCGGCTGGGCATGGTGCCACACATCTGTAGTCCAGCACTCTGGGAGGCCAAGACAGGAAGTTCGAAACTTTGAGCTCAGCCTGGGCCACTTAGTAACTCAAAAGACCCTGTCTCCAAATAAAAAAGGCTGGGGATGTAGCCCCGTGTGAAGGTTCATTCCCCAGTACAAAAACTAGTCACTTGCACTGTGCTCAGCACTGCTCCCATCCGGGGAATGTTTTAGGCTTGGCAGGCCATTTTGGGCACAGAGGTTGTGCAGCCTCTAGGGCTACTGCTCCTCTCTGCTCACCACTCTGCCACCTTCCTGAGTTCTGGGAAGGAAGAGCCTGGAACCTGGAGGACCTCCAGGGAGCAGCGGCGGCCGGAAGATGGACACATGAGGTCCTGGCCGAGCAGGGGCGCAGCACGGAGTCGGGGTTGGCTGTGGCTTGGAATCACTCGGAGTAGCAAGGCTTGACAGCGCCAAGAGATGTGCTCCCCATCCTTTATGTTAGTGCAGCTTCCGAATTAGGGCTCAGAGGAAGTGGCCCACAGGACACCATCACCATGAGTCCTGCCCCGCTCCTGGGGCTGCAGCAGGAAGCCCGTGGCTGGCGTGGGCTCATGAAAATTTTTTTTATTTAAATTGAATTTATTGGTACATTCTAGGTAAACAGTACAGTTACATTCATTACATTCATTCTTGTACCTTTACATACCAGGTCTTGATTCTCATTTTTTCTCCTTGTCCCCACCCTCCCTTCACCCCCTCCTCCCCTCCCCACCTTCAAACACTTAAATCCATTTTTACATTTTCTCATTTTTTTTTCCTTTTCCCTTATTCCCCTTTCCCTATCCTTCTCACTGTCCCTACACCTTTGGTCCTTTTCTTCCTATTTCACGTTGCTGATTGTCCCGTTAGGATCTTGAGTACTATTTTAGTTTTTTGCACCAGAGAAACTATTCGGTATTTGCATAGGTGTGACATGTATTTCACTTAGGAGTATATCCTCAAAATGTACCCATTTACCTATGAGTGAATCTACTTTCTCATTCTTATGGCTGAGTAGTATTCACTTTATAGAAAAACCACATCTTCTTTATCCAGTTTCCAACTGATGGGCAGATGGGCTGTTTCCAAGTTTTAGCTATTACAAACTGTGCCACTATAAACATTGGTGCGCATACATCACTGTGATATGATTCTTTTCATTCTTTTGGAAAGATACCCAGCAGAGGGATGGCTGGGTTAAATGGAACCTCTAGTCCCAGCTCTTTGAGGTATCTCCATATTGATTTCCATAGTGGTTGCACCAGTCTGCACTCCCACCAGCAAAGGGTAAGGGTTTCTCCCCACAACCTCGCCAATATTTGTTGTTGTGTGATTTCTTGATAGCAGCCATTCTTTGTGGAGTGAGGTGGAATCTCAGTGTTGTTTTCATCTGCATCTCTCGAATGACCAGTGATGTGGAACATTTTTTCATATTTTTACTTGCTGCTTTTATTTCTTTGTCTGAGAAATGTCTGTTCATTTCAGATGAGCTTTTTTGAATTGGGTCTTTAATTTGGGGGCGCTGGTTGTTTTGAGTTCTTTATATATTCTAGATAATAGTCCTTTGTCTGAGGAGCAGCTGGTAAAAAGTTTTTCCCACGTTATAGGTTATCTCTTAGTTCTGTTGATGGTTTCTTTTGCAGTGCAGAAGCTTTTTAATAAGATGAGATCCCAGTTGTTGATTCTTTCTGCTAGTTCCTGTGCTACTGAGGATTTGTTCATAAAGTCTTTTCCTATGCCAATGTCTTCCAGAGCTGAAATTGATGAGCTGTTTGCTCCAAGGAAGTTTTTGTGGACTTTGTGAGTCAAATGAGGAGCCACTGCTCCCTAGAAAAGCAGAGTGTAAAGGGCAGAGGCCTGGAGTGGTCTGCAGGAAAGCGTGGGTCCTGGGGGAGAGGCTGAGGTTCACTGTGAAGAGTGCATTTGCTGAGCACTTAGCACATGCTGTGGCCGTGCTGGGTGTGCTGTGCACAGAGGGTCCCAGCTCACAGCAGGGAAGCAGACTCAGAATCGCGGCAAACATGTTCACATGCCTGGTGCTTCCCAAGGACACAGATCCTCCCCCCTCCCCATGCTAAGTGGCTACAGACCACAGAACCTCCAAGTCATAGAGAGTGGCTCTGAGGACCTTTCAGTGCTGTCACAGGCAGCTCTTTTTTGTTTGTTTTTTGTTTTTGAGATAGGGTCTTACTTTGCAGTTCAGGCTGGCCTTGAACTCACTGTGTAGCCCAGGTTGGCCTCAAACACAGTGATCCTCCTGCCTCAGCCTCCCGAGTGCTGGGGTTACAGGTGTGCACCACCACGCCCAGCTTTGTCACGGGCAGTTCTTGTGCAGAGCTTTTGTTGCTCCTGATCCTGCCCTCTCCCAAACCACCAGGGCAGAGCAGGTGTCTGGCAAGGAGAGTCCAGGCCTCTCCCTCAGGCAGAGTGTGGGCATGTCAGCAGAGGCCTCAGGATTTTGCCTGTAGGGTCCCCAGCACCTCTGTGTAAACTGCCAGCAGCCAGAAGTCCCCTTCCAGAGCACAGTCAGCCCTGCTGGGGCAACACCGGGTGCTCAGACTCATGGTCCATGGGCTGCCTTCAGTATGGTGGCGGCTGCACCCTCTTCCAGGCTTCAGCTGCGTCCAGCTCAGTCTCTAGCTACTTTAGCTCGCAGCCAGGAATGGGCCCAGATTCTGGAACTCACCAGACGCCGAGGCCCCCATCCAGCCCCAGTTCTCCTGCTTGATCACATCCCATTGTCCTGCAGGCTTTGCCGTGGCCCAGTGCATAAACCAGCACAGCTCCCCATCCCTGTCGTCGCCGTCACCGCCTTCCGCCAGTGGGAGCCCCAGCGGCAGCGGGAGCACCAGTCACTGTGACTCGGGAGGCTCATCTTCCACGCCCTCTGCGGCCCAGAGCCCAGCAGGTATTGGCCCAGTGATTCAAGGGCGGGGGGCTCTGGAAAAGCCGTGACCCGTTGCCTCTGCTATGACCACTGACTCCAGCTCCTCCTAGTCCTGGTGTGTAACGGACGCTGCTACTCCAAGGGTGTTGGGTGTTGCCTACAGGCCGGCTTAGCGCCTTGCTCAGGCTGTTACACTGCAAGGCCTCCCCTCCCTGCAGAGCCGAAGGGACTGGTGACAAATGGCCTGGCTCAGGCCCACCTGTCATTACCACCGGAGCCATAGGTGTCCCCAGGAGGGGTCTCCTAGAGGCAATTGCTTGACTCCTGGGAAAATAATCAAGTCCCTGCTAATCCTCCCACCCCACACACGAGTCTCTTTTCTTATTTTCCCCTTTGGTTTTTTGAGACAGGGTCTCACTGTGTAGTTCAGGATGGTCTTGGACTCCCTCTGTAGCCCAGGCTGGCCTTGAACTCACAGTGCTCCTCCTGCCTCAGCCTCCTGAGTGCGGAGATTACAGGCATATGCCATCATACCCGGCCAGTCTGCTCTTCAAATGTTCAGTGTGGTACACTCATAGTCGTGGTGCATCCTGCTACTCTCCGTGATGTTGTAAGCATGTGGGAGTCGCATCTTCCTGTCCTTTACCTTAGACCAGTTCAGACACAGCCCAGAGAGAATCCATGAGCCCCTGGAGTCAGCCTGGAGCAGGAGATGCAACACCCCAACCCTGCCACCCCCACTGCCTCCTCCGCAGCTGCCGTGAGCCACACACACGTGAGTGCCAGCTGCACCGCATAAGAGCCCAGGAGTAGAGACACAGTGCTTGTTTGGTGGACAAGGCCCCAGGACGCAGCAGGGCTCGGGCAGGAGCAGCCTTGATGGCTCCAGCCGGCTCTGCTCTGTGTTCCTCATGCCATGTCTGAGGGTCTTTGTCTCTGCAGCCTGTACCCCAACTGGGGATCCTTGGTGTTCTTCCCTGTCCCTGCAAGGCCCCATCCGAGCCCTTGCCTGCCGTACTTGGAGATCTGATCCTGGGTACGTTGTAGAGTGAAGGGTGGTGACGAGAGACGTGGGAAGCTGGCCCGGCAAACCAAGTCTTCCTGGGCAACTGTACTTTTCTCTCCAGTGTCTTCAGCCTTTACCTTCCCAGCAAAGAATTAAGCCTGCCTGGTATCCACGCTTGGACCCAGGGCCCTCCAGTGCATCTCCCAGGAGGTACACGTTACCTCCATCTTCTGTGCCATCATGAGGCCCACACAGAAAGGGCACGCTCAGCCCCTCACTGAGGCCCTCACTGTGTGGGGTTGGGGTAGGTGACTGCATTCTCCCAGAGACTTCTGAACCCAAGCTAGGGCTGGTTGTCCATCCGAGCAGCTGCCGGCACTGTTCCCAGGCTTGTGACTGGGGCATTCAGCCCTCAGGGCCCCTCTTCTGCTCTCACGCACACCACCTGTGTATCCATGCGCTTGTGTGCACACGCCTTCTGCTTGTGTGTGCGCGTCTCTCTGCGTGTGCACTCAGGCACATTGACAAACGCTGTGGGATGAAAGCTCTCTCCCAAGTTATTGTGAACACTTTTTCTATTTTAAAGGAGGCACGGCCAACAGCTGAGTGAACGAATAAGCCATAAACCCCTTTGCTTCAAACCAGCCAGGACCCACATTACCAAAACCGGGCCTCGGTGCACCCGCACACCAGAGCGGGGCTTGCAGCTGCTCCGCCTCCAAGGCCTCATGCCTGTCGTGTATTCCAGTTTCCTTGTTCTTGGTCCTCCTTGGCCCCTTCATCCCTGCCCCCACGGTTCCCTGCACTGTGCCAAAGCGTGTTTTCTCATCGCACAGATCTAGGGTTGTCAGCCTGGCTCCAGGTGGCCAGGCAGTACCAGTCCATAGGTAGGGTCAGGGCCTCCAAGGTGGCTGCTCCCGTTCATTGCAGTCCCAGCAGGCAAGTGCACAGCTCCTCTATTTTTATGCCACATGACAGAGAGAGCCTGAGGCACAGCTGCCTGCTAGACTCTGCAGACACCAAGATAACTGCTCCCCTCCGGATGAAGGGCAGCCTGGCGGGCAGCTTGTGCTTTACTCTCACACAGGGTAGTGGATGCCTTTGGACACACTGTTGATCCTTACAAGGAGAGAGCAGTGCAGCCCAGGAGCTTCTTTGGTCTTGAGGCTGAACTTCCGGGCCAGCTGTCGGCCACCCCAGCCCACCCAGAACAAAGCCTGTGTTCTGTTTGCGCCTTCCTATAAGGGTGGTTCTAACCAGATGGTTCCCGCATCTGCCTGGTATCCTCCTAGACTGTGCTAGAGGGAAGCCAAGAAAGGAAGAAAGGACAGGAGCCTTTGTTGGGGTGAGCTCCCTTCTGCCAGTGCCTGGTGTGTCACTGGCTCTGAGTGGTGGCCTGGCTTAGCTGCCTATGCATACCTTGCTGGCAAGACCTTCCACCCATCATGGACCTGCTAAAAGCCTGCAGAGGTGGCATCTTTGGAGGGGACAAGAGGGCCTCTCGCCATCCTGCTCCGTCCACCCTGGCTGCCCACTGCTCCATCTGGACAGCTGCAGCCCCAAGAGGCTGGCTTGTCCTCAGGACGGTTTCTGAGGGTAGAGAGCAAATCAAAAGCACCCATGACCCTGTGTTCACGGAGCCCCAGAGTCCAGGATGCAAGCAGCTGCCGGGCACTCCAAGGACCACCCTGCCATTGAGACCACACTTTGCATAGGCAGGTGTTAGGTTGGAAAAGGACTCCAGAGATGCTGTCCACCGGGTGATGAGACAGGACTAGTGTTCCAGGCTCTGCACCATGGTTTCGAGAACATAAATTGTACAAGGATAGCTTGAAAAATTAGAGATATTACAAAAATACTGTTAAATGAAAAGATTAAGGTCTGTAGCACAGGATGGCAACTATGGCACATTTTACAGTCTCTTATAATTCAGAATGCTAGAAGAGCAGGTTTTGAATGCTCCTAACACAAAGAAACAAGGAACATTTGAGGGGCTAGAAATGTCCTTTGCCCTCTTTTGAGCATTCCACAGCATATATAATGTATTGAGACTATCACACTGTACCTCTTAAACATGCACAATTATTTGCATCAGTTTTAAAGTCTAAAATTTCTAAAGCGCTGTGGGTGACCCTCCACGCTTCCAGCAGCTCTCAGGCCTGCACGGGCTCCCGCCACAGCCCCCGCACGGCCCCCCAGTGTGTGCACGCCGCACGGCCCCCCGTAGATGTACTCCCCAAACCAGGCCCACCTAGTGCCTGGCACTGCACCCATAAGCACCTTGCAGACCCTCCCACTGGGTCCTGCCATACTTCACCTCCCTCCATACAGCTGAAAACACGGGGGCCCAGAAAGGTCATGCAGCTAGCAAGCGTGGGAGTCTGAATTTAAACCTTATCCTTGGTGGCTCCAAAGCCCATACTTTGCCTTCTGAACCAACCCCGCAGAATTTCTGACGCAGGTCCCACGTCTTTCTCGGGTACCTCCCAGGGCTGGACCAAGAGACCTACCTGGCCTTGGTTGGGACCCTGGTGGGAGGCGACCCGTGGAGCACAGCTCTCCTGACGTTCACCGTCGTCGTATGTAGTTCCGGACTGTGAGGCGGTGTCAGCAGCCGGCACAGAACCCCTCTGGAAGGTCCTAGTTCTCCCAGAGGAGGCCTTACTGGAGATGGGTTGTAAAGGAGTGAGCACCAGGGGTTCATGAGGAAGACAGCCTGGGTCTCTCGTGAGTCCACCGGGCCCCAGGCGTCCCTCTTGCTGGAGACAAGTGGAATCTTTTCCCTCTATCCTATAAATTCTGCCCTTCTGGGTAAAGACAAGGAGATAGTCTATCTTTTCAAAGGCCCCAGACCTACGGGGACCATGGTCTCTGGCCCAGAACAGGCAGAGAGGCCCCTCAGCCAGAAGGGGATGGGCTGCCCTGCGGTGCTACCATTGGCCACCCCTTCTTTGTGGGCAGCACCTGCCTCCTAGTACCCTCTGCCTCCTGAGCTGTGGATGCTCCCACAGGTGCCTCTTGAGTAGGTGCTCGGGTTGGGGACCAACACCTCCCCCCAACTGCAGAGAAGGCCCAAACTTAATTCCTTAACAACCCCAAGAGCCAATTAGAGGTGGTTGGGAGCAAGGGGCTGTTGTTCTCATCGTCTGATTTTGTCTCACCACAGCTCTTGGTTGGCCCCTCCACATCTCGTGCATGCCTTCCTTTTTTTTTTTTGGACTCAGGGTCTTGCCATGTAGCTCAAGCTGGCTTTGAACTCCTTGGCTCAAGCGATCCTCCTGCCTTGGCCCCCACCAGCACACCCCCAAGTTTCGGGACTACAGGCACTTGCCACCATGCCCAGCTCCGCTGCCCTTTAAAGGAAGTGCTCTAGTGCCCTGTGCCTTGTGGGGAGAACTGGACACCCCGTACATTAAGTGTCTGGGAGCCAGGCGTTTGCTCACACAGCCAGCATAACCAGCCAGTGGCCGCAGCTTGATTCCGAGTGAGAAAATTGCAGGGTTGGAATCAGCATTTTTCTCCTTAACATTTTCTGGTTTTGAGAATTTGAAATTGCAGAGAACTTATAGTGGGAAAGGGAAAATGGGCCCAAATGTCTTCGGGGCTGGTCTGTGTACCCACAAAGTGCCACAGTGCACGTACTCAAACACGTGCACATGCACACATGCGCGCGCAGACGCTCTCCATGGGAGTCTGCTACACGCCCCGTCCCCTCAGGTGACAGCTCTGTGAAACAGCCACCTGCGTCTCTGGTCTCCGGATTCGCTGGACTTCACATGCATTCTGGGGGAGCTGCTTAGAAGAGCACAGAAGTCATTTGTTAGAAAATGACATCAGTGAAGGTCACTCTGCCCTTTTAAAGGCGCATTTTACAGCTCGCCAGACTCTGACCCTCAGAAAGAAAGGAGGCGCTGGTCCCTGGTGGTGCCCTGCCATCCTCCTCCCTGTGCTTGGGCCAGACGGATCGCTTTCACCCCACACCCTCCACTGTGAGGGCCGGGCAGCTGGGGAGTGGCCTCCCTGTCACTGAACTCCACGTCCCCAGTCCTCCTGGGCTTCAGGTGTAGAAACCAGAGGAACAGGCGTCTGCCTTTCCGTGGTGTTACTTGCTTTATGGGGGTAATGGAGGTGTAACAGGAAATCACCACTGTAGCCAGCTTCCTGCCTGTGGTCCTGCGGAGTTGGAGCGCATCCGCATGGCTGCTCCTGGGACCTGACTTAGCTGCGCTCTTACCTGAGTTCGTCCCTGAGACTGAGACGCTCCTAACACCTTTGTTTCAGCTGGTCGGCACCCACCCTCCGCCACTTGGGCCCTGCCACAGCCCTTCCTGCGGTGTTTCCTGCTTAGTTTCCAAGGTGCAGATCACCAGGCCTCCCGAGAACATCGCCGGCTGAGGGAGGGGCCAGGGTGGGTCCCGCGGATCCTGACCGGCGAGTCTGTTTTCCTGTCCGCTGGGGTCTGTGACCAGGACCACGTGCTGCTGTTGATTCCTAATCGTTCCTTCCCAGCAGGGCTAACTCCCCTGTCCTTAACCCAGTTAAATCATACAAGTGGATGACCTGGTGCTCAGGTCCTCCGACCCTGCCTCCTCTTGGGGGCTGGCACCCCCTGCACCAGCTTCCAGGAGCCCACAGTGGGGCCCAGCTCTGCCCCTTGCTCTCGTCGATGCTTAGCGTCCGTCTCTGCTGTGTCCCTGTCTGTACATCGCCTTTGCTGTTCCGTTGTTAAAGGCCTTCTATGATCTGTCGCTGTGTTTTCCCTCTAGTCAGGAGTGGCAGGAAAGGACGCCGGCGAGTGTTCAGCCTGTCGGAGGCCGACAGTCACGGTGGCCACTGGGTTTAGTGCTTCGAACGGCAGCCGCCACGGCAACTCACGTACAGTCAATTCAGGCAGGTCTCCTCACAGCCCCACGGGCCCGCCACACTCCGGTCACCTCGGCAGGGTCTGCAGGAGCTTGGGGGACAGGCTGGGCCTGTGAGGACTCCAGGCTGTGGGAGAGCGGAGCCCTGAAGTGGGTGATTTCCTCTGCTTTCCCCAAAGCGGGCCCTCCCCATTCCCTCTGCACCCCGAATCCGCCCTTTACCCTCACGCATCCTCTCTCCCTGTGCAGCCCAGACACACAGTCCTCATCCTGAAATACGGCCGGCGTCATGCTGGGCTCGGCCTCCCCGTAGCTGGCCCCGAACCAGAGGTGGCATCTCCCAGTGCGTCTCCATTGTTCCCTACGGTTTAGGCCTTGAGACCAGGCAGCAGTTGGCGGGAGAAGTGAGAATTTATAAAACCCAACCAAGAAATGACTCCTCTCACTGTCCCCTTGCCTAGCCCAAAGCTAAACGGCAGATTCATTCACGTTCCAGCCAAAGCCAAGGCATCCCCCATACACACACCAAAGAGCAGGACCCATTGCCTCCCTTTTATGCTCAGTGCTCCGCTACATGTCACCGGTGAGGCTGGTCTGTGGGCCCCTGCCCAGGGGCCTGGCCCTGTCAGGGCCCACCGCTGCCACCTTCTCCTGTGACATTTCCTCTGTGGTGTCTGATGCTACCCCTGCGTTGGCAGTTGCGCTTGTCAGTGGGGAGCCTCTCTCCCGCTTTTTCGTTTCCCCACTTCGTCTGAGTTTCACCCACAGCTTGGTGTGCATGGCTCTCCTTTTCCTCCCATCCTCCCACCCTGCCTCTCCCAAGCTGAGCACAGCACGTCCAGGCAGACCCTGTAAACCACCCCAGACTTGACGCAGATCAGTCGAGGCCCTGCCCCAAAGCTCAAACCAGTTTCTGAGGGTGCCAGCCAGGAAGGAGGGGCCCCTGCCTCGGAGCCTCTTCGGCTGGAGTCCCACCACTCGTGGGCACGCAGACGTGCCGGATTTCCCACTGCTGGTTCTTTTCCTAGGGAAGAAACCAGTTTTGTGTGTATGGTAGTATTTATTAGTGGCTTTGCTTTTTCAAACAGATTTGACTACAGCCTTCCCATATCCTCAGTTATTCTCTTCATCAGAAACCCCGGCAGGGATCAGGGAGAGGTTTGCCAGCTCCCTGAATGTCTGCCTGCGGGCACAGCTTGAGCAAAGAGGGAGCTTCCATGGAAATTTAGAAACCGTGAGAGAG
The DNA here is from genome assembly GCF_012274545.1 of Fukomys damarensis. NCBI lineage: Eukaryota > Metazoa > Chordata > Mammalia > Rodentia > Bathyergidae > Fukomys > Fukomys damarensis. The sequence goes on along the minus strand of NW_022900946.1, from coordinate 13,515,255 downwards.
ATGGTTTGGCCCCTCGGTCTCCCGATGGCAGGACAGCACCACTTGGAACGTTAGTCATTTCCGAACCACCTCGTTAGTGCTGCTCACCTGAGGTCCTCACATGCAGTTGTAGTGAGTGTGAAGAGGCTCAGGCCCTTTTGTAGCGAGTGTGAAGGCCGCGGGAACAGGCAACCCCTGCTGAAGGTCGAATGGGAGCCAGAGATGAAGCAGCCCAGCGCCACAGGTGTCCTAACACATGAAATTTCGAGGAACCAGAACTCTCAAGGAGCTCGAACTCCCCACGGTGGCTTCAGATTACATCTAAGTCACGCCCTTCTGTCGATGCTCAGTGGTGCCTGTGGCCACCTCCAAGCCAGGGCAGACCTGAAGCTTGTGTGGTAGTTTGCTCTGAACCTTCCCTCATGCACTCCCCACCCCTCCTTTTGAAGAGTAGACATGCAGAAGGTCATGGGTTCAATCCGAAGCACTGTGGGGGAGAAGGAAGTGGGGGACAGGCAGGCAGGCAGGCAGGCAGGCCAACCTTAGAAAGAAGTGAATGGGGACCTTCCAGACCTCACCTGGCCCTGAGTCTTGTGTGAAGAAACGCAACGTGTGTTGGGAGCCTGGGTCTGTGCTTATGCTTTCTCCTGGGGATTCTCTTCCTCTCATCCACCATATTCTCTGTGCTGCATGGTTTTATTTCTGCTCTTTGTTTTTCCATTCTTTTGCTGTGTATTCAGTTTGCCTTTGTGTTTTATTTTGACTTAAAAAAAGAAAAGAAAAACTAACTCAACTGGAATCACATCGAACAAAAACATTCCCCAAGGGATCCCAGGGCCTCTTGACCCCAAGATCCATACAGAAGGAATTTGCCACCCAAGTGGGATATGCAGGCCTTCCTCTCTGTGTCTCTTAGCACTAGGCCTCTGCAGTCGTGCAGGGTGGTCTCCACCGTGACCTCTACTTGCTCTGGCATCTGGCCGGGCAGCCCATTGTCCCTCTGCAATCCAATCATGGATTTTGAAAAGTGCCCCCCCAAAAAAAACTGCCACTCTGAAAGCACCTACATTGGGTGGAGCCTGGTAGTTTCCACGGTCCCTGTAGGGAAGCTCAGGAAGGTGAAATCCCAGCCCCTTGATAGGTGTAAACTCAACGCTTGGACACATAGTCCAAGGTTTTGTAAGGTGAAAAGTTCGATAGAAATTTTTTTTTTTTTTTTTTGTACCAGGGATCGAACTCAGGTCCTTGCTGTTGCCAGGCAGGCAGCAGAAGCACTGAGCTAAATCCCCGGCTAGAAATAGTTTTTGAGATTATTGTTACTACCGCAGTGGACTCCCTCTTGGGTGAATGAACATCACCACTGTACACTGGACCTGGCCCGAAGTTATAGGCACACCTGAGCCCCTCACTCCCTAATCTTATCTTTGTCATAAGGCCGATGGACCCAGAGTTGCCCGTGCACACAGCCTGCCCGGGTCAGTCTCTGCTCCCAGCAGCTGTGCTTTCTTAATGCATGTGGTACTTTTGTGTGAGTCCCCAGTTTTCCCCTGGTACCACAAATCAGGGAACACTGGGCCCTGACACATCTTCCCCAGATGAGTAAGACTGGATTTAGTGCTTGTGTCCCCAGGAAGAGTGGAGCCAGGCTGTGCCCCACCAGCCATCCACCACCCAGGTTTCCCTGGCCCCAGTTCGGGACGGGAGCAAGGTTTGCCAGCCTGAGCACAGGATTGCCAGGCCCAAGTCTATCCCTGCTTTTTCTCTGCCACCTAGACGCCCCCACAACTCCAGAACAGCCTCAGCCTCACCTTCCTGACCAGCTGGAGATCGTCAATGAAACAGAAGCAGAAGCCAAGCCCAGCAAGAACTCAGCCAGGGGCGCAGAGGTGGAGACGGCGCACCTGTCCCCCAGCCTCCTCCCCGCCCAGCAGCCCACCATCTCCTTGCTCTATGAGGACACTGCTGACACGCTGAGCGTCGAGTCACTGACCCTGGTCCCCCCGGTGGATCCCCATAGCCTTCGCACCCTCACTGGCCTCCCCCAGCCTCCCACACCAGCCACACCGTGCCCAGAGAGCCCGGATGAGGAGGCCTCATGTGCGGGACCTGCAGGCCCCGCTGAGCACTGAACAGGTGCCGGTCCTCCCCTTGTGTGTGCAGCCCGCTGTGAGGACCTCTGGAAGAGCAGTCTGGGGTCCACGGATGCAGATGACAGCCATGGCTGCCTCACGGAGTCCAGCAGCCCAGGTGGCAGGACCCACCGGCACCCCTCCCTTCCATCAGGCAGGCCCTGTCACCTCCGTGTGCACAGAAGAATCGGGCGGACAAGGTCACTTTGGATATCAGGTTGTAGAAAAGCAAGCAGATCAGCGTCTCTTTTGGCTATTTATTTCTAGTTTTGGCAGCAGATAAAAAGCATTTATTTAAAAAGCACCTACTTGAGAGGGAAAAAATCCTCAACCCCAAGGTTTGGTGTCATGGTAAAAGTGTGATGATACAGTTAAGGTTTCCTTTTCCCTCGAATTTGTCAGCGTTTTGTCTTAGGGTTCTTGGTGTCACTTTCTCCACTTTCTTAAATGATTCTTCTTTCTCTACTAACCCTGCCAGCCTGTGGAATGATAACATACTGTCCTGAGAAGTTTAGATTGTTTTGAAACACCATGGAGGAGATACACACACTCTCAGTCAGGTCCACATGCAGCGTGAGGGCGGGAAGTTGTTGGGCTGCTTTGTTAGCGAGGTCTTGATGTGACTGTGTGACCACAGCCCACTCAGTTCTCACACCACACAGGGACCGGCATCCAGCCTCACCTGCAGCTGATGGCATCTCTGTTTACCTGCGAAGCCACTGGGGACCGTGTGGACTCCAGACCAGAAGGCATCCTTGCTGTCCCCTGCGGGCATGTACACCCCGAGAGAGGGTGCTGGCTGCAAGGGCAGCAGGGCTGAGCACCGAGCGCGTCTCTCTGACCTCTTCTCTCTCCCCTGCCCTCTTGTGCTCACTCGGTGCGGGTGACTCAGACAGACTCCACCCAGCTTCCAGATGTTCTTTCACCCCTGGCCAGACACAGTGGGTGACCCCTCACCTCTGAAATGCAGGGAGACCCTCCCCAGCTTCCCTGCAGGTGTGCCCACACAGTGCTGTGACCAGCACACCCGGCTCTCTGGTGGCCTCAGGAGACATGCCATGATCTGGCCTCACCACCTCTGCGCAGCCAGCTTCCCGCTGAGTGGTACCATGAGACCAGGTCTGTGCAGTCAGGTGGGAGGAAAGACGTGGTCCCCGGGGAGAGGCCCATGCCTTCCAGCCATGTGTTCCACGGGCCATGTGTTCTGCCTGATCTTTTAGAGGGATGCAGGGGGACATGGAGCAGAAGCCCCACAGCCATGTCCTTCTGGTTTTGGAATGGCTTTTTTGGTGCAGCAGAGATGAGAGAAAGCAGTGATCCCCTGCCCAGCACTGTAAGGATGAAAACCCACGCAGGTGGGACCACCAACTGCTGCCTGAAATTAGTGGCTCCGATGGGCCTCACGGTAGAGGTGGCAGCTGGCCCCTTGGGCTCTGACGAAGGACCTGCCTCACCCAGGTCTTGGCCATCCTGGTGGTAGAGGACACAGCTGTGTATTCAGGAGTACCCCACAAACCTACCATCTGGGGCCCTCCCACACCAGCCAGCCCAGACAGAACAGGGAGGGATCTGGGCGAGCCCATTGCTGGGGCCACAGCTCCTGCCTGCAGGTCCTGCAGCGGCATCTGGGGTGACCCCTCCGACACCCACCCATCCACCGCCTCTGAGTCCTGTGGAGAGCACCTTGGCCTGCTCTGTCACCTTCCCCAAGTCCACTGCCGGGCCCATTGGGCTTGCTTAGCGGCGCTGGCCACTGAATCCCCGAGCCTCTCTGCTTCAAAAGTGGCACATTGCTTTCTGGTTTAGAGGCATGGGCACCCAGGACAGCCAGAGGAGCAGGCCCCCTGCCGCCCTGCCCTGCCTGGCTGCTCTCCGCAGAAGGCGGCTCCCTCTCACCACCCTCGTCCAGATGCCTGCATTACCGAGCGTTCCGGGCATGGGTGACAAAACGCACCTCCTAAAGACAGGCATTGAGTTTCTCTGTGGCCTCCAAGATGCACTGTTTTTAAAAAGGCACTGGTGAGCCAATTCTGATCTTTTCTAGATGCAATAAATATGAAACGTGTAACGTAGTGATGTTACTGTCGGACATAACCAGTAAGGTTGTCTTCTGTTCCTGTGAGCTGAAAATATGTAAATAGCTCTTGTCCCAGCAAGGGGGGTTGGGCAATCACAGCACTTCTGGCCATCCTAGGGAAGTACCTGCTTTTGCCTACGTGACTCATGCTTCGTGGGTACTCAGCACAAGGGTGGAAATGAAAACTGGAACTTCCGTATAAATTTGAATTTGACAATAAAAGAGGAAAAAACTGACCAAGAATGTGGCACACTGTTCCTTGGCGTTGTGGCGGGAAGCCGTGACCGGGCCCCACCCCCACCCAGGTTTGCAGGAGGCTGGTGGGGCAGGTCAGGTGCACCCCAGTTCCTGAGAAAGGACCCCACCTTGCCAGGGAGCAACAGGGTCCTCTGCTCATGTTCTGCATCTGTCACCTGCCAAGCAGGTAGCACCCACTCGGAGCCTGCAGTTCAGGGAAGGGATGTCACAGCTCTGCCTGGAAGGACAGGCAAGGTGGAGCAGCTGCGGTGTGGGTGGTCTGCTGCTGAGAGGAGGGGCGTGGGGACGGCTTCTCTCCGTCACAGCATCGGGTGACGACGTGTCGGGGCGGGGACAGCTCTAGGGCATGCCAGCACGTGCCAGTGTGAACCCTGGAAACGGTCTCAGGTTCTCCACAACCTCTGATGCTCTGGCTTAAACCTGGCCCCGAAACAGCCGGAGACATCTAGGTCTTGCAAGTGAACTTAGAACAGGCAGGGTACTGTCCTCGTGGATGGTTGAGACGAAGACCAGCGTGAGGCCACCTCCCTTGCCAACCGCAAGCTGGCAGCCAACAGGGACCCTTGCTGACGATGTCCAGTCACTTCCCCCTGAGGCCTGGGCCTGCCAAGGCTCGGGGATGCCCTGGTTGGGGTTGGGGCCACTCCGCCCTCCGGCTGTATCTGCTGGGTGCCTGGCACCGCCCTCAGGGCAGCCTTGCCTTGGCCACGTGGGCTCACTGGAAGATGCTGAGGAGAAAGTAGAAGGTGCCCTTGGGGTGGGCAAAGCCAGCGGGCAGCAGTTGGGAGCTCAGCCACCTCCCTGCCTACTCCAGGTCTCCAGACGGGCCACCCCCCTGGGCCTGAGGAGACCCAGAGAAGGGCAGAGGGCAGCAGCCATCCGCAAGGGCACCCTGCAGTCAGCCTCACCCATGCACAGATGGGGAAACAGCCCTAGCAGGCTCCGTGGCCTTCCACAGGACCCTCTGTGCAGGCCCATGCCCACCGCTGGAACTTGCGTCCCTGGGCCGTGATGAAAGCAAAGCAGCTCTCCAGCCGATGTGTGTGGCTTTTGTTGAAATCACCAAGAACTCTCATTCAAATCCAGGGCCTCAGAGAGGATCCTCTGCACCACCGTGTGCACACAGATGCTCTATGGTGGTGGCTTCTCTCTCTCTCTCCCTCTTTTTCCCGTTCAGGTCTTACAGAAAGCCTGTCTTTTCTTTGGGAGCCAGGGATACCCATTTTGAATTTCTGCGGGCCCCTTGCCTTTATGCAGTCTGGGCCAGGTTCCCCTGTGGGCTGGGGTTTGCTCGCCTGTAAAGAGAGGCCAGGAGCAGCCGGTGCTGGTCTTGGAGGTTGTTGGAACTCGGGATGTGCACAGGCAGAGTGCTCACTCAGAGCAGGTGGCCTGGGGTGCTTGCAGGACACCCGCTCAGGGACAGTTTCCCCCGGCCACCTTGGTTTGGGTCCTGAGTATCCCCGGAGTCCCACGTGTTCAAGGCTGGTTCATCGGGGAAGTGGAGGCTGGGATGTGCCCTCAGAGGGGACCGTGGAATAACCCCTTCCTCCCCTCCCCTCCCCTCCCGTTCCTGGTCATGAAGTGACTGGCTTTGCCCCACCATCTCCCCCTGCCATGACGTGTCACCACAGGCCCAAAGCAGTGAGGCCAACAGGCCATGGGCTAGAGCCTCCAAAACTGCAAGCCAAAAGGAACCTTTCTTCTTAGTAATTTGATTCCCCCAGGTGTTTGCTGCAGTCGCCAAAAGCTAATGAACACACCAACCCGGGTCCAAATCCAGAACTTGCCCGTGGGTGGGTGTTTAGCAGCTGAGGGTCGCCTTACCTGTCTCTGGCTCTTCCACAGCATGTAGGATGTGTTGTCATCGTCACTAGAAGTGACCCGCTGTGGAGCGGGCAGGGTCCCATCTGGGAACCGGGAGGCAAGCTTTGCTCCGCTGCATCCTGACGGCACCGCGCAGGAGGGGCAGGTGAGGGAGGTGGTCACATCCCAAGTGCCAGCAAGAAGGGAAGACTGAATGCCCTCCAGCAACTGCTGGAAACCCCCTTCCCCCTGTCCTGATTCTTCCTGGCACTGGGAAAAAACCCTCAAGTGCTTTTCTCCAAAGGCAGATGGTTCTGAATCCCTGGACACATGGGGCTTCCCAGGAATTCACTTGCGGGTGTCTCTCTGCCCTCAGCCAGCTCCAGCTGGGCCAGTGGAACCCCACAGCATAAGGCGCTGCCCCCTAGCCCCACCCTGTGCCAGCTGCCACCAGCCCAGCCTGATTGCCTTTGCAAGAGCAGCTGTGCTCACCCAGATGTACACCTGTCTAACCCCTGAGATGTCAGTCTTCTTTCTTTTCTTTCTTTTTGAGACAGGATCTCGCTCACTAGTTAGTCCAGACTTGCCTTGAACTCAGTGATCCTCCTGCCTCAGCCTCTGGAGTGCTGGGATTACAGGTGTGCACCACCACACTTAGCTGTCAGTCACTTTTAACTCACATTTTAAATTGGGGTTATCTAAGAGGGGGTTTTGCCTCTGGAAACAGAAGGCCAGAAGCACCTGCTGCTGCCCTTTCCCAGGGCTTCCCAGCAATAATCACTAACAGGGGCTTCACATGTCCAGAACTTCCTGTCTCTGCCCCAGAGGCCTGTGGTGCAGGCTCAGGGGCACAGACTTCTGGAGGCTGGGGGAGAATTCAACCCTTCCTCTCTCCAGCAGAACTCTGGCATCCCTGGAGTGAGTCACATCTCGCTCCATCTCCCATGGCCTCTTCCTTGTGTCTCCAAGTCCAGTCTCCCTCTCCTTTCTCTTAAAACAGCAGCTTTTGGCCTTAGGCCTCCCCTGATCCAGGGTGATCTAATCTCAAGATCCTCAATGATAACTGCAAAGACCCTATTTCCAGATAAAGTCACATTCCTGGATCAGGACATGGGTCTGTCTTTTCAGGACGGTCACCCATTACACTTGCCAGAATTAAAAGGTACCATAAAAACAAACACAATAAAAGCAAACCCGTATAATTAAGTTGTACCAGGTCCCATCCCTTCCTTGCCACACGCTGGCCTGGCCTGGCCTTCGCCCTTGGAAGGGGAGACCAGCAGTTCAAAGGCCTGCTAGTTCCTCAAGACCTTCTCTGATGGGATTGGAAGCACTGGCTGGAAAAAGCAGTCCACTGCTGGGACCAGATCAAGTCTGTGCTCTTACACCACTAAAAGTCAGCTTGAGGCCCTCAGGTGGGTGATGGTGCAATAGCAAAGAGTGATTACAGATCATAGTGTGTTGGGAACCAGGCTTTTCTTTTCAGCCTCCTTCCCAGCAGATTTACCCCAGGTGGCGACTATGTCACATTCAACTGGGTCCCCTGGCAGCCAGGCACAGGTCTGACATGTGGCCATCTGTAATGGATGTTGGGTTCCCAAAGTCTGGATTCCATCCATGCCTCCTCCCATGGCCCTGGCCTTCAGCCTGTCCCATCTCTGTCCCTGCTGGTATTTTCCAGACCTTCCCAAGCCACTAATCTCTAGAAGAGCAGGCCTGGTTCTGGTTGACAAGGGCAGAGGGGCTGGAGGGTTCTCCTTTGCCACCATCAAAACTTCTGTGTCCTGCAGCAGTCCCCAGGCGCCTCGGCTGAAACAGCTACTGCGGATACCGCCAGGCCTGACGAAACCTCACACAGGAAGGAGGAGGTGGCAGTGCCAGCTTTGGAGCCAGCTGATCAGGTTTAAGTCCCTGCATGGCTGTGCCCAGCCTGGTGTCCTTGAGCATATGGCTAAACGTCGGAGGGCTGAGTTTCCTCCTCTGTAAGACGGGCACCTGAATGTCAGGGTGGTCGGGCGTGCAGGTGAGGCAGGTGTCAGGGCCTCCCTGCAGCCCAGTGAGACGGAGTGGGCTCAAAGAACAACTGCTGCCCGGGACCCTCCGATACATGGCACCCACATGGGCCAGGGGCTGGAATTGTGGAAGGTCCATAGCTTATTCCACAGGGCAGCTGCGATAGTGTGTTTTAGGTGTCATCTTGGCAGGGCTAGGGCTGCCCAGATTGCTGGTGAGGTACTATGTCCCGGAAGAGATGGAAGTACTATGTGCTGGAAGAGACAAGCGTCAGCAGGCTGAGTAAATACAGTGGGCACCGTCCAGTTCATTGAGGCTGGCAGAGCAGGCCTCAGGCAGCGGTACAGCAGATTTGCTCTCTGCTTGAGCTGGGACAGGGTGCTCTGGGTTCTCAGGCCTCTGTGCGTGGCCTAGAATAACACTGCCGTCTCTCCTGGGCCTCTTCGTGGGGCTTCTCAGCCTCCATCACCCTAGGAGCCAATCCCTGTCATAACTGGCTGTGCAACTCTTGGCTCTGCTTCTCAGGAGGAGCCTGGCTGACATAGCAGCAAGAGGGCAGTGCGGCCCACCTCTGCGCCCACCCCACCAGCGCCCTCCACCCCCGCCTGGAAGACCCCCAGCCAGTTCCCACCTCACACCGCGGCACCTGCCTTTCTTCCCCGAGACCCCCTCCCTTCCTTGGCCAAAGCCTCCGCACCACATTCCAGAGGGTGCTCTGAAGTCAGGCTCCCTGCTTTGCTCTGTCCAGCAGTCACCCATTTCCTTCCTGGCTCATACCTCAAAGGGCTTTTGTTTCTTTGATTGTTTGCCACATTCAAAGTCCCATTTGTTTCCTTTGGAGGAGCCCCTGACATCAGGGCAGGAGAGGATAGTGTCAGTGGGTTTGTCAGGAGGTGATCCCGGGGAGCAGG
>NW_022900946.1:13504043-13506039 GCF_012274545.1 Fukomys damarensis | reverse complement strand
TCTCCCCCCCCCCGCCCCGTCCACCCCCGCCTGGAAGCCCCCCAGCCAGTTCCCACCTCACACCGCAGCACCTGCCTTTCTTCCCCGAGACCCCCTCCCTTCCTTGGCCAAAGCCTCCGCACCACATTCCAGAGGGTGCTCTGAAGTCAGGCTCCCTGCTTTGCTCTGTCCAGCAGTCACCCATTTCCTTCCTGGCTCATACCTCAAAGGGCTTTTGTTTCTTTGATTGTTTGCCACATTCAAAGTCCCATTTGTTTCCTTTGGAGGAGCCCCTGACATCAGGGCAGGAGAGGATAGTGTCAGTGGGTTTGTCAGGAGGTGATCCCGGGGAGCAGGAGTGAGAGCCAAAGCGGAGGGTGGGAACTCAGGGGACAAGGCAAGGCTGTGCCACTGCCAGGCACCTGCTGGGGGCACCTGTGGCCCAGCCCTGCTGGGAACAGCTTGCCAACTGGTGGTCTTTGGGTCCAACGGAGCCCATCCATACGTTCTGTTTGGCCTGCATGCGTGTTTAAAAAACACAGTAAGCCAAGATTTGAAAAGTGGGGGATCTCATGCAAATGTCTGGATTTCTGGCTTCTTTTTAAAAATGAGTCTGGGAGCCAGGCAGGGTGTTGTACACTTGTAATCCAGATACCGAGGAGGCTGAGGCAGGAGGATCACAAGTACAGACCAGCCTGAGAAACTTAGAACCTGCTCAAAATAAAAACTACCAGGACCTCCTGGCCAACACGGTCATCAAACCAGTTTACCAAAACCCGAGGCAGAAAGTGGGTCATTCTGTGGTGACACATCATCGGGACAAGCAGGAAAAGAATCCTTCAGTGAACAAGCACCACGTGTGAAATGGCCTGATTGACAGAGTGTGGTCCAGGCAGGGACGTTGGAAGCAGGAGTGGGCAGGATCATTTCTCAGGTGATGAGTCCAAAACTAAAGCCATCTTCAGGCCACAGAGAGAACGAGCAATTCACAAGCTCCTGGCAGCCCAGGAAAAAGAACCTGTGCCAGCAGCCTCTCCACTGCCCGCAAGCCAGGGCCTTTCCGCTTTGTCCCTGGACACCTCCTAAGCACTTGACACTGTTTGAAAGCTCCACGTAACGAATGGTGAAGGAATGGATCCCTGTTCCTTAAGATGCCACTGCAGTGGGCCAGGGTCCCCGCTGATCTGACCAGGTGCCATGACCAGACTGAACCGGCAGCAAGTGTCCATGTGCCCCGCGCCGACCAGCCTGTCCAGGGAGTGACACCCAGTGGACAAGCTGGAGGTACAGACACTACAGCAGCCGAGCTGGTCCTGAGACAGACTCGTTCTGGGACACGGAGACCACACGGGCTTTGGAGTATGTGCCGTGGGGTGCACAGAGCTCCAGTAAGAGAGCACAGTCAATGCCAGAGGTAACCTCGAAGAACAGGGACAGTGCAGTCGTCTGGGCATAGGCGTTTGTCAGTGCCCTGGCTCCCTCATCACTCTGCGGCTGCCTGTCTGTCACCTCTGACAAGGGAAAGGAAACTGGCCAGAAGATTCATGTACAGAAGCTCATAACTGCATGGCTATAAACACACAGCCATAGAGAGATGAGGAAGCCAGGGCATCTTTTTATCCTGCAATGGACAGTGAGGCTCAGGAGTGTCCTGTTCTCACGGGTGTGTGTGTGTGTGTGTGTGTGCACGCGTGTTTTAAGTGAATGATCAATAAATGGTGTTTCAGCCAGGCATAATGGCACATTCCTGTCATCCCAGTACTCAAAAGGCCGAGACAGGAGGATCTCCATGAGTTCAAGGCCAGCCTGGGCTACATAGCAAGACCCTGTCTCAAAAAAATACATACATATATGCATAGTGCTTTATCATAAAAACAGAATGATGTCACTCAGTGGAAGAGTGCTTGCCTAACATGCATGAGGCCCTGGGCTCAGTTCTCAGTACCACACACACACACCACACACACACACACACACACACACACACACACACACACACACACCCGCAGAGACACAC
>NW_022900946.1:13466885-13504006 GCF_012274545.1 Fukomys damarensis | reverse complement strand
CCCCCATCCCCTCCTGGCAGCTGCCACTGGGAGGTGAGCACTGGCCAGTGACGGAGCAGATGCGGGCTTGTTGCCCTCCCAGCACCTCCCACGCCCGGGCCTGGAGTTAGGGAACCACTTCTGCTCCGTCTCCATGGCTCTGTAAGGTGGAATCCTACCCTGTGGCGGTCTCTGGTGTCTGCTCCTTTGCTCGGCATCAGGTGTTTGAGATCCAGCCGTGGAGCGCACTGGTACTTGGTTCCTTTTCGTGGCTGAGTCACGTTCCATCCTGCTGACAGGCCACCTTTTGTTGGTCCACTCCCTGCAGGAGGCTTGAGGGTCGTGTGTCCACCTTCTGGCTCTGTGAACAATGGTGGCGGGTGTTCACCATCTTCAGCTTCCAAACCCAGTCCCATTCAGCAAGCACTTGGCAGGCAGCCACCTTGTACCAAGCTTGGTTGCATCGTGGGGACACAGATGTGACCCAGGTCCCATTGCTGCCCTCATGAAGGACACGGTCCACCCACAGACAGACAGAAAGACCACTACTTCCCAGGTCTGCCACAGTAACTTGCCCCTCAGGCCTCATCTGGAAGACTGGGATCTCCTCCATGCCCACTCCTGCTCTCACTCCGAGGGGACAGTAGCTCATTCACTACCCAGATTTGCACCTGGGCTCCAGTCTGCAATACCAGCTCCTGTCTGGCTGGGCTGAGCGTAGCTGGACAGTGACCAAAGAGGCAAGAGCTTGTGGGACCTCAGTCGGTACCAGGACCTGCCCAGGAGGCCTCTCAAGGTCATCAAGGCCACACCGTGTGCTCTGCCTTGGGACTGAGAGCAAGGAGCACACGAGGGGTTTTATGCAAAGAAACAACGTGGCAGGCTCACCTGGCAAGACAATGCTGGACCTGGGGGTGAAGACACAGGACAGACCACAGGTCACAGTCCAGTGGGAGCCCCAGGACACTAGAAAGAAAAACCACAGCTTTGGTTGGACTGGTCACGTGGGAGGCCGGGAAGCACAGCTCTTGCTTCTGACAGGCCTGAGGCTCGTCCAAGGTTCAGGTGAACCAGCCCTGCACCCCTATATCTATCTATCTGAGCAGCCTGGCATCTCTTCCTTTGTTGTACTTAAATTTTTTCTCCTTTGCTCTGTTGAGTTTCTGTTTGTTTGGTTTCTCTGTTTTGTTTTTAAAGACAGAGACTGTGTAGCTCAAGCTGGACTCAAACTTGTGACCCTCCTTCCTCAGCCTCCCAGGTGCTGGGATTATAAGTGTGTGCCACCACACCTGGCTTCATTTTGCTCTCTTATTCCTTTTGATTGCCAAAGGACTGTATAGCTCTGGTGGCAGCTTGGCAAAGTGTAGAAAAATAGCATTTCCCATAATCTTGTCATTAAGGGACAACCCTTGTTGATTGCTGGCAGATCCCTTGCAGTTTTTTTTTTTTTTCTAGGCCTGTTGGCAACTGAAATGATACAGTGGCTGTCACAGCAGGTCCTGCTTTGACTCAGAGCCTGCTAGTCTCACTGCTCTGTTTTACTGGAAGCTCCGTTTGTGAAGAATGTGACAAGTTCAGAGGCAGGGGTGCCTCCCATAGGTTAGTTGGACGGTGGATGTTAAAGTTGCTTCCACTTTGTTTTAAATACCAGAAACGAACATCACTGTGTTTGTCAGCTTTCAGTCACTGCAACAAATGCCTGAGGTCATCCGTTTATAGAGAGAAAAGATTCATTTTGACTCATGGTTTTGGAGATTCCAATCCATGATTGACTGGTCCTATTGTTTTGAGCCTGTAGCGAGGCCACACATCCTGGTGGGAGCCCACAGCGGGGCAAAAGCACGTACCTGGTGGCTGGGAAGTAAAAGAGAGAAAGAGTTCGGGGTCCACAGTCCGCACCAAGGACACGCCCCACCAAGGACAAGTTCCCAGGGTCTGAAGCCCTCCCATGGCCCCGCCTCTTAAAGGTCCCGCCACCTTCCAGCGGCACCACGCTGAGGACTGAGACTTTACAACATGGCCTGTGGAGGACTCTGAAGACCAAACTGTAACAATCACTACCTAAAGCTCTGTCCGCATCTTACATTTTCTCTATAGAACAGGCTCTTAGCATGGGAATTTCCAAAGTGTAGAAATACAAACCACTGGGCTGGTGATTTAGCTCAGTGTTGCTGCCGCCTGCCTCGCAAGCGCAAGGTCCAGAGTTCGATCCTACTACCAAAAATAAATAAATAAATAAAATAAAAGAGAGAGAGAGAGAAATACAAACAATTTTAAGAGTCTTACTACAAACTGACAGACTAGATTGCCTTCCAAAACTGCGGGACCACTGACACTCTTAGCAGCAATGTGGGCAATTGCCACCTTCCCCAGCCTCCCCAGAACCCTCCCCGGTTTTCAGCTCAAAGCTCACCTCCTCTGTGAAGCCATCCCCGCTGCAGGTCTGATGTCTGACTGCAGGAGGCCCCTGCCTCCCCTGCTTCCCCACCCCAACCAGCTTCCCCAACAACCTGCGAGGACAACAGGACACGATTTTATTATGTCTGTTTTTGTTTTTGTCTGAGCCAGGGTCTCGCTGTGTAGGTCAGGCTGCTTTTGACCTCACTGTGTAACCCAGACTGGCCTCAAACTCACAGTGATCCTCCTGCCTCCCCTCTGAGTGCTAGGATCACAAGTGTGCGCCACTATGCCCAGCTGTATTATGTTCTTTTGCAGAACCAAGGTCCAGACCAAAGAGGCTGAGTGACTTATTAAGGTCACACTGCTACCAAATGGAAGTTAGCATAGCAGTGACAATGCCCACCGGTGGGCACTTGCTACATTCCAGGCTCAGCAGAGCAGTTTCCATGCTTGATCTCGGCTCATCTTCCCAACAGCCCCACCACACCCACGTTACAGATGACGCCCCGTGACCCTGTCACCCTGCTCAGAAGCCACAGAGCTGGGCCCTGGACTCCAAAGTGAGAGGAACAGAGTCCGGGAGGCCAGGCTGTGCCCAGGGCCTGCATCTTTGGCCTCTCAGAGGCAGACAGACGCCGTGCCCATCTCACAGCTCCACTGCCCTCCCTGCCCTCCACCCCCACGGAGCGCCCAGTGGTTCCCAGGAACTACTTGGAGCTTGTCCAGCCCCCTTGTCTTCCCGGGAAGCTGCTTATCTCCCACACTTAGTTGGCTCTGGCCTCTTCCTGCCAATCTGCCCGGGCAGCTGTCAGGTACTCAGAGGCACCACGCCGCTGCCCTGACCTTGGTGGCTTCTGTCACCAACAGGAGGTGACTTCATGCCACCCCTCCCAGGAGACCTCCAGGACTAAAGGCCTGGCTGTCCCTGTGATTAGTTTCCTCCCCAAACCCTAACAGAGCACATCCTGGGCACCAGGCCCTGCACCAGGCAGCAACGTGAATGAGCCAGACAAACTCCTGGCCCTGCAGCAGACCTCCCTGGGCATAGAGAACATGAAACACGACAGTTCCACAGTCAGTGACAAAGGGCCAAGTTTCACACAGGATAAAAATAAAGCCCGGGGGGGTGGCTAGTGAGGGCAAGAAAGGGGCTGTAAACTGGGAGGTGAGGGAAGGTCACAGTGAGAAAAGATATTTGAGCAAAGACCAAAGTGGGTATGGGAAAGCTGAGAATGTGTGGGCCGAGTGTACCCAGGGCAGGGAGAAAGACCAGGGCAAAGGCCCTGGGGCACGCTGGAGAGGCACAGGAAGGGGAGACTAATGTGTCAGCAAGGTGATGGGATAGATGGGGGAAGGAAGTTTGAGCTTTGCTCTGTGGGGGAGAGGGAGTCCTGGGGACTGTGAGGAAAGGAGCGCTGAGCCAGGTTTTAACAGGGGCATTTTGCTGCTTCCTGAATGCTTGCACTGCCCAGAATCCACTCACCAGCCCAGCAGGGCCTGCTGCTTTGTCCCAGGGCTCCAACCCGCATGTGTGCATGTCACACACACACACACGTGCACACACATGCCCACGTAAGACAGCTCACGTCGCTCTGCAGCCAGCATTCCATGTGACCAAGAGCAAGTGACTCCAAGTATCTGAGCCTCGGTTTCCCTTGAGAAATCAGAAGTTCGGACTCTTCCCAAAGCTCTGTATACAGAACCGGCTTCAACTAGGGCTCGTCTCCCAGGCACTGCGGATGGGTGGGGCAGCTGGTGCACTGGCCACCGATGCCCTCTCGGGCCTGGAGCCTGGGCAGGATCTCGAGACCCCACTGCACTTGGCCCACCAGGCTAGGGCACCACGACTCAGGCCCATGCACAGGTCTCCCCTCCACACTGCAGGCGGAGGGCCGATGACGGTGAGAAACAGCCTCTCGGAGCCGAAACAGTCCTTCCTCACGCCACACAGCGACACCTCGATGTCGCCACCGCCCCCCTGGCCCTCGGCCTTCACCCGCGTCGCCATCCTCACCACTTCATCTTCCGCAGCGTCGTCATCTCCCTTGTCACCTTCGGGACCGTCCTCCCCTCCTGCCGTCCTCCTCCTGTCCTCTCCTCCGTCGCCTTCACCACTCCGTCACTGCCACCATCTCCACTGTCACCTCCGCCATCGTCTCTCCTCCCTACTCCTCCTGCTCTTCATCGCTAGCCTTTGCTGAGCGCCGCCCCTCACCTCTTCCCTGTGCCCAGTGAGAGGAAGCCACGGCACAGACAGGGCAGGAGACTTGCCCACGGTCACAGGTCTGGGTGGTGGGGCAGGCAGGGTTGAGCCCTCGAGGCAGCGCCGTGCCTGGCGCTCTCCTTCCCTGAGATGGCTCTGTGCCCAGGCCCTGTCCCTCCTGCCCTGGCTTCCCCAGCACAGGGGCCTCCTGTCACAAAAGATGGCAGTCAGATACAGTTCTTGAGCCCTCTGAAAGGGAGGTCCCTGAGCCACATTGCCAGATGTGACTAATCAGTTGACGGCTCTTGCTCAGTTCCTATAGAAATCATGACTTGACAAAGTGTAGCTCTTTTAGTATTAACAGCCTTGAGCCGAGTGTGGTGGTGCACACCTGTAATCCCAGCCCTCGGAAGGCTGAGGCAGGAGGATCGCCACGAGACTGAGGCCAGCCTGAGCTACGTAGCAAGTCCCTGTCTCAAAAGCAAAACAAAACACAAAAACAAACAAACAAAAAAAACACCCTGGACTTTGAATGCCAACAGGTACCAGCTCTTCTGGTGCTAGCGGCCCTCCGTGCCATCTGGGGCCAGCAGCGACCAGCAGGCCTCGGGGAGTCTTCCCACCCCGCAGATGGCGCCTCCTGGAGATTCCTTACTGCTCTCCACTGTTCCCCGCCCCTGCCGCCTTCAGTGTGACAGCCCTGGTTCCTGGTAACTTTTCGTCCCAGTGGCCTTTGGTGTTACCAGCTCCTATGTACGCTCGGCACGCGCTACTTCAGCTAGAAATCAGGAAGAGGAGGAACAGCCATCGGAAGAGAATTTTCGGGACCTGGGGTGCTGCATGGGGGAGACAGCGCGCCAGCCGAACCCTCAGCTATGGGGGGTGAAGGGGCTTAGACAGGCTTGCGCATGCGCAATGTCAGCTTTGTGTGGTCTGGGGGCTGGGCGGGGCCCTCACGGACGTAACTAGGGCTGCAGAACTGGACCTTCAGCGAGGCTGCGGCCGCGTCATCTGGGATAGGTCCGCGACGGACGTCTGGTGCGGCCAAAGCAAATGCCTCCCTGCCAGGCAGTGGTCTAGGGAGTGAGTTATGACCCTATCTGGGCCAAGGAGACATAAAGGGAAGGAGAATTTGGGGGAGAGAAGAGACAGCTTCCAGGAAAGATTTTCCTCCCTGATAAAACAGAGACCCTGGAGGAGAAAGATCGTGCCCCTGCCGCTGTGCCCCTGAGGATGTGATGTACGGGACTGCAGCCTCGTGATGGCCCTGCCGGGGGAAGTGGGGCATTACTGCAGGGCCTTGCCCGCTTGTGTGAAGGAAATCGCAGGCAGCGTGTTCCTAGAAGGAAGGGCCACACCCCGTGCTAAGCTGCCCAGCAAGGTGAGTGCCACGTGTGCGTTTCCGGGAAAGGGAGGGGTGACCCACTGGCAGTGGCTCCTGTGAATCCTGCGCCCCATGGCTGAGCTCCTGCCTGGGGGCCTGGACTCCGACGTCCCCGACCCAAGCAGGCTTCCCCTATGTCCCTTGGGCAGCGCTGCCCTCTCTGCACCTCAGCCTCCTGTATCACGTCAGTGAAACTCCCTTCCTGCCAATGTGCAAATTAAATGAAGTCACAAGCGGGGCTGTGGCCGGATGAAGTGTTAGGGATGACATCAAATAAACAAAACTAATTAAAAAAGATACACTTGGCCCTCCCAATCCATATCTTGGATTCAAATACCTAGGTGAAAAATAGAAAAACAATTTGCATCCATACGGAACATCTTCAGTCTTTCTCTGTTATTACTCCCCCCAAAACACAATGTAATAACTATTTCCATAGCATTTACATTGTGTTGGGTATTGTAAGTAATCCCGTGGTGATGTACGTAGGCTCCTATGCAAATAGCATTTCGGTTTTATGTAACAGACTTGAGCATTTTGTTTGTTTGTTCGTTGCCATGCAGAGGATGGAACCCAGGGCTTTGCACATGCTAGTGAGCCGTACCCCAGCCCGCATGGGGAATGGTTCCAGAAGCACCCCTTCATGGTTAACAAGGGACAACTCTCTGTTGTTGAATCGTGTATTGAAAGAAAAGAGCCAGGTGTGGTGGTGCACAGCTGTAATCCCATCTACTGAGGGGAGGCTGAGGCGAGATTTCAGTATGAAGCCAGTCCTGGCAACTTAATGACTTAGTGAGATTTAACTCAAAATAAAAGGGCCAGGGATTTAGCTCACTGCTTCGGCCACCTGCCTCTCAAGCAAAAGGTCCCGAGTTCGATCCCCAGTACCAAAAAAAAAAAAAAAAAAAAAAAAAAAAAAAAAAAAAAAAAAAAAAAAAAAAAAAAAAAAAAAAAAAAAAGTCAAAATAAAAAATGAAAAGGGCTGGGGTATATCTCAGTGGTACAGCACTTGCCAAGCATGTGTGAGGCCCTGGGTTCATTCCCAGAACCAACAAAAAGAAAAGGAAAATCCCAAGGGTCTGCAACTAGAAGCAGCATGGTAAGAGGGGAGAGTCAGGATGTGACCTCAGGTGAGAACTGCTCACCTGGCCCAGTGACAGGACCTTGGGCCAGACCCAAGGGGAGCAGATCACAGGGCAGTCTCCAAGTCGGGACCTTGAAGAAAGGGGACTTAACTGCCCCCGGGCCCAGGCAATGCCACCGACTAGGGTAGGGGAAGTCTAAGTCAGGGGCCCGGACTGGGGTGCGGGAGAGCAGGAGATCTAGCTGAATTCTAAGGCAAGCTGCTAGAATCTCAGGCCAAGAATTCAAGGTAGAGCCGTCCCCAGCGTGTGACACCCCAGAAGCATCCCCCAAAGGAACCTCAGCCTGGGTATGGGACATCTGGCACTGAGATGTGCAGGAGCCCGAGGACCACACAAGCAGATGCCGCATACCTGGAGCTGAGCTCGGAGCCCAGCTGCAAAAGCAAGGGAGAAAATCTACCCTGTGGGAGTCCACACACACCGCACCACAGGGACGTCTACACCCGTAGCCCTCGGGTCTGCTGAAGCGGCAAGCTCTGCCCCTTGCCTCCTAAATCCTGGTGCCCTGCCTCTCCTGATGCCTCTCAGAGTGCGGGTTTTGCTTTCAGGAACGAGTGGGAAGGTTGGGTCTTCTGCCGGGTCCCAGAGAAGGAACAGAGAGATCTCACGTAGAGAGGCAGGACAACTGAAAACAGTGTAGGTTTAACCTTGGGACCTGGCACCATTAGACCCTGGCCGTTCTCTGATATCCATGGTTCAGGATCCTACACAATCTCTGGGAACAGCTGCCGCTCATGAGGACGCCTGCCCGGGCAGAGGGACTTGCAAGATCAGCTGAGGTCTCTGTCCCCATCGGTCAGTCTGGGGACAAGGCTGACCCAAGGAACATTTTCTTTTCATGCTGCAGAAAGACAGGGGACCAATCCCCACCAGTAGGGTAGGCACAGTTCTCGGGGACAGTGACACTTTTTTCTGGAAGAAGAGACAGGCTGGGATTCAAATCCTGAAATTTGGCAGTGCTGAGTTTCCTTGTGCCTCAGTTTCCCCCCTCTGCATAATAGGTGGATCGGGCACTGAGAAAACTGAATGGAGAAGGCACTTGGCAGGGGGAATGGCCTTTGTGCTTATGACTAATGAATGAAGGGCTGGACTCAGGATGAGCCACGATGATCGACCTGGCGCTGCCATGAATGGACAATCAGAAGTGAATCAATGAAGGAAATGCCGGTGCCTGCGGGCTGCAGCGCCGTGGGGGTGGGGTGGGGTGGGGTGGGACTCGAGGCCCCTGAGTCAGCAGCCCCAGCTCAGAGGGTCCGAGGTTAGGCGGTGGCACTCGCGTGACACTCCACTTAATCACCTGCTCCCTGTGTGAGCCATGGAGCCCGAGGATCCCCTGAGTCACCTTTCCTGCAGGCGCCCGCAGACAGTGACTCAGGGCTTTTGGGGGCAAGAGTGAGGACTCAGCACTGTGGGCCCTGGAGGGGGTCCCGGAGGAAATCTCGCCATGCAACGCCAAGGCCTAAGGTCAGACCTAGCTGTGGGGGGTGGGGGACATGTACAGAGCCCGCCCTGTACCAAGGCTGCACCTTCATTCCCTCCTCAAGTGCCCCTCTATGTAGGGAGCAGAGAGCTTTTCCAGTCAGCTGGGTGAAGCCACCCGTATTCCCCTGACTTGGACCTGCCAAAATGACAGTCTTGGGTGACGTCCCATGTAACGGGCCTTATGATCCCCAAATGAGTGGCCGAGCATCGCAGAGGAGACCCCAAGGCTTCTGGGAGGGCTGAGGCAGGCTCAGCCCAGAGGCGCCTGGTCTGGGTGCAGCGGTGCCAAGCTGGTGGCCACACAGAGCTGAGCTGTGCCTGTGCCAGAGCCACTGCATGGCCCCAACACAGCCATGGCACAGGGACGTAGCAGCTCTGGCAGCCCCAGGCCTGGGGATTTGGGTGCTGGGAATTTGGGGCTGTCAGAGGCAAGGTGGGGGCTCTCTTGCCCTCTCAGTGGGGCTCGTTTGGGGGTGGGGGATTGGGCCTCCATCTGTCCACCCATTCCTGGAGTCTCTGTCCCCGGTGTGACCCTCACAGGAGTGGTCTGCCGGGCCCATGGAAAGGGGAATCCGGGGTGATGTGGAGGGGCGGTGGAGGCGTTTCAGGCAGACTAGAGTGTGATTTCTCCCTGCGGGTGTCTCCCCCAAATGCTGTGATTCTAAGGCTGAGGCATGCAGGTAGTGGGGAATTCAGAACCAGCCCACCAGAAGGGATGCTTCCTGCAGAAGGGGCAGGGAGAGGCCCCGGCGTGCCGCTCCCTCTGCCTCACGTGGTCACTTGTGAGCCCCCCCTCCTCCATGAGGTTGCTCATGGCCACCTGGCATGAACTCGTCCCTCCCAGAAGGGGAACTCAGGGCCGGGCTCAAGGAGCCATTAAAAACCATGCCACCACAGGCCCCATAGATGCAGCATCTCCTGTCTGTCTGCAGAGCACTGGGCTTAATCTGGGTTTCACATGAGATCAGGGGAGTCCACCAGAAGGTATCACAAGGACTGCTGTGTTCCCCATCTGTCAGGAAGCCAAGGAAAAACAGAGCCGTTGAGTAACTTGTGCAGTCACATAGCTCTCTTTTAGAAGTAGAGTCAGGATTAGAACTCAGAACCAAGGACTCTGGGCCTTTTTCTTTCAGCTGTACTCATGTAAGCCACTTCAAGTAATGTTTGCTGAAATCAAAGAGTTGGTTAAGTTCGTTATCACCATGTATACATGGCCCATCCCTTCTTGGGGCCATTAAAACGGTCTTTTGGGGTGCTCGTTCCTCTGGGGAAATGGCCACAGTTTATCCTCACAGGCATAAGCAGATTGTAAGAACCTGAAAACCACAACCCCATTTTTGTTCATTTACATATAATTTGCATAGAAAGATGAGAGAGAGCAGGTGCATGTCACAGTGCGGAAAAGGGCCCCTGCAGAGGGACACCAGTGTCCTGCAGGGAAGGACGACTGGCCCAGGCCACCAGGCTGTCCGGCTGGTTCTGCATCACTGTCTTCCCTATCCTTGATGGGGGCAGTCTTTGGGGTGGAGTCTGAAGACCAGCCTGGGAGGCTCTGAGAGCTGCTTTGGCCTGCACAGCTCGCCGTCCCCCCAGCTGCACTGCCAGAGACGAGATGACCCCTCTTCTGCTCCAGCCCTGTCAGTGCCTGGGGATCCTCGTAGAGGGTGCCATGCATCTGGCCTCCCCCCTCACCTGACCTCTCTCAGGGGTTCCTGGAGCACAGCATGTGAGGCTGACCTGTTACCCTGCCCCCCACAGGAGCTGCTGTGGGACTGAGCTGACCTCCCCCGGGGGCCTCACGCCACCTCCAGGGCACCTCCTCCCACCAGGCCTTCCCCATGGTCCCCATCACCACCCAAGGACGGCTGAGTCGCACCTTGCAGATGCAGAAACGGAGCTTGGAGGTGGGGGCTGTAGGCTGCAGGGCAAGCAAGTGGCCAAGCCAGAAGCCATGGCCTGTTCTGGCTGTGCTTGTGAGGCCTCTGGGAGTCTTGACTCCCAGACACCATAATGCTACAGCTTCACAACCTATGAAACCAGTCCCCCCTCCCCAAGCACTAAGGACTGAACCTAGGGCCTTTGTACTGAGCTACATCCACAGATCTGTTTTTATTTATTTATTTATTTTTATCTCGAGACAGGGTCTTTCTTAGTTGCTAAATTTCCCAAGCAGTCCTCCTGCCTCAGCCTCCCAGAATGCTGGTATTACAGGTGTGGACCCCAAACCCAGGCTCCTCTTTCAACAACTGCCACAGAGAGACCGAATCTTTCCACTCAAGGCACATGTGAGCACTAGAAGTATAGCCTCCTGCCTTTCTCTTTCTGGGAGAGGGTGCATGTTCCCCCACTACAGAAATAGGGAGCCTGTGCCCAGGAGGTCCAGGGCCCAGACCTGACCCTGATGAGGCCGAGCCTCCCGGTCTGGCTTCTGTGCCCTGCTCTGTCCCTGCCCAGCATCTGGTGAGGACCATCCAAGAAAGAGGCTTCCTGCTTGAACCCCAGCTTACCAGAAAGGGTGAAGGGGAAACTGGGAGGAGATAGAGAGGGGCGAGCCAGCAGAGGCACACTTCCTGCACGAGTAGTCTCCCTGTCACTTCTGGGAAGCAGCAGAGCCCGGCAGCAGCGTGGTGCACTTTGACCCTAGCGGCACACCCAGCTGGCCCCAGTGATGATGGCTCTTCCTTCCCAGGGGGCAGCGGGGCTGCTTGGAGTCCCCATGCCTGTGTGACAGCCAGGCATACCTGGCGACTGCCCTGGTGCTATCTGACCATCTGTCCCGCAGCCTGTCCAGCTGCTGCTGGGTAGGATGCACAGCTGGGCTTCTGCTTGCTCTCTGGGGGGCAGCCCTGGCTGGGTCCCCGAACCTGAGCCCTGCGCCAGCCTGTCCAGCCCAGCCTGTGCCGATGAGGCAGTGCGGGTCCTGCTTCCTGTTACTGTGGCTATGCAAATGGGGGGAAATCTGGGCCTTTCGGGAGGCAGGCTTCCCGGAATGATGACATCCTTGTCCTGAGAAGCCTGGCCCAGGGCTCTGCTCCTGCCTTTCCTGGCTTGCTCCTGCACGCCGGGCACCACAGCACTGGGGAGCAGCCCCGGGAGCCAGACCCGGTCCTGTCCGCCACCCAGCCCACTGGACCCACATCTCGTCTCCTCCAGCTCTGTGAAGGCCATAACTAGGAGTTCCCGGGGACCAAGAAGCCAGGGGCCATGCCAGCTCTCAGTCCTCTTCCCAGAGATCACCACACCTCTCTATTTACAAATAAGAAAGCTGAGGGCAGGAGTCCCTGTCAAGGACTTGCCAGATCTCCTGTCCTCCCTCTTGTATGGATGTGACCTGGCATCAGCGGCAAATTCCTGCTTACCAGCAGAAGGCGATCGGGGCATCTGAATCCATGTCATTGTCCCACTGCCCCCAGCACCAAGTCCCAACCCAAGCCTGGCTGGCCAGGACTCTTGCTGCGCCCTGACTGGACTCCCACACAGACTGTCTGAGGGGTTGCTCTCAAGCACACATCTGACCCCATTACTCCCCTGCCTGGAATCAAGTTCTAACTCAAAGTCAGACCCATAAACCAGCAGTAATCAATCCCCTTCCACCCTGTGTGTCCTCAGCTCTCAGAAGCCCTGACTCAGGGTTACCTCTGATACCAGATATCCTTGGAATTTCCCAGCACACCACCCTGGCTTTGCTCCAGCTGTTATGTCAGCCTGGGAAGCTGTTTCCCACAGCTTTGCTTCTAGGACTCCTACTCATCCTTCAATACCCATCATGGCCACCTCCAGGAAGCCTTTCCACATGCTCCCAGCTGGGCCAGGGCCTCCTGTAGGCCCCTGCAGGTCCCCACTGTGTACCACACTGGCTGTCTAGGAGCTGGCAGAGGAGGGAGAGATATAGAAATGAGATACATGTGACTCTCAATTTCCAGGGTCAGTGAAAGGCTGGACACAGTTGGACAAAGGGATGTGTCAAGAACTGAGTGTCCACACAGTCAGCTGTGCCCCTCGTGAGTCAGGATTGTCATGAAACCAGCTGGGAAAACACAGAGCTTTGGGCATCTTTCAGTCCCTCACCGTGTGAGCCCCTCTCCCATATTTAGGAGGCACCCCCACCACAGAACTTACAGTAAGGCAGAGCCTGCCTCCCATGGGAGGAGCCCAAATTACCCACATCCACTTTCCCAGCCTCCCTTGCAGCTAGGTTGTGGCATGTGACCAGACTCAGCCAATCAATCAGAACAGCCTCTCTGGAGTGACAGTTCAAAGGTTAGGCGTATTCTGATTGGAAGTGTGACTTGATCCACAGGTGTCTGAGAAGTTGCTCTGGCTAGAGGATACTAGACTAGGTAGGATGAGACTGAAAGCAAGAGACCAAGGAAAAGACTGCAGTATTGCTCCCAGCACATGGTCCTGAAGGCCGCAAAGAAGGCAGTCAGCGGAGGCAGAGCTTGTGGCTGGCAGTGAGGAGCCACTGAGATTTGGATAACTTGGTAGGATCATAAGACAGTGGAGTATGAATTCCACAACTTCCTGGACCTGGGTGGGTCTTGATCAGACAGTCTTAATTACGCCTCAGTTTCTACAAGAGGGGTGACCTTGTGCTTGGTTCCACCTTTGGGCAATGGCGCAGAAATGGCAAACGATTGTAGAAACTCCACACCTCTGCTGAGGTGTGCTCCTCGGCCATGGTGTCCACATGACAGGCACAGGCTGGGGCCACCTCTGTGCAGACAGCAGAACTCAGATGTGGCAGCCAGGGTCAGAACACAAAAGGAAAAGTACAAAGGCTGGGAAACGGAAGGGACACAGGGCACCTGCTGCCCCAGCCAATCCCAGGGTCTAGCAGCCAGGCCCGAGGACAGGGAGCTGGGTGAGGTTGGGTGCTCGGGGACACAGGGCAGAGGGGGTGATGGATGCTGAGTCCAAGCCTCACCCCCAGCCCCACACAGCGCGGGCTTGTCCCTGAGAGCCCCTGGAGCCTCCTCTGTCTGGTAGAAAAGAATATACCGGGGCTGTTCTGGAGGCCACTCAGGGATGAGAACTTGGAACATGGAGTTGCATAATGTAATTGAATTTTTGTTTTTGGTTTTTTGCTTTCCTCAAGACACATGATTTAAAAGCTTCAGGGCTCCAAAGGGTTCCATGTGTCACTGTCGACCTCCCTGTGCTTCATTTCCTTCATTTCCTTCTCTGTGCAACTGCGAACAGGTCTGGCCAAGTGCCTGGAAAACCGGAAGGACGCCCTTGGGCCGCCCCTGCACAGTCCGGCTGCTGCTGCCCAGATTGGCACCTCTGGGAACCGGCCTGGGGGCTGCACTTCAGCCTCAGGGAGGTGATTTCACTTTGACGGTGGGAACAGAGCCCTGCCGGGCAGAGTCAGACCCTGGCGGGGCTCGGCCTGGGCAGGGTGTGCTGAGGACACCCAGGAGGGGGGTGTCACGCCCGCTGCCTCCCCTCTTGAGCGGCAGCGTCACGACACCCTGGGGGCATCCACTCCCGCACACCCCTGGCAGGTGAGAGAGCAACCCCCCCCAGAGCCTGGGGGAGGCGGGCCGGCTCCAGGTCTCACCCCACTGACCTCCAGGACTCCGGCCTCGGGTCCGGCCTTTGCACCGCCCCCAGGAGGCACCTTTGCCCGGTACCCAGAGCGGCCGGGGTGAATCGGTAAGGGGTAGCCCGGGATGGACAGTCCCGGAGACTGGACACTGTCTGCTCCCTGCCCCTCGTTCAGTCCCTCCTGCCCTCCTGCCACGTCCCAAGTCTGAATCTCTTTCCCTGTGGTCTCCACCAAGGCCTGAGTTATCTCATCTCTCACCAGGACCCTGCTGCGCTTCTCCTGAGCAGCCACTGGCCCTACCCTAAGCAGCCAGGGGAAGGTATCACCCTACCCTGCATCCTGCCCTGCTTGCGATCACTGGGGGTCCAGGCCAGTAGCCCCTCCTGCACCTTCAACTCTCTCACTCTCCACCTCCATCCCTCTTCAGTGTCCCAGCCCCGCCTATCTTCCCTTTCTGTAGCTCCTAGCTGTTATGCCCCCTCCTGCCCCAGGACCTTTGCACACATGCTGTCCCTCGGTCCTGTAGCAATGGTCAGTTGAAGGCAGGCAGGGGCTGCCCCTCTTGGGTTCTGCTTTCAATCCCTTTAGAGCTCTGCTGCCTCTTCCAACCCATCATCACATTTGTGTGTCATTGACTTAGACACATGATGCATTTCTCAGCCTCTTAACTAACAGATGGGGGTTCCATGGTCCATCCTATATGTCCCCTCCCTGCACTGGGGACTGGCTCCCCGACCTCTGGGCACTAGGCTGCCTGCCTGAGGGTTGAGTCAACTAAGGTGTGCTGGGAGAGAACCTCCCTGTGGAGGGTGGACAGTGGCTGAGGGGCTGGGAGAGTCCAGGGAGGACACGGCCAGTGTTCTGGTCAGAAACATAGCCTTGGGGATGGACAGAGACAGATGTTTCCCAGAAGTAATTAGAGGTCAAGCACAGAGCTCCAGGCAGCTGCAGCAGGCGCTGTGTCCTACCCAGCCCCCTCCCTGGCCCCCATCCCTCGGCCTCTCACCCGGGAACTTTCTGAGCCAGCAGCCAACACCTACACCTCTGTCAGAACAGTATCCACCTGCAGCTGGAACCAGCTTTGCCTGAAGCCCCAGAGGACC
Organism: Fukomys damarensis; assembly: GCF_012274545.1. Lineage (NCBI taxonomy): Eukaryota > Metazoa > Chordata > Mammalia > Rodentia > Bathyergidae > Fukomys > Fukomys damarensis. Next base: position 13,488,759 of record NW_022900946.1, on the reverse strand, counting down.
AGAAGCTCCTGGCAGTTCATTTTCCTGGTGGTGTGTGTGTGTGTCGGGGGGTGCCTTTTAACCAGTCTCAGAGGGTCTGTTGGACATGAAATCTCCAACTCATTTGCCCCTCCGTATCCTCTCAGGTGATCACCCACGGGTCACGGTCACCGAGCTTCGTCTAGGGCCAGCTTCTGAGGAAATCCAGATGGTGACTGGTTAGGCCTGGAGCTGCATTGGTGCTCACTGGGCAGGGAGCCCAGAATGGGAACTTGGGGTACAGTTTTCTTGGGGACAAGTGGCTGTATTGGTTTTACATGGCCAAATTGCCCCAGGTAGTGACTGTGCTGGGTACGAATGTAGTTTGAAATTCGGAAATAATTGCAGCGAATCTTCTCCCAACCTTGGGGTGGGGCCGGCCAGCCCTCTCCTGGCCTGGGCGGTGTGCAGCTGGGGCCAGACCAGGGCCTTCCAGGCAAGGGGCCTCCCAGGGGACAAGGCTGGTCGTACAAAGTGTGAGTCATGAGTAAAGCACCCCCTCCGGGCAGGGGCCAGAGCTGCCTCCCCAGGGACTGGTCCTGAAGGTCCCACAACCCCTCTCCAGCACTGCTGCCTCTCTGGCAGCCCCTATCCTGTCAGGGCCCCAAAGACATAGCTCTTTGGACAGATGGGGAGAGCCAGATGCAGGAGGACGCGCGGCTTGGTGGGGTGACTATGACACAGAGCCCCACCCCGGCTTCCTGATGCCTTCTCTGCCCTGCCTGGCCGATGTCCAGGTTTCCCATGGGCCTCTCACAGCACACTCACCTTGGCATGTGGGTGCCCATCTTGGCACAGCCAGGTGAGGGACACAAGTGGCCAAGGCACCCATCCTCCCACTTCTCCAGGGTGCCTGAAGGGGACGGAGCCCCTTCCCGTGAGGCTCTTGCTGGAAGGAGTAGCAGGGACAGTCAGGGTGGAGCTGAGGGGTGGGTAGTCCTGGGACCGGGTCTCTCTCTGGTGACTTTTCCAGCCTTCACAACCCTCTCACCCCGTTCTAGCCTAGGAAGCTGCTCCTTGCTCCCCTGTGGGCCACCTCCCTGGCCAGTCCCATGGAGGGCACAAGGGGCCCGGGGGTCCCTCCCTCCTCCCTGCCTGGGACAGGATCTTCCACCCTTGGTAATGACATAGCCACGTCTACCAAGTGTCCACCCCATGCCTGCCTGCAGCCCCACGCTTGGCCCGCATCACTGCACAGATGGTCCCCAAAGTTCACTTAGAGAGGTTAGGTGACCCATGCCAAGCATGCAGCTGGTTTGTGCGGGGCTCGTGTGTGACTCTCAGCCCCCACCTCACCTGTCCTGTTCTTTATAAATGCACAGTGTAGATTCCACCACACGTACTCGAGGGCAGCTTCTGGCAGCTTGAGAAATAGTTGGAGAATAAATAATCACAGCTGTGGTTTATTGAGGGCTGCTTAGATTTCTGTCAGCCACTTGGTTTTTATTTATGCATTTGTCATTAAGTTCATCTTTTTAAAAAAGATGGTCCACAGTGCAAAAGGGAGGAAAAGGTCTGTGTGTCTATTTCTGTCTCTCTAAGTTGCCCAAGTTGGGCTGGAATTTACAATTTTCCTGCCTCAGCTTCCCAGAGTGCCACATACCCAGCTGGAATTTGGACAGAGAGCTTCCTAGGGGTGGATTCTCCCCTGATGGTCATGGGCAGTATTGCAACTCAGCTCTAGGAGACAAGAGGTAAGTGATCCCTCTCTGTCTGTCTGTCTGTCTGTCTCTCTCTCTTTCACTAGGAGACAAGAGGTAAGTGATCCCTCTCTGTCTGTCTGTCTGTCTGTCTCTCTCTCTTTCTCTCTCTCACACACACACAGCAGTGACTGTTGGAGCTGGAGACATATGTCAAAGGAAGCTCAGTTGAGGGTCAGAAGAGCTGAATTTGAATCCTTGGCCTGTCACATGCCTATCAGGGTCCCCTCAGGAAAACAGATGGGCCAGTGTTACCTGGGATCAGGAGTGGGATCTCCAGACAGGAATAGGAAAGGTGGCAGATGGCTCAGAAGGAGGGCCTCTGCCACAGGAGCTGGAGCCACACAAAAGGCCCTGCTGTAGCTAAGATGAATGGGAGAGAGGGAGAAATACTCTGCCCCTCCCTTCCCCACCCTCCAGCCTCTTGCTGCTCCTCCTATCCATCCATCCATCCATCAGCTGAGCCCAGCCATGGCTGGGTTAGCAGAGCCCCCTGGGAAATGCCATTCCTCACAGTACAGAGTTGTATGTGCTAGGCACAGCCTCTCTAAATGCAACCTTGTGTGAGAGACTTAAGCCAAGTGACTTTCTGCTCTGGGCCTCAGTTTCTTGCTCTGCAAAATGGGGATAATATCCTACCTTGTGGGGTCATGGTGAAGGTCAAGAGAAATAATCCCAGCACAGTTGCCAGCTGCAGGCTGAGAGCCAGGCAACTCTGAAGAACTCTGAGGATCCCCAGAGACATGGGAGTCCTAGTCTCAGGGGAGATGGCTGGGTGGGGTTCTTCAGCCTGAGAGTAAGGTGCTGTGTTTACTTCAACCGGAAGAGTGCTGGGCCCCAGGTATGGTGCTGCATGCCTGTGATCCCATTGCTCTGGGAGGCCAAAGCCAGAGGATTATTGCAAGTTTGAGCCCAGGCTGGGCAACTTAGGGACTTAGAGAGCCTGTCTCAAAATAAAGAATAAAAGAATGGCTGGCATTTTAAAGGCCCTGGGTTCAATCCTCAGCACTGAGGGGAAAAAAGTGATGGTAACCCTCAATCCGGGGACTTGAATAGGCCAGGCTGAGTGACCCAAATGTGGTCCAAGAGGAGAATTCCAGGAATGTGCAGGCCCCACTGGAGGACAGAGGTCAGTGAACCTCTTGGAAAATGGGAGGGACCCGCCACAGCTGGCCAACCTCCTCAGACCCAGCAGGCCCACTCCTGCATGGTCTGCATAGAAGCTGGTGGTCCTGCCCATTTTCTGATTCCACTCCTGAGCTGTAGGTCCAGCCCCGCAGTCCTGACCAAAGCAGAGCAATGGGCAGCTCTGGCCAGGAGGCACAGTGGGGTTCCCGAGGGTACCTGGTACTAGAAATGTCTTTTCCCTCTGTCTGGTGGTAGCTCCCAAGGCCAACCCCATGCCAGAATTCACAGCGTGGGACATTGCTGATGAGCAATTATAACTGATTGTGTTTGACCTCAATAGACACTTGCTGAAAAGAGAAACCACCAACAGAACAAAGAGACAACCCATAGCATGGGGAAAAGTTTTTTTTGCCAGCTATTCATCAGATATGGGACTATTATCTAGAATATATAAAGAACTAAAAAAAAATCAGACTTCCCCCCAAATTTAAAGACAACCCAAAAATGGGCATCTACAATGAAAAGACATTTCTCAAAGAAGTAGAAACAGCAAATAAACAGATGAAAAAATGTTCAACATCTCCAGTCATTCGAGATGCAGATGAAAACAACACTGTGATTCCATCTCACTCCAGATGAAGAATGGCTGCTATCAAGAAATCACACATTAACAAATGCTGGCAGGGCTGTGGGGAGAAAGGAACCCTTCTCCATGGTTGGTGGGAGTGCGGACTGGTGCAACCATGGTGGAAATCAGTGTGGAGACTCCTCAAAGAACTAAAACTAGAGGTTCCATTTGACCCAGCTATTCCTCTTCTTGATATCTTCCCAGAAGAATTAAAAAGCATCATACGGCAGTGATACATGCACCCATATTTATAGCAGCACAGTGTGTAATAGCTAAATCTTCAAAACAGCCCAAATGCCATTCAACTGATGAGTGGATAAACAAGATGTGGTCTTAACACAATGGAGTGCTACTCTGCCATAAAGAAGGATGAGCCTCAGACACTCATAGCTAAGTGGATGGACCTGGAGACCATACTCTTCAGTGAAACAAGTTGGACGCACATGTTTAAATACTGCATTGTTTCTCTGGTGTGAGAAACCAAAAGCGGAAATATAGACTGAAATCTATAACGGATGTTAGGAAATGGGAAGAAAGTATCCAAATGGGAAAGAGAACAAGAGAGGAGAGAGGGAGAAAGCAAGGAAGGGACAAGAAAAAAAAAGTGGAAATAGAAGGAAAAGATGGAAACAAAGCTTTTGTACATAGGGAGGGGAGGGGGCTTGAGGGGGGATGGGATGAAATAAAATAAAATTTATTACCAAAAAAAAACCCCTGCACTTGCTGAAATCACTTTTGAAAAGTAACCGAAAGGATCCCAGGACTAGTGGGGTGAAGTACTTGAACGCAGCCACCAGCGCGGACCAAGCTTGACAAGAGAGGCCGGGGGAAGCCAGATGGCCACATGCTGTGCAGGTCCAGGAACAGGCAGCATCCAGACCAGGCGACTCCACGTCCACAGAAAGGAGGTGAGGGCTTCCGGGGCCCCGGCACAGGGTGGCGGCGATTGCTACAGGCATTTGGGGTGATGGAGCACGCTGGAAGTGGACGGCGCTGACGGCTGTCCAGTATCGTCAGTATATTCAGTGCTGCTGAATTGAGTCCTTTAAGGTCGTGAATTTTAAGTGTATTTTAGCCCAAGTTTTTAAAAAGTAATCATGCGGCTGAGAGCGCAGCTCCTAGGTCCAGTGTTTGCCTAGCAGGTGGGAGGCCCTAGGTTCCATCCCCAGCACTACAATAAAAGGAAAAAAAAGTGACCGATGGTAAGAGCAGAGTCAAACTTTCCTGTGAATCCGCACAATACACCTGTGTGTGGTGCCCTATTTTCTGCACTTCGTAGGTAAGGAAGCCAAGCCAGAGAGGCGAGGGACGCCCACGAAGCAGACCAAGCCCCTGCCTGCCCGGCCTGAGCTGTGCACCATCTGCCACCAGAGGCAGGAAATGTTCCTGGAAAGCAGGCAGGTGGAGTTCCTCATAGAGATCAGAGGGGCCATCGCGCCCGGCGAGGACCAATGTCCCCACCCTGGATGCTGGTGACACTTCCCCTGGGGGAGGATCCGCAAGTCTGAGCCCTGAACACCAAGTTCTGTGTTCTCTGCAGGGAACAGCCTGTCCTGCTGAACTTCCTGTCACCTCCCTCCTGTCCCTGTCCACAGAGCTGCCACTCTCAGCCCAGGCGCACAGAAGCTGGCTCTGGCGCTTCCTGGGGTCAGGGTGGGGGTGTCTCGGGGCCACCTGACCTGAGGGGCCATTGCAGTTTATGGGCCGCCTCCCTGTCCCTGGAAATGATTGTTTTCAATTGATCGAATGCATGCGTGGTGTGATAAAAGCAGACACCCAGAGGCAAAAGGGGTGCCACATCTGGGAACAGTGTGTGTACCAGGCCTCTCCTCCTTCTCCTCCTTCCATTCCATAAACATTTATTGAGTGCCTGCTGTGTGCCAGGCACAAAGCCCTGCTTCCCTTCCAGAAGGACTGTGTGTGTGTGTGTGTGTGTGTGTGTGTGTGTGTGTGCGCGCGCGCGCACGTGCGCACAGATGGAGGGTAATGAAAGACGTTCTTTGCCTTCTGAGTTGCTCCGTGGGCTTCACCAGCCCTAACTCAGCTGACCCTCAGGACACAAGTCAGTGATGCTCACAAATGGTGGCCCAGATAGGGGAGTGAGTGGCCTGAGGTGACACAGCCAGCAAGTTGGGGGCTGTGTCACAGACCAGGTGTTGCCGAGGGTGGGGTGAGGCCCTCTGTGCCCCCACGCAGTCCTTGGCCCCAACTCCTCCCCACTGCCCCCCGCAGCCGCCGGGTTTCTCTTTCAGGCTGCTCTAGTCTCCCACCCTGTCACCCGCAGCTATTCTGGGCCTCTGACCCCTTTCACTTTCCGCCTTGCCTCTTCCGGCGAGGTGCTTCCCCGCTGTCCCCTGCTCCCCCAGAAGGAGACCTCTCCTGGCTGCCCCAGGCCAGGAGCCGGACGTACTGGGTCCAGTTCTCCTCACTCCCTCGCTGCCCGTGGCCTTGCCGCCTCTGTCCCCGACCCTTGCATCCTGGCTGGAGCAAGGATGCTGCCCGCCCACCTCGCAGGGCTGTGGAGGGGTGGGTCAGCTGCTGCGAGGCCGCTCTGACAGCGACTGAAACACCAAGCGCCGGTCTCACACGCGAGCCTGAGGCTGCAGGGGGTCCTTCCACCGGAGCAGGGCTGGTGACCGTCCCTGGCCTGCTCCTGCACCGCAGTCACCTGGCCTGGCCCGCCCCGGGTAGCTTTGGGAGGGATCTTCCAGGCTCCTGGGGATTCCTCTGGGCAGCAGACTAGGGCATCCTGTGCTCAGGGAGCTGCAAGACACCCTAAGGCTATGCTCGGCATACTCACCACCCCCACCCCCACCCCCGGCTCTCCGCTAAACAGGCAGATTCTTGGGATGAAACACAGATTCGAGTTCTTTTCTCTTTGGTATCAGGGAACGAAGCCAGGGCCTTGTGCATGTGAGGCAAGCACTTGGCCACTGAGCTACACTCTAGCCCTTTTTTCTTTGTCTTTTGAAACAAGGTCTCACTAATTTGCCCAGATTAACCTTGAACTTGTGATCCTCCTGTCTCAGCCTCCCCTGGGAGCTGGGATTACAGGCATGCGCCACCACACCCAACTTTAGATTATTTTTCTCCCCCGCCCACCTTTTTTCCCCCAGGGCTGGGGATCGAACCCCGGGGCCTCGTGCAGGTTGGACAAGGCTCTACCATTGAGCCACCCCTCGGCCCCTAGATCCAACTTCCTGATGAGGGAAACAGTAGAGTCACACTGCCAAGGGAGTGAATCCAAGGACGAATTTGAGTTAGGGCTGCTTTCTCCAACCCCTCTGATACCCACCCTCACCCTATTTCATTTGGCTGAGACCCAGGCCTGGTCAGCGACCACTTCAACCAACGGCCCATGGGACAGACGAGAAGGCGTCCCTTGTGTGCGCGCATGCGTGACTGGCGTGCGCATGCGCATTGGGGGGCATTCTCCTCGTCCTGAGGGCGAGCGCCTTCTGACCTGGTTGCGACGCCTGGGGTGGCCTCGGGAGCCCTACAGGCAGTCTAGGGGCACAGGGGCGGAAGGAGAGTGGGTCCCCACGGCCGCGGCTGCTGGACGCCATGCTTCCTGGCCCCAGAGGCACCCGCTGCGACGCCCAGCGGCAGGCCTTTCTCACTGGTGACGCGGTGACACGGGAGGCCGAGGGCCGCCCAGGCTTCCGCCCCACGTCTCATCCGGGGACCGCAGGACGCAGTCGGGGCCTCCAGCACCCTCTTTCCTGCGCAGTGACGGGCAAGTCTCGAAGCCTCTCAGAACCGCAGGAGCTCTTCCTAAGATGAACTCACCAAAGCTACCTTTGCACAGGTAACATTTAACGACAACTTGAAAATATTTTGAAAGCTCTGTTGGGTCGTGAAAATTCGCATCCCTCCATTTTTAATTTGTTAAATAGCTTCCAGCGTGCTTCCTTAGCAGTGGAATGATAGTGATGACAGCGAGGGGAATCGTGAGAGCCAGTTAGGGAGCACCTCACTGCGTGCCAGGACTCACTCTGAACTCTCATGTGCCCCCACCTCACCCTGAGGAAACACCAGGCTCCCTTTGGGACCCGCAGTCTAGAGGATCTCACTGCTCCCCACCTCCCCAGCCTCTCCTGCTCCTCACCCCTTCACTCACACTGCATCAGCCATCTGGGCTCTTTATCAACCTGCAGGCACTCCTGCCGCAGGATCTTTGCACCTGCCCTTTCCCCACCTGAGCGCTCTTTTGGTGTCCAAAATGGGTGATTCACTCACCCTCTTTGGCTCCCTGCTTCTCACAAGACAGTAATCTGCACTTGGTACCTCCCTGGCTCCTGTTTGCTTGATTTTACTCTGTAGCTTTTATTTCCTTCAGACCCACTGTTTAACATTTCTATCGATCATTTTCTGTTTTACCCCCTGCCAGACTACAAGGCCCTCAAGGGCAGGAAACTTGGTCTGTTTTGTTCACTGCCAAAGTCACGGGAAGAGTGCCTGGCACATAGTAGGAGTTCAGTACATGGTTGTTGAGTGAATAAACAAGCATGGGCCCCTCTGGTGCCCACCACTGTTGATCCCATCTTGCAGCAGGGGTGCGTGAGCTCAGGGAGGAGAACACCTTCCTGGCTGGGCCAGAAGGAGGCAGGACAGGACGCTGCTGGGCTTGGAGCTGTGGGCCAGGACTGCCGCCAGCACCTGCCCCAGAGGCACCCCATTCTCTTTGGGTCTCTGCCAGGCTCCAGCACCTTCCTGCTGGCCCTCTGCAGGGGCTTCTGGTGTGCGGAGGACGCAACACCCAAGTGGACAGAGACCTTGCTGAAGAGGCAGCAGGTGTCAGCAGGCAGCGGGAGGGGAGGCTCAGCCCCAGGGCCAGGGTCAGGGTCAGAGGCTCCGGCTGTAGAGCCCTCGGGGCCCCTGCCCTGGGCTGGGATCCCAGGGATGCACCAGAGCTGGGTCTTGGAGTAGGGAAGGCTGCAAGCAGGGTCCCTCTGAAAGACTCTTTCTGGTTCGTTCCGCCCCACTCGCAGCCTCCTGGTGGAGATACTCTCCCATTTCCCAGATGCAGATCTGGGGCTCAGGAGACCAAGGGACCGTCTCCAGGCCACTCGGCCAGAAAGACACCAGGGTGGATACCGACAGCAGTGACTGCTCACCAGGCAGGGTTACAAAAAGTGTGTGGCTTTTTTAAGATGAGGGCTCTTAGAATCTGGACTCTCACAGCTCTGAGGAGAGCCGCCTGCCGTGGGTAAGGACACAGCAGTGCTCTGGGCCCTCCCCGTGAGGCGCTGAGGTCACCATGTGCATGGGCCTCGGAGGGAGATGGTCTTCCAGCCCAGGTACACCATCAGATGCCTGTGGCCCTGGCTTGTGTCTTTTTTTTTTTTTTTTTTTTTTTTTATGTACTAGGGATTAAACCTCTGAGCCACATCTCCAGCCTTTACAATTTTTTAAATTTAGAGGTAGGGTGTCACTAAGTTGCTAAATTGCCCAAGCTAGGTTGGAACTCGAGATCCCCCTGCCTCAGCCTCCCACAGTGCTGGGATTATAGGTGTGGACCACCATCCCTGGCCCAGACTCTTATCTTGATTGGGACCTCATGAGAGACCCTGAACAAGAGCCACCTTACCCAACAACTCCCAAATCCCCGGTCCACAGAAGCCATGTGTGATCATGTGTCTTTTGTTTTAAGAGGCTATATTAGTTTTCTGCTGCATGACAAAGCATCACAAACTTAGCAGCTTAAAACAACACACATGTATTATCGCACAATTTTTTGTAACGCAGAGTTTTGGTACAGGGTCTCACAGACTACCGTCAAGGGGTCAGCTGTGGTTGGGAGTTCCCAAATGGAGGAGGTGGTTGGGGGAAGGCCACTTCCAGTTCATTCCTGATTTTGGCAAGGTGTATTCCTGTGGCTGTAGGCCTGGGGTCCATCTTTCCAGCTGATGTCAGCTGAGGGCACCTCTCCCCTCTAGAGGCACTGATAGCTCCTGCCATGTGCCTCCCATATTTCATAGGGCGATGGTGTGGTGAATCTTCCTGTGCCTCAGGTCTGACTTCCTCTTCTGACACCAGCCAGAGAACTAAAGCTACTCACAGGAACAATGTTGATTCTGTCTATCCACACCCTGGGAATGCTACAGTGTAAGAGAACTGCTAAGAACACTTTATTTTCTTAAAAAATTTTTTGAGACAGGTTCTCTCTGTAACCCAGGCCGGCCTTAAACTTGCAGCGATCCCACTACCTCAGCCTCCCAAGTGCTGAGATTACAGGCGTGCGCCACCACACCTAGCTTGATAAGAGCACCCATCAGTAGTGGGGTCACTTGTTACATAAAAGTAATGCACTAGTTAATGCACTTTTCCAAAATGGAAGCTTATGCCCATCGGCTGTCAGAATCTTTTTATAGACTCTGTCATTTCTTCCCTCCATTTTGTCTTTAGTTCCTACGAGCTGGAAGTTACATCTTTGGAATTGCCTCCTCATTTGTTTATCTTCTCTCTCATATTTTTCCTCTTTTTCTCTCCGGGAACTCTCTTCAACCTTTTCTGTGGCAGTCCATGTTTCTGCTACCATCTTTCTGTTCTTTCCTCTTCTCTGAATGTTCCTTTCATAGCATCTTGTTCTTGTTTAATGGAGGCAACATCTATTTCTCTAGGGTTTTTTTTGCTGTTATTGACATGAAGGTTTCTCCTGCTCCCTGCACTGCCTCTGGTTTCTTGGCACCCTTTTCCTCTGTCAGTTTTGGTCTCTAACTTTCATTTTATAAGCTTTCCTTGTGAGTTCCAGGACTATGGACAGGACAGGTGGACAGGTGAGGCCCATCTGGTAACTGAACAGGATCTATCTGTTGTGGGACCCACCTGGGGTGACAGCTGGCTGGCAGCTGGCAGCTGGATCCAAGCAGGGACATCTTCCTAATGAGCATGTGGCCTTTCCCTTCCCTCTTCCTTCATTCCAGGACTGATCCTTTCTCTACTCAGCCAGCTGTCCTCAAGCTCCCAGCTCCCAGCATGGCTTTCATTTAGATGGCACATTTATTAAGGATGCTGGCAGAGACTGGAGAGCTAGTGGCCTCCCAAGTTACTCCCCTCTGTGCCACCATATTGCTGGGTGGAACACAATGATCCAGATCCAAAATGATCCAGATTTGTTTTGTCATCAAGGTTAAGGAGCCACTGGCCACAGTGCTACACACCTGTAGTCCCAGATACTTAGGAGGCTGAGGCAGGAGAATTGCAAGTTCAAGCCCAGCACAGGCAGTTGAGCAACTAGGTAAGAGTCTGTCTCAAAAAAAAAAAAAAAAAAAAAAAAAAAAAGGAAAAAAAAAAAAAAAAAAAAAAAAAAGATCAAGGATGAACTCAGTGGGAAGGTTCTCGCTTTATTCTCTAATGCTGAAGAGAAGAATTAAAAAGGACAGCCTGTTCTTGAATGCTGAGATGAAAGCCACGTTCCTGTCCTGCACAGAAAGTGCAGAGAACTTCTGGTGCCTCACACCTGCTGCACACCAGGGTGGCAGGAAGCGCTTTGCACTCACAGCTGCCCTCTGGCCCAGGAATCCCTGGCTCCTCTGCTGATGGGGACTTGTGGCCAGGCCGGCTATATAGGCACCGCTGTGGGATGGGGTGCGGGACAAATGCCCATCTTCCTGAGGGCCACTCGTGCTCATGACCCTCGCTGGAGAGCAGGGAGTGGTAACAGCTGCAGGGGGTGTGGGGCAAGTTGGCCCAGACCTGCAGCCCTGCCTGACGTTGGTCCCCACTAGGCCATGTGACAAGACCAGGCCACAAGAAAGAGGTTTCAACAAGCGTTATCGCTTCCTGGAACTCCGGCTCGGCGACTTCCCCGAAGACCGGCTGTGCCTGGCGAGCGAGCTGCTCACTGTGGAGCCCAGGCTGCCCCCTTCCTCCACTGCCCCCGCAGCTGCCACCAGCTGTCTCATTCTGGCTGCCTGGAAACGTTTTGCCCTCCAGCCCCACGCCCTGCGGGGACACCAGTGACATTGCCGAGGGTGGCAGGGAAGAGCAACTTGTTGCGCCACTGGGATGCTCAGGAGGGACTGGACCAGCCCAGGACCCCTAGGTGCCCAGAAGCCCACTCCCTCGTGCCTGTGTCCCCACGCGGGCTGCGCACGGTGACCCCGTCAGTTTGGCCCAGAGTTGCCTCAGTGTTAATCTGGAGATGCGGACACCGGCCTCCTTCCCTGTGCATCTGGGCCACCTGACAGGCACCACCTTGCACAAGGCACCACAACTGCTGTTTCTGCCTGGCTGGTCCCAGAAACCCAAAAAGGATGACAAGCCCCACTTTGGCAGGGCTGGGCAGCCGAGATGCCTGGGTTATTGAATGCCGTCCTCTCCAGGTGGTCACGGTGACCGGCATAAGTCACTTCCTCTGGCTCACAGAGACCTGGGTGTCAGTGTCAGACCTGGGGTGGGGCCGTGGGTGTGGGGAGCCAGCATGAAAATGGGAGTGAAGAGGAGGAGCTGGGGGCAGAAGCTGAACCTTGAGAGAGCAGAAGGCTCCTGGCTCTGCTATGGGTACCCTGCTCTTGGGAAGGACAGACTTTTGGACCTCTCTGGAAGATGTTTGGCAAAATCAAGACGTTTCTCTTGTGTTCTTGACTTAAGAAACCAGCAATTTCATATGGTGCAGCCTGTCTACCTGTAAAATTGTTTTAAGAATTAAGACAGTTGCCAGTTGTGGTGGTGTGCATCTGTAATCCCAGCACACAGGAGGCTGAGGCAGGAGGATCGCTGTGAATTCAAGACCAGCCTGGGCTACATAGTGAGTTCAAGCCCAGCCTGAACTCCATAGCAAGTCCCTGTCTCAAAAGCTGCCCCACCCGCCAAATTAAGATACTGTGACGTGTGCCTACACATATGTAGAAGTGTTGAGTAACAAATAGCCATCTTGCTACTATCCCTATTTTTCACACCTAAGTCTACGATGCTAGTGATGATGCTAAACACAACCAGTTCTTTCGCTCATTCTCCCCGTGACAAACCCACAGTGGCCCCATTATGGAGCAGGTGTCAAGTTCCCACGACAGGAGTCTCAAGCCTCGATGTTCCCCGAGACCCCTGGGAGTGAGCCTTGTGCTGCCTGCTGCCCGGGTTCAATCTTCAGTACACAGGGACACAGTCTGGAGCTGCTGTCCCAAAGAGGGACTGAGGTGAGGCCGCGCTGTACCAGGCCATGGCTTCTCCTAATGCCTCAGCAGGACGACTCCACATGAACACCTGGTTTCACCTTTGCACCCGCCTGGGGTTCTGACCATGGCTCGTTTGGGTTCCTGGCTTGGTTACGTAGCAGGGCCCCTGTCCGTACACTAAGAGGTTTTCTGGCTTCTTTAGAAGGAATTCAGGAGGATGAGAGAATATGACTAAAGCCAGAGCCCGTGGCATATCCCCTAAGACTGCTCAGGCAGAAGGCTCGTGTCTGTGTGTATTTGACCGTTTATAAAGTCAGAGGCCAAACTTCTTTGGTGTGGCTTCTTTCTGGCCTCAGGCTTTACTAAAGGCTGATTTTGGTTTTGCTCTGTGACCCTGAGCAAGCTGCCGTACCTCTCTGGGCCTCCACTTCCTCATCCCTGTGGGATGGCAGGAAGTTTAACTGAGATTGAGTACATGGGGCTCCCAGCAACACCTGGCCCACAGGGACCACTCAAGGCAAGGCACAGAGTGATTCCTCACCAGGTGTATCCTGGGAATTCAGCAGCTATGTGTCCCCAGCAGCAGCAGCAGTTTGGCCAAGGAAGCAGTGAGGCAAACCTGACCTTCGGAGACTGGCGCTCCATGCTGCCACACGGCTCCTTGGGGTTACATGCCGCCATCCTCTTCCTTTTGGCTCCGCCCACAGCTCAGACTCGCGGCACCTGGCACACAGGAGACACTGAAGACACAACCGTTAGCAGGACGAATGCACGACTTCCAGGCTCACTGGGGGCCACCCAGCCCCAGCGCTGGCCTCTGACGAGGTGTCAGTAGCATCCAGGATGGGGCCTGGGAGGAGTCCAGGCTGTGGCTGGTGGCACCTGATTTCTAAGAAACCAGCCGAGGGGCAGGAAGGCTGGAGCAAGGGTGCAGGTGGCTTTTGCTTTCTGTTTCCTAGGGTTGGAGCAAGTAGGTGCCAGGCTTCTCTGTGGCGAGGAACATCAGGCATGGGGTCACAGAACCAAAGGTGTGGGGCACGGACCAGGCTGGAGCCCTGAGAGGTCCCCATGGCCCCAGCCATGGGGCAGGACGGTCTGCGGGAGCTCTGGGGCAGCAGGAGACTACATCTCAGGGCTGCTGCCTGGCTCAGCCACCAATGCGCCTCTCATTCCTTTGCCCTTTATTATAGCTGTGCCTTGGGTTCTTCATTCATTTGCTGACTTACTAATCCCTTCATTCGCCCTCAGCTTTTAAGAAAGCTAAGTCACTACCATCTGGTCACCGTCACCTTTCCAGGCCCACATCATTCCTGTCACATACCCCACTGCTCTCAGCATCCCTAACTTCTTTGTTTTGTTTTGTTTTTTTTTGATACCAGAGATCGAACTCAGGACCTTGAGTATCCCCAACTTCTAATGATTCTCTGGGCCTCTTGAGCTTCCTGGGGAAAAAGCCTTTCTCTTGCTTCTTCATTTGGCAAGCTCCTACTCAACCTTCAATACCCAACTCAGCCACTGCCTTCTCTAGAAGTCCTCTTGACTCTCTCTCTCTCTGCTGAGCCCTGCTGCCTCTGTTCATACCACTGTCAAAGCTCACATGAAACTGCCAGGCTTTGCTGTCTCCTAGGCTGTAAGCACCAGGAGAACAGGAGACGTAATGGTGAAGGACCTCAGATCCCTTGGGTAATGGTCCTTTTAGGGTCTAGCAGCTGAGCACTGCTGGAATGCTTTGGAGTCATCCTGCTTGGTTGAAATGCTGTCCTTTGCCTGTCCTGGCCTCGGTCTCCTTGCCTATAAGTAGACAGCTGTGATGCCCACTTGGGCAGTGCAGGGCAAAGGCTCCTGCCAGTCACCCTCACCGGCAGGGGCAGCAGTGTGTGGCCACAGGGCATGAAGCAGTCAGGTCTGCAGCCTGGGATCACCCTAGATTCCCTCCTAAGGCCTGCAAAGGGGCCTCACCTTCCCCAGCTCTAATGCAACACGGGCTGCTCCTCCCTGCTCCCACCCCTCTGCCAGCCCCTCCTACCTGGACCCGAGGCCCAGGCCCTTTCGTTTTGACTCACTTTCTGGGAACTGTGGCGCTTTCTGTCACCAGGCTTGGTGGAGAAGACTTGGCAAAGGCGCGACAAAAGGCATAGAGGTATCCGGGGCTGGGTTTCATTTTTAGTGCCCTAAGGTGGGGACCGGGACACAGGGCAAGCTTTTTTGCTGAGCATTTACTCTGTGCCTAGGAGTTTATAGTCACTTCCCTTAGTCCTCTGCCTGATGAGCTCTGGGTGTTGTTCACAGGTGGCGAAACTGAGGCTGAGTCAGAGAAGGGATTGTTGCTGTTAGCCATGCAGGGCTGTCTTTCTCCAGCATGGGATGGGCACCCTAGAGGGTCTCAGTTATGGTTCTAGGTGCAGCGAAAGGACATTTTTATAAGCTTCAAGGCCCCTTCTCGCCACGAAAACTTGACTCCCGTCTTCATCACTGTGTGGTTTCTGCAGGCCAGGGAAAAGTCTCCCATGGCGCCACGGTGACTTTTCCAACACTTGCTAATATCCCCCCCACACCACCAGACATGGGTAGTATCTCCTGCTCAGAGCACAGGAGCCTTCGAGACCTAGCCAGAACTCCCGGCCGCTGTGTGGCTCCTATGGCATTAGGGCCACCAGTGTGGTGGGTGACTCTGGCTTACCACATGTGGTCGTGAAACCTTCCTCTCCCCCCTGTATAACACTGGCTTAAGACAGCCAGGCAACTTGATTAGAAGGAAAACACTGAGTAACAGAATGGCTCGAACTGGGGAAGGTCTGGCAAAAACTCATAAAAGGGGGGTTCCGGTCATGTCTAAGCTCAGCTTAGAGTTCCACATGAAGAAGCACCTACAAACGAGCCTGCACCTTTTAACTCTGCAAAGTGAGGGTAGTGATAATTCTACTTGTTCCATATTGTTCTTGTGGGGGGTGGTTAAGCGAAATCCTAATTCGTGAGTGACAGAATGATGTCAGCATCGGAGACAAGGGAGCTGGTAGCTCCTGCTGTTATTGGCAGGTGGTGAGCTCAGAATGTGACGATGTCTGTGACTCCAAGGCTCTGCTGATTCAAACAGATCTGGGTCTTCATCATGTTGCAAAATAATAATTATTATTACAGTTCCTAATTTGTGGTGGTGATAAACTTTTTTGCACTTGTTCAATCCCCACGACCTCGCTTCAACAGGCCAGAATGCGTACGAATTGGCTCTATCCTGTTTGTAAATGCAGCTACTCCCCGTCACACAGCTGACTGAGCCAGAGCTCAAAGCCAGGTGCTGGCTCCCAGCTCCTTCTGCTCCTCTGTAATAGAGGGAAAAGTTGGCAGGGAGGGGCCTCTGAGACTGATTTATGGAGGCTTTGCCCTTCCTCTCCTCATTATGCCTCTGCCAGCCCCGCCTGCTGGACAAATTCAGGAGGAGGTGTTATGTCATGGTACAGGTCCCCACAGGTTCTCAGGCAGGGCCAGCCCTTGAATGTCCCTGCACTTGCTTAGGATCAGCTGTCTGGCTCACCCTCACTTGCATCTGTGGCCTCTCTGGCTGCCCCAAGGCCCTTTGCCAGGATCCTTTCTGACCAGCCAGCCCTAGCCACTCTCCCAGACTGGAGAGACTTTAATGACTTTAAAGCAGCCTTGCAGGTAAGGTACCAGCCCACTGCCTGTGGGGAGAGAGTGGTGCTGAGCCCCAGCAGGTTCTGTGGCCTCTGTGAATATCTTCCAGGACAGCCTAGGAAACAAAGGGAACAAAGCATAAACCTGTAAACCCTTGAGCACATTTGTGTGTAGTAAGATCAAGGCCTTGGGCATCCAAAGCACCTGTGTTCTAACCTTGGCACTGTGCCCTCACTCTGAAACGGGTTTGTCCCTTCACCTTTCCGAGCCTCAATACTCTCACCATGCAACCTGGGCCAACCCTCTGTAAATGGCATTTTTGCTGGGTGTGGTGATACACACCTGTAATTCCAGTACTCCAGAGGCTAAGGTAGGAGGAATAAAAGCCCAGGAGGATTTGAACTCAGTCTGGACAATTTAGCAAGACTGGTGGGGGGACATTCTTTTAAAATAGTAGCAAAGTGAGCCGGGTGTGGTGGCGCACGCCTGTAATCCCAGCACTTGGGAGGCTGAGGCAGGATGATTACTGTGATTTCCAGGCCAGGCTAGGCTACATAGCAAGTTCAAGGCCAGCCTGAACTATATAGAGAGACCTTGTCTTAAAAAAACAAAACAAAACAAAAGGGCCAGGGATTTAGCTCAGTGGTGGTGTCGCCTGCCTCGTAAGCACAAGGTCCTGAGTTCAATCCCCAGTACAAAAAACCAAAACAGCAGCAAAATGAGAACCATGAAGCAGAGCGGGCCATCCAGTTTAGAGGACACCACCTGGACACCACTTGGTGTGGGGGTAGTAGTAACCTCTTCTAGGGGAGGAAAAGACAGGACCGAAGACTGAGTTGGCAGGGAAGGGTCAATGTGGTCTTTGGGCTGGGGAATCCTTGGCACCAAGGCCTTGGCCTGGTGTGACTTGGGAGGTTCCTTCTCTGGGTCTTGAGACCTTCAGAAAGACCTGAGCAACCTGCAGGCGGGATAGCGTGGGTGGCTTGGAGACCACTTGGAAGCTGGGAGAGCAGAACGCTGCACACCAAGAAATGCCGGGACACAGAGCGGAGCCGAACTCCGGTTCAGTGGACTCGGCTGCTTCCGGCGATATCATTGGCAGGCGCACATGACACAAGAGTGGTGGCGCTCACAGCTGTCTCTCTGCTGTCAGTTGCCACCCACACTGCACCAGGCCCGGGAACAGCATGTAAGAGAGGCCAGAGGCAGGACGGAGTGGTGAGCGCAGTGGTGAAGGGCAGGGCCACCCGCAGACCTCTCCATCTTCCTGACTGGTGGACTTCTGAGCCACTGGGAGCAGGGGTGGTGGCACCTGGCCCCACCCACGGTGCCGGAGGAGGTGGTTTCAGAACCACTTGTTGACTGGAGTCTGAAGCCATGTTTCCCATCAGGGCTGTGGGTCAGGTCCCAGGGCTGGGGCTGGGAGGGGCAGTTGGATCGCCTGGCTTGGGCACCATTGTCCCTTTGTGATTTGCTTTGGTGAGAGCAGGACCTTGAGACTCCTACAGACTCTTGGGGAGGCTTCAGATAATGTCAGTGGGGGCCTGGTGTGGGGCCGGCCACGCACAGGGATGCCAGGTGGCACTGCCCACTGCCATACCATCTGCCTCCCTTCGAGTCACATGTGTCCTTCCCCAGGGCTGAGGCCAGCTCTGCCCTGCTCAGGTGAGTGCGGCTCTTAGAAGCCCCTCCGTGGAGTCTGGGAACAGTCTGGAGAACTCACACTCAGGGATCCTGGCTGAAGCCTGGCCAGCACCAGGCACCCGGCCTGGCCTGCACTTGGTCCCCGCATTCCACACGGCAGGGTCTGCCGAGGAGGAGCCAGCCTCCCCAGACAGGAGGCCCGCACCCACATCTTCAGGCCACGCTGCCTTAGCGCATCCCCACCCTGCAGCCACGGGATCTGGCCCCAAGTTAGAAGGGGCCCCACCCAGGCTCCCAGCTTGCTTCAGACCCAGGCCAACAGGGGCCCCAGGTGCCCTGGCCTCTACCCAGCCCTTCCACATCATCTGCCCCCCACCCTGCCTGCTCTTCTGCAACCCTTAGCACTCTCTGTCCCCTCTGCCTCTTGGGCCTGTCTCCCGTCTTTCCTGGCTGGCTCCGTTCTGTCATTCCAGGCACAATTTCAGCATCATCCCAGAGGAGCCTTCCTGACCTTTCTCTGCAGCAGCCCCACCCATGTCCAACCACCCTCTTTTCAGCTGAGCACTCTATTTGGAATGTTCTTGTTCCTTTCTTTCAAGGCCCATGTGTGACTCCATGAGGACACAGACCAGATCCCTCTGTATCCTTTAGCTTAGGAAAATGCCTGGAACAATGGTGCTCAGTCAGTGTTATGGGCCCCTCATCATGCAGAGATGTATGTAGCACCTGCTGCGTGCCAGGTTCTGTGCTGTGCTTTCTGTCCAGTGCCTCACAAGAGAGGCTTGACTGTGTACTTTCTGGGATAGAAGCAGGGCCTGCTCCAGAGGTTGGGTAAAGCAAGCAGGGTGCAGCAGCCTAGGAATGTGCATTTTCCCAGGATGCCTCCCTGCCCTCTCCCATTGGCTCACCTGGTCCACGTCGGCCCAGCACTGTGGAGCTGTGACCGAGTAGGTCCCACTTGCTCCTCTGTGAAATGGGGCTCAGCCACCAGCTTGGGGCTGAGGCTGGCCAGAGTGGGTTCCTCTGCCCGGTCCTCCTCATTCCGGGAGCCACTGCTTCCTCCTCTTCGCCCCTGCTCAGTCCCTCAGACACCCCAACCTCCTCTCACTTTTCATTTTCGTTCTTTGACGTAAGTGATGCTGAATCATGCAGCTGAGGTTTGAGAGCAAGATAGAGTCGCTGCAGCACCAGGAAGCCACATGGCCATCAGTGCCACACACAGCCTTCTCCCCTGCAGCGGTGTCTAGACTCGATTTCAGTCACACAGGGCCTGCAGCGTAGCTCTTGGGGGCTTTTGGGTCACTTTATGTATGTTAGTGAGGAGTTTTAAAAATGACTCACGAAGTGAAGAAGGGGCCGGCTCTGGAGAGTGTGAGTAGAGGGATCTTTTTCCCTAACTGTGCTGCTTCAGGCCTCGCAGGGGACTGAACTTGTGTATCAAGCACTTGTGTGATGAAAATAGAGGAGTTTTGAACTTTTTCACAGTGGGGAAAACCCTTAGCAGATTGTAAACCACCTACAAGTCCCTCCCTGTGTAACTGAGGACCCGTTTCCTCCTCTCTAAAGTAGTGATGTGAACAGTACTGAAATCAGAAGGCTGAGGTGAAGGTTGAAAGCTGTAAGTAGGGGACAGAGGGGCTCGGCAGGAAGGTGCTGCATGTGAAATGAGCAGCGGATGCTATTGTGACCATTAGGCATGTGTGGTGCCTGTGGTTCCCAGACTCTGAAGCAGCTCCCTGGCTGTGAAAATCTGGCTCTGCTACTCGCCGGGAGCCTTCCTTTGCCGATCTGTGCCTGGATTCTCATCTGTGAACAGTGGGAGAACATCTGATTCCCAGGCTGGTTGTGAGGAGGACACAGGATAAGGGCCTGCAGTTGTGACTGTTCGTGCCCGGTCCCTAAGCACTGCCTTTCTAGAATTCTCCCTCTCTCCAGGCACTGCCCAGGGTGGGGAGGTGGGGCAAGGACAGGCCATCACTAACCCACCCAGCAGAGAAGGAAAGCGTGGTGAGGAAGGGAGAGAGTCAGTTCTCTGGATGTGAAGAGAAAACACCACCTCCTTCCCTCCCACCCCACCCTGAGCCGTGCCCTCTGAGCGCTCTTCTAGTCACTGTCACCCCTGGAGACGGCAGTCCTTTTAACCCCAAGTCCGGCCCAGTTTTATGCTGTACTCTCAAACCTGAAAGGTATTATTAAACATTGGGACATCCCCTTATAAACATGTCCCAGGCTGCAGTGGGCTCATTCCAGCCTCTAAAGATGATGTGTGCTGGGCCCGAGGCAGTGAGAGCCTAAATAAACCTGGCAGTGACTCAGATCAGAGTGTAGCCGAGTTCCCACAGATAAAGTCTGTCAGGCCCGCAGCAGACACGGCAGCCGTAGAGCCTAGGTTCTGGGTACTTTCTGGTGATGCGGGCCAGCCCCACCGTCCTAGATACCCTCCCTTCCCTGCTGCACAGAAAGCTGCCCATTTTAGGGGCAGAAGCAGAGGCCCAGAGAGGCAATGGGAATTGCCCAAAGCCACCGGCGGGGCCCTCCTGCCACCACAGGCCACAAAGCCTCCTTCTGGCTCCAATTTGTGTGCTCACCAAAAAGTACACGAGACAACAGAGCGGGAAGAAGGAGCTCAAACCAATTCTGCATCCTCATCATCCCATCTAGTCTCTTTCCCCTGATGCTACGTCTCACCTCGGGCAGCCACCACCACTCCTTCCAAAACCCATCAGGGGCCCTACCCCGCCACCGCCCTCTTCCTGGAAGAAGTTGCGGTCATAGAAGCAAAGAAGTTTCCTTTCTGTCATCCACTGCAAGCTGATTCTGAGAGGATGGCCAAAGGGCCTGACCGTTATCTCTGACACAGGAACGGCCACCAGCAAGCTACTCCTGCCTTGGTTTGCCCTTCTCTAAAGCGGGAGCCTGTGCGGAATTCACAGGGCTGTATCGCCAAGATGAAAGAAACTGGAGCAGGAAAGCAGAGGCGAAGGCCTGGCACAGAGAAGAGCCCCACCGTTAGCTCCATCCTGCAGGATGCACACCCTGACTCGACCAAAGCAAGACCAGTGGCTTCTGTCCCCAGAATTGAGCAGGTGCCCAGCCCCAAAGCACACTCCCTATGCCACCAGCAGCCCAGAGGTGAGTCTGAGGACCCCTCTTCCCTGGACCTGTTCATAACCCAGGACAACTTTTGGCTAAAGCACATGCTCTAGAAACCTTTTTTCTTTTAAAAAAAACTTTCATAATAAAGTTTATTACCTAAACTGACTGTAAAAAATATAAAATAGGATTCTGCACAGCAGAAAAATAAAGCCAGAGACCCTCCCCCAACCCCTGGTTTGTGCAAAAATACTGGGTATTTGTAAACATGAAGAGGTAGGAGGTGTGAGTTAGGTCCTGGCCCCAGACAGTTAAGCTGCTACAACCAGGGGGACCCAGAGGGAGCACCAGGAGGGGAGTGCCCCCCAAGAGGTGGGGAGGGGTCTGCGGCTTGGTCTCCAGCTGAGAGCGGAAGGTGCCTCGCCCCCCACACCCACTCCCTCCAACCCAGGTGGGGAGGGCACCCATGTCATTCCAGGCAAATAATAATAATTAATAATAGAAAATAAGGCGCCCAGTTAATGCTGTGTGCGCACGGGCGCGGCCAGTCAGATCTGGAAGGGGAAGGAGCTCAGGTAGTCTCGGAGGACAGGGTTGAGGGGGATGCGCGCCAGGTTCTCACGGCCCACGGTGGCCACGATGCGCTGGCGGCACAGCTCCTGCACGCCACGTAGTGCTCCAGCAGCTCGAAGAGGCAGTCGAAGCTCTCGCGGCTACCGTCCAGGTGGAAGCGGCCGGCCTGGAAGTGCACGCGGATGCTCGTGGGGCCCGAGGCCATCTTCACGCTGAGGGCGAAGAAGCAGTTCCGCTGGCGACTGTCGCGCACCAGGAAAGTGCCCACGGGCTCGGCGCGCAGCCGCTCGTGCGCCCCATGCACGCTCAGGGGTCCCCAGTAGAAGCCGCAGGCGTCGAGG
>NW_022900946.1:13466367-13466697 GCF_012274545.1 Fukomys damarensis | reverse complement strand
GGGCGCGCGGGCGCCGCGGGCGAGGAGGAGGGAGAGGAGGAAGGCTCTGGCCGCCGTCGGGGCTCTGCTGCCGTGGAGATTGCATTGTCGGCTGCCACCTGGTTGTGTGCTACCATCCTACACGAGGGGCCAGCCGGAAAGGTGGGCCATAGCGTCCGGGGGTGCGCTGATGAGGAGACAGAGGCAGTGAGCCGGCGCGTCTGGGTGGGGCTGCAGGTAGGGGTCACGCCGCAGAAGAGGGGCGACCGGGCCCTGCGGAGAACCACGTCCGCCGCCCCAGAACCTAAGTAGGCTCCTCTGGTGAACGGGCTTCTCGGCCGGAGGAGCCTT
>NW_022900946.1:13459984-13465962 GCF_012274545.1 Fukomys damarensis | reverse complement strand
GGTGCCCGCCCCTGCGCCAGCCTTTTAACCGGTTCTGGGCGTGGCTCTTACGGAGCTCCGCCCGAAGTCCGCTTTCAGTTTCTCTTTCCTTGGTGGCGCCTGAGGCTTGCAACTCCCGTCGCTGCTCCGAGCTGTACGGGTCTCTCCCAGAGAGGGCCTCTGCTCCTCTACCTCGCCGCGCACCTTTAGTAGCGTCCCTCCGCTCAGGGGCACTGTCCCACTCCGGGATCTCCTAGCCTTTTCTCGGACTCTCTCTTGGGACCTGGCGCCCTCACTTTTGCTCCTGAGTCCTGCAGCCTGGCCCTTCAGAAATGCACGGGCGCTGACACTCCTCCCCTCCAGGTGTATGCCTGCCTGCTTCGGGCTCAGCTCGGTCCTCCGCTCCCCTGGAGCCGATCCTTCCAGGAAGCTTCCAAAGGTCTTCCCGTAAGCCCCCGCCCGGCTTCCCCTCAGCCGATCTGAAGGCCTGAGGGACCCCACCCCAGGCCCCCACAGGTCTGAGCCCCGGACGCCCCGTAGTCCCCGCACCTCTCCCCGGCTGCCCGCTGCATCTGGTCTAGGCTTGGATTTCCCAGGAAGCGGTGGCCAGACCACAGGCTTCAGAGGAACCCTTCAGCAGTGCGGGAGGGGCGCCTGACTCCTAGCCCAGTTCCTCGGAAACCGGGCGTGGCCACACAAGGGCCCCAGCGGCCCAACTCACCCTTGTCGGTACTCCCACTTGGAGACAGCTGGAGAAACTGAGGCTAGGGATGGGCTGCAATTAGTAGTGGCCCTGGTTCCCGTCCGCCCCATTTTTATTTTGGCTAGAGAAGAACTGGGTTCCTCCAAATGAGCCCAGTGAAATATGGTCCATTCTCAGATGTGGTGATCCTGACCCCCCCCCATAATTGTCCCTTTCAACTGCTCTATCTAGCATCTGCCCTTCGCAAGTCCTCCCTCCCTTCCCACACACACTTTGGGCTCGTGACAGAGGGGCTGGTTGGGACTACTATTTATGCAGGTGTGACTTAGTGATTCTTTCCTGGTCGAAAGCCATGGAGTAGGTGCCTGGCTGGTACCAGCAGTCTTGAATGAAGTCCAGTGGGGAGCCTTAGTGTCAGGAGGAGCCATGTGAAAGACTGTGTGTGCCTGGTGACTGGCCTCACACTGGCACACACTGCCCTCTACAGACAGCTCCCAGGCTGCAGCCCAAATGGCTCCTTGGGACTGCCCTGCTCTCCGTCTCCCTGTCCCCAGACTGCCCCGCTTTCCTCCTGAGCACAGGCCGGTAGCCTAGAACTAGCCTGGATTGGGACTGCACCAACTCCTTAAACTGCTGTGGCCACCCTGGGGCTGACCTCCCACAAAGGGTGAGAGAAGAGGTGCAGGGCTGTGTGTGAACCAGGAGTCCGAGGCTGTGGTCGTTCCACAGAGGCTGACTTGAGCCCCTGCTTGGATGGGGGCTGGGGGGGGGGCTGTGGCATTTGTTGGGTGGTGGTAAAACATAAGGTGCAATCCTGGTTAAAGCCAGACTTTGAACCCAGATCCACTTCTAGCCCTGCCTGTTTACAGCTTGTGACCTTGAGCACGGAAGTTGCCTATCTGCCTTGATTTCTGCATCTGTCAACGAGGATAATAATAGTTCTCTCCTGCACAGTTTGTGTGGGGATTCAGTGAGGACAGGTCTGGTTCACACAACCGCCTGTGTGTGATACGTGAGCATCCCTGGGTGCCTGTCTGTGTGACAACATGTTAAGAGCCTGGCACTTGGGTTTGTCCCTTGGGTTCACTTCAGAAGCCCTCGCCCAAGGAGCATGGGCCAGACAGCGCTCAGCAGAAGAGGAGGAAGGGAGCCTGCTGGCAGTGGAGGGTAGCACCCTTCTCAGGGACTGGAGTGAGCAGTCCGGCCTGGAGGGTGTGGTCAGGTTGGGCTGGCTCCATTAGGATTTTCTCCCTCCCAGCACTGCTCTCTGGCAGGCCTTGGGGGAGCCCTGTGAATACCTGGTGATTCTGGTACTCCTCATACCCACCACTGGCAGCCTCAGTGGCCACTCAGGAGAGCTGCCATCTCTCCCCCAGGCCCGGGCTTCCTTCTTTCACCTCCTCTTGCTGTCCATCTCCGAGGACCCCCACCTTCATTTCATTTGCTGTTTGTTATCCCAGGCTGACATGCTTCCCGGTCCGCACTGCTGATTTGGTTCAACAGTCCTAACTGCCCATTTTAAATATGTGGAAACTAAGTCCCAGAGGCAGATCATTTGCTCAAGGGCGCACTGTTCAGAAGGGCCAAAGCCGGGGCTCATGCCACCCTGGGCTCCACCACTGGTGTTCTGCATCCTGATGTGTCTTAGGTCTAAAGATCCCTCTGCACCCTGGGCTGGCCTGGTGAAGAGGGGAGACAAGCCTCTGCTGCCTTTTGTTAATAAGCCTGAGGAGGCTTCAGATCTTGCATCAGGACCTCAGCCATCTTCCTCATGACCCTGGGCAGTTCTGAGTCTCAGTTTCCCGACCTCTTCAGTGGGCCTGGTCCATTCCCCTTCCCCCAAAAAGTTTGCAAAATCCATGGGGAGTTGGGTTCACCCTGGGTGCTGGTTCTCCTCATAAGCCCCAGTGACAGTTATACTGCTTTGGTTTCATTTTCTGCTGTCCTGAGTTCAAAATGAAACCAAGTCCAGGTGCCAGAATGGGAAAAGAAACATGCATCTGCTGCCTGCCAACCCTGGCCGGCTGTGTGCTGGGCTCACAGAGAGTCTGGCACTGGGAAGCCCTTAAGAGCTCAGAATCCATGGCGAGACTGACCCAGATTCCGGCTCCAGGCCTGCTGCCACCCAGCTGTGTGAATTTGCTCTAGTGGCTTGACCTCTCTGGGTCCCACTGGTTTTATCTGCATAATGGTCTCTAGAAGTTCTGGACCTCCCAGAACAGAGTGCCAGGCCTAGAGTGACTGGCACAAGTGAGGGCACAAGGAGATGAGCTCCCACGTGACGAAGTCCTCCCCTGCCCTACATGGCCCTGGTAGCCAGGCAGCCTCTGGAGGAGCAGAGATTCCCCCCCCTGCTTTGGGAGCTCAGGTTTTCAGTTTCTCTTTCCAGCTTAGTGATCCCCTGCTGGGAAAGCAGCCCTCCTTTAGGACATCATTGTGAAAGTCCTCTGGGCCTTCAGGCTCTTGGGCCCTTCTTTCCTGGTAATCCCTAGGCCTGCCAGGTTCCTGTACAACCTTGACCTTGCACCTGGGAGCCTGAGCCTTCAGCTAAGGGTGAGAGTTCTGTTTTTGCTGATCTGGGTATACATATGTCACTTCTGCAGTTCGTGGCCTGGGGCCGGTCTCTTAGCTCCTCTGTGCCTCAGTGTCCCATCTGTGAGATGGGGTCATTTACTGAGTGCTTGCTGTGTCCAGGGAATCGAGATTCCGGACTATTCGGGCAGGCCTGGGGGAGATAATGAATGTACAGGATCATTTTAGATCATGCCGAGTACCTGTGGGAATTCACAGGAGAATGGGAGCGGCTGGGTGTTTGTGAGGTGAGGTAAGGCAGGTAGGGAGCAAGGCTTTTGGAGGCAATGCCTTGGCACTGCAGTCTTTCTAAAAGAGAAAGAAGGACCCAGGTGGAGAGGCGCTGTGCTGGAGGTGATCAGCAGGCTGCGGGGGTCACAGAGGAGATGGGTGTGGAGGGAAAGGAGTGAGTTTGGGGGTGAGTGAGGTATAGGGGTGGGAGGGCCTGGTCTGTGGAGAAGGGCCTTGTGGGTGGTGGGAAGGGATCAGATTCGGTGCTGAGTGTGTGGTGCCATTGATGGTGGGCACGCCTTACAGCTGTGCCTGTCCCCTGGGTGCCCACACCAGGGCCTGAAGTGGTTGCAGAGACAGTCCTGAGGGCGTGGGAGACCTGGCCTGAGTCCTGGGGCTGGACTTCACTCCCTGGGACCCAGACTGGAAAACTCCATTTGCTGGGCCCCTACTCTGGACCAGGTGACAGTGTTTTACTACTGAGCTTATTTTATCTTCCCCTGGTGCTGTGGGATGCAAATTACATGTTGCAACTGACCAGATGGGGAGCTGATGGGTGAGGGTGTTTGTGGGGGGCGGGGGTCCTGGGGCCCAGTATACTTGGCCTGAAGGCTTCTGTCAGGTGATCAGGTAAACCCTTGTCCCTCCTGTCCCCACAGAGGGAAGGAGTGGGGTGCGGGCTATTTGGCACCCAGGTCCACAGAAAAAGTCTGAAGGGCCAGGGAGTGCTGACATTAGCCCATGGCTGGCTTCAAAGTGGCACATTCCTGGGGACAGGTGAGGACATTTTAGCCCAAGTGGCCAGGGAAGGAAGGAGAAACAGAGTTGCAGATTCCCCATTGCTCTCCAGAGAGCAGCCCCTGATTTCAAGGGCTCCGAAACAGGCAGGAGGAATCTTCTGAGAGCTCCGCCCTCATTCCTGTCCCCATGCTGGGATCAGCAGTCAGGCAGGGGCTATTCAGAGGCGGGGCAGGATGGCTCCCAGGGCAGCAGTCCCCCAGCCAGGTGCATAGGCCGGCAGCAGCCCTGCTGGAGCTGGAAGCGGGGCCTGGCCCAGCCTGAGGAGGTGAGCCTGGGTCTAGTCCTGCGGAGTAAGTGGGACTTAGCTGCCAGCAGGGACAGTTGTGTGCTCTAGAGGAGCAGAGTGCACCGGGAGAGGGTGTTTTGTTTTGTTTTTGGTGCTGAGGATTGAACACATGGCCTTCACACTGAGCTACATCTGCAGCTCTTTTTATGATTTGTGTTTAATCTTTAAAACTTTTAAGATGGGGGTCTCGCTAAGTCGCAAAGTTGTCAAGGCTGGCGTGAAGCTTGTGATCCTCCTGCCTTATTGTCCGGTGAGGAACAAGAGCAGCAGAGCCAAGGCCGAGATGCAGGAGACGCGTGAGGCATGGTGTGTGGAAAGAGGCTGGGCTCAGCCTCTCCCTGCCTGCCTGGGGCAGCGTGGCCCTTTGGGGACAACCTACTGACCACCTTGCCCACAGCCCCACAGGGCTGGCTCAGGTTCCATGTGCCTGTGCTACCTCTCCAGATGCCACGGCGCTTCATTAAGATGAGTTAGATGCTTTCCCAGAGAGGCATGTCTTTTTTTCCTCTATAATTTTTTACTACGTCATATAACCCCTGGCACCAGCTCAGAGTGTGGCCTTCTACATCTTTTCTTCTGTCGGTACAGCAAGTGTTTTCAGCTCTGTACATAAAGCTGCTAGTGGAAAATTTTCCCTGAATGCCGCCCCCCTGCCCTTTTCGCCCCACAGCACATGCGAGCCCCTGGAGAGATCCTGTGTAGATTCCGAATGGTGGGCTGAGAGGGTTCACATTGTCACCCCTATAGAAGGACGAGGAGAGTGTTTTGTGCTCTTAGAAACAACATGGTGCTGAGCCTCCCTCTCCAAGCTCCTGGGTCGCATGTGAAAATAGCCCATTTTAAATGTTAGACAACAACTGCTCTGTTGCCTACTGGTCATCCTGGGTACCTCGCCCGCCTTGGCAGTGACACTCAGCAGTGCATTTCCTCTGTCTTTGTCAGTACTTGTTGTTATGAGATTTTTTGCATTTTTGCCTGTTAGGTGATTACACACGTAAGTATCTTGTTGCCTTAAAATCTGCCCCTTATTTCATTGATTGGGAAAGTGCTTATCGAGCTCCTCATGTGAGCCAGACACCACGATCAGTAGTAGAGATGCAGCAATGAACACACAGGCCCCTAGTCCTCTTTATAAAGTATAAGATACAAGGAAAGACCAGAGAGGCTGAGAGAGCTGCCTGGGGTCACCCAGCAAGGGAACAGAGGAGCTGGGGCTTGGATCTGGATCTGTATAGCTGCACAGTTGAGGTCTTTTATTTTCAGTCACACCTCAGCCAAGGTCTGTGCCTTCTTCCCTGACTGCTTCCTGAGCCCCATCCATCCCGGGACCATGATGTCCCCTTTGTGACCCTCTGGCTTGCCTGCAAGGAGCGGGCAGACAGTGCCCCCACGGGCCAGGCTGTTTCT
>NW_022900946.1:13459314-13459934 GCF_012274545.1 Fukomys damarensis | reverse complement strand
TACAGTTACATTCATTGTTGGGATCATGTACCTTTACATGGCAAGTCTTGATTCTCATTTTTTCCCCTTACCTCTGCCCTCCCTTCACCCCCTCCTCCCCTCCCCATTTACAAACACTTTATTTCCATTTTTCAGTTTCTCATATTTCTTTCCTCTCCCTTATTACCTTTCCCCCACCCTTCCCACTTTACCTACACCTTTAGCCCTTTACTTCCTATTTCATATTATTAATTGTCTCATTAGGATCCTGTGTACTATTACAGTTTTTCGCACCAAAGAAACTATTCGGTATTTCAGTTAAATCTCTGTATGAACATTAAAAATAGGGACTCCTAAAATAAAATGAAAAAGGAAAGTAAAAGAGAAAAGGCAATGGTGAAACATTAAAATAATCCTTAATTCTGGAGATGAAAATGGTCCCTGAACATATTTAAATTGTTTCTTGCTCTTATAGTCTTATCTTATTCTTTCTTTCATTATTTAGAGAATACTTTATTAGTTTCTGTAATCAAACCCACAGATATGACCTTACATATTTAGTACGATGTGTACCCTTGTATACATGGAAAAAAAATAAAAAATAAAAATGAAAAAAATTAACATTTCTAGACCAATATGGC
>NW_022900946.1:13440904-13457677 GCF_012274545.1 Fukomys damarensis | reverse complement strand
ATGGTCCTGAGCTCATGTATTTTTTTGTCAGTTTCTGCTCTAGAGTCTCGAATCGTGACTTCCATTTTGCTAACTATCTCTATGGTTATCTGGGAAATTATCTCTGTTTTGAATTTTTCTAGAGCTTGATTGATCTGTGTAAGTGTTTTCTCATTTTTATTTTTGTTGTTGGGCTGTCCTTGGTTTAATCTGTGGGTTATCACCCAAATCTTCCTCATACATTTGCGCCCTAGATTCTGTGTCTCTAACGACCCACAGACATTCTCATCTTCATAACATCAGAGAAAACAGCTCATCAAATCATCCGCAATGCTTTATCCCAACTGATACAATCAGCAACACAGTAAGATCAAGCACAACTTGGACACTGACCACCTGTGGTAGTCACTAGTCTATCACCCTTAAATCATTTGAATTAAATTGAAATCAAGAAGCAGTCCAGAACATGTCTGCAGTGAACAAAATTTCAACATAGTGTATTTACCATTTAATGGCTCAGACAGAGCGAGGATGCAAGACCCCTGGTCTCAGTTAGCTGATGGCTGAACCCCATGACGCTGATTGACCTCAGTCTGCAAGGCCCAGAATGGGTTGCCGAACCTTCTGAATGGTTGAACTCCACAACGTTCTATACAGGTTTCCCACACCCTTTCTTTAACGATGTTCAAAGTTGGGAACTCAGAAAAATACCCCTGATGACCACCTCTGCCTCTGCAGAGTGGGTCCAAAGACTGACACAGGAGGTCTGAGAGTGCGGTCGGGGGGACGACTTATGGGGGTTCAGGGGCACCCGCGTGGCTACCTTCCCGGCACTTGAGCGATGGTGGCTGGGTTGGGAGCAGGCGTGGTTCTCCTTCCCGCGGTGGATTGGGGCCCAGGCTTCCTCGCGGTGCTTGAGCGATGGCCCAGGCTGTGTTTCATTATCTTCCAGACCTCACTTACCTCCTCTACCCCACCTGAGTCCAGACAGGTGCCCTTCAGAGCTGTGAAGTGTGTGTTGCTCGTATGTGCAGAGTCCCTGCGAGGAACGTGACCATTATGTACCACAACACAGAAATACATATTTGGGGAGGGATTAAAGGGTGCAGGGAGAGGGAGGGAGAAGGAGGAAAGGAGATTTTCAAAAGCCAAATTATGTGCATGTACCAACTCCCCTTGGTGAGTATAATCACTCTGTATTCTAGACAGGGACCAATTTTAAAAAATAAGTCCCCTTCATAATCCTCAAACTCCCTCGGTGGCTGAATTTACCGTGTTTCTCATTTTCTCAATTTGGGTTTCCAGTGGGCCGGCCCCCACCTCACTCACACCTCAGACCGAGCACAAGGATGAATGAGTGATGAGTCTCTGGCTTGACATTTTTCCTCTCATTGTGTCTGAGGGAGGGTGAGTGCTGTGAGTGCTGTGAGTGTGTGTGTGTGTGTGTGCGCACGTCAGCATGTATGTTTGAGCATCAGGGTCCACGTGTTAGCACAGGCGTCTGAATGGATGCGAATGGCTCATGTGTGTGGGTGTTTATACCACTTTTGTCCAAATAGTGGCTTCCGGGAACATAAGGTTAAATGTGGATCCATGAACCACACGTGACCACTCCATCTGCCTCGTTCGGTGAAGGAAAAACCCTGTCTCTAAGAGCAGGTATCTTACCTTTAGTGATCTTTTCACAACCAGATGTGGCCCAGAGAGGAAGGAGGCTTTTTGGCAGGTTAACACTTTCCTAGGATCCCATTGCAGGGATGTCCGGGCTCTTGTTTTGTCCCTACTTTGTGCTTCCAAACTAGGCCTTAAAACATGTGACGCCAGCCAGGTGTGGTGGCGCACACCTGTAACCCCAGCCCTGAGGAGGCCGAGGCAGGATTGTAGAGACTTTGAGGCCAAGCCTGGGCTACATGGGACAAGCTGACTTACAGTGACATCCAGTCTCAAAAGACCAAGTCAAACCAAATCAAACGCAGTAACGACATGAAAAACATGTGACACCTTTATTAGGGAAATTGAAATGCTAGCTCAAGAATAGCTTTCCTGGGTACAAGTTTATTAATCATTGTTGCTTAGAAATCACCATGGCAATGTGTCCCTGCAGAAAGATGGTCTTTATCGAGGCATCCCACACGGGATAGCATTTGTCCTTTGGGTGAAAATGATACAGGAACAAGCCAGAAAGTGCTGTCTCATCAGTTGTATTTTCGGTCTAGGGGGAATGGGAAAGAGGCCTTCAATAGCTAAGCAGTTCCTGTTGTCACTGAACTCCATCCTTTAATCTTAACCACACATTTGTGCTTGAGCACGGACACTGATACCCAGGGCTCAGACTGTCATCAAGGTCTTTTCAACACGTGAATCCATCCATCCTCCATTTTTCATCCACCCGTGCCTTAGTTCGCTCATGGCATCCATCCAGCATTGTTCTCTCCTATGTGTTAGGCCTTCCATTCAGTCGGTTCAGCCATCTAACCAGTTGCCCAGCCCACCCATGCGTCAGTTCAAGCATTTATCCTCGAGGGTGTCGCATCCACACGGTGAACCGCATCCGTGCGACTTTCCCCAGTGCGTTCGCCAGGTGCATTGTCCATCCCTTCTGTACTCAGCCATCTACTCGCCAACCTTCTAATGACCGATTGACCACCCAGCCTCTGTCTCCCGGTCATCCCATCCCATGTATCCCAAGACCCAGGGCACCGGGGTGTTGGACGTTCACCCCACCAGCTATACCGGGTTTCTCTCCACCCTTGCCGGTGCTTCCTCTGCCACTGGTCTCCACCTCAGTGCCTCGAAGCTCCTGCTGGGCTGCTCCCTGTTTCTCTGGGCCCAGAACCTCCCCACCTGCCTGAGCAGTACCTGAGCGCCGCCTCTTTGATCTGTGTCCCCGCTTGCTCCTCTTGGTCACCTTTTCCTTGTTTACCTTCCCTGCCAAGGTCTTCTTTCTCTTGATGGAGGCCTTGTGGTGGAGCCTGGGCCTGATGGGACCATGGCGGGAGTGCCCAGGCAGTCTGTGTGCCGCGGGGGTGGACTGGGGCTGGAACTGGGGCTCCGGCTCTGGGGGCCAGGTGGGCTCTGGTGGCTGGGTGGACTCTGGCTGCGGTCTTGGCATTGGTGGCTGCAGTTGCAGTGGTTGCAGGTGTGACTCTGAGGCTGAGAGGAGCTGTGGGGCTGGGGCTGGGGCTGGGTGGTGGGAAGGCTCGGCATCTTTAGCCCTGGAGGCCACACCTGGAGGGGCCTGCTTGCCCAGCTGGCCCAGCCTTACAGGGCGCCCGCAGCTCCTGGTTATATAGGCAGGCTGATTGTGATGGCACAGGCCACAAGGGTAACAGATGTGACTGGTAGGGACAGACCCTGCCCTTTCCCCTCAGCCCCAGGGTGGGGCGGCTTTCAGGAGCACTCTGAGGTTGTCCCACCTGCTGGTTAAGCATTTGGCCCCTGGGTCTGATGCATTCGATTCCATGACCACGTCTGCCCCTTATTCCCAGACCTGGCACTCACCTCTTCAAGCCCGTTTCCCACCTCACGGGGCATTGGAAGAACAAATGGAAAACAATCTAGTCAAGCAGTCACTCAGGCCCGTCTCAGGGTCGGAGATGCCCCCTCAGCATTATCTGCACCTGTCCTTTTCCGTCGGGGACGTCAGTGGGTGGTGGGTGGGAGTTGGACCCTTAGTGCCCACCCAGGTGGGTGATGAGCGGGCGAGGAATTGGCTGGGTTGGCGGAGGAGCTGGACGACACGAGAAACTGCACGGCTGGTGTGCGTCCAGCAAGGTTCAGGTCTAGGGGTTCGGGGGTGGGCACAGTCCCCGTTCGCACTGATGCCTGATCTAGGCGGGTCATCGTGGTCACCAGGGCTTGGTCTCCTTGTGTGGCAAAGGGGCATCTTTCCCTCTTCCCTGTCACGCTTCTTAATCTATGATGCCAGCCAGGTCCCCGGAGACCCCGAGTCCCCCCACCTCCTCACTCCATGGATGCTTCTCATGAAACCTCACTGTGCAGTTCCGTTTCTTCTGTCCCAGCTCAGACTCCCCACCATTTCGGGAAAGCCGGGCCTTTGGCCGGAACCTGGGGCTCTTCGCCCAACTTGGTCTTCAGGGGATCCAGCCAGAGCCACCCACATCCGCAGGCATAGGCACTGGCCCCTTGTGTACTCCTGGGGTCCCTGTCTGGCCCCCACTCCTCCTCCCTGAGGCTGAAGCCACCTCCCACTTTGTTGCCCCATTGTGTACGTATGCCATGCTGGATTTTATAGGAGGCTGTTTCTTAATAAATGTGTCAAGTGCTTTACGGTGGAAATCGCCCTTGTGGTCACTGTGCTGGTGACACTGGGCAGGCAGTCTTGTCCAGGAGCCGCAGTGACCGTGCAGTGTGGGGTGAATGGTGGCCTCGAATCTGTGCTCAGGTCACCCCTGGAGTCTGTGTGACTCCTATTGTGTGACCCTGTTTGGACCAAGGGTTTTTAGATGTACTTTGGCTGAAGAGTTTTGAGATGAGTGCATGCTGCATCCTTGGGTGCACCCTGCTTCTGCTGAGGAGTATCCTTCAGGGGATGGAGAACTGACAGGAGGAGGAGACCACACACAGCGCAGGAGAGGTTGTTCCATAGCCGGCAGTCACTGAGAGCTGGAGGAGACAAGAACGCTTCTCAGGGTCGGGAGCAGGGCCCTTTGGATCTCTTGACTACAGCCTGTTTTTTTGTTTTTTCCCTATATAGTCTAAGGGGGCCTTGAACTCACTATGTAGTCCAGGCTGGCCTTGAACTCCTGCCTCAGCCTCCTAAGTACTGCGGTTACAGGTGTGCACCGCCACACAAGCCCTGATTCCACACTTTTAACCTCTCAGATGTGAGCTCTGTGTCTGGTAGTGTCAGACTCGACATAGCCCTCTGAGATGAAGGCACCACGAGGGGCACCCAGAGGTTGTCTTACCAAGGCAGCAGGCTCAGAGAGGCTGAGTAACCACCTCAGGCCCAGAGCGCATCTGCATCCGGAGCAGAGCCACATTGAGGTCTGGGTCCGGCGGTGCCGCGCAGTCAGGCGCTGCCTGGTGTGGAGCTGTGCAGGCCTCTCATGGCAAGTGTGCTGGGCAGTGCTGTCTTTCTGGGCCCCCACCCCTCCCTGCTGCCCCCCGACTTCTCGACCCTCAAGTGGAGGTGGCTGCCGGCTCTCGGGGGCCAGCCCCTCTTTCACAGCACCTGTCCAGCGCCCAGCCCCCTGTCCAGCAGCCGCCTGGCGCCTGGCGTGGCTCGGCCAGTGAGCAGGTGGGTGGGCTCACACAACTTGGGCCAGAGAATGAGGCCGGCCGGCCAGGGTCCCTTGTTGCCTGGGACAACAGCCCCTCCACCCCCCCCGTCACCACCATCCACAGGCCACAGCCCGTGCGCCCCACCCCCAGCCCTCAGCCTTCCCCCAAGACGGGAGGCTCGCTGGACATACTCCCCACCCCACTGCCCTGTGAGGAGACACACAGACCCCACCGGCCGTTGCCTTTGGATGGGAGGGAAATGGAGCGGGGGCAGGTACACAGCTGATGTTGGCAGCTTCTTGGTGTCCCTGCAGCCAGTGGACCGGTGGGAGGGAGGCAGGATGGAGCCTCTGTGTGGGCAGAGAGAACTCCCATGTGTGAGGGTGGCAGGAGAACCAGTTTAGGAGGAGCCAGGCCTCTTCCAGGTGCCCCGTGACCATGCCTGTCGTGCCAGGCCAGGTCCTCCTGGCATCCTCGTTTATGTCCCAGCCTTGGCCATGGGAGGCAGCTGGCTTCGTGCAAGCAGGAGGGGGCAGGTGGAGCCTCAGAAGCAGTGATTTGCTCGAGGTGTTGGGCAGCAGAAAAGAAGCTGGAACCCAGGCGTGCTGCCCTCCCCTAGCCATTGCTCTTCAAGACGCCATTGTCTGTGCTCGGAGCAGCCGAGGGGGTCCCTGGGTGCTGTACCCGAATCTGCAGAGGGACCCCCACCTGGAGAGATGACTCTGTGTGTGTGTGCACTTTAGTGATTTTTTTTGTTGAGGCACAATATTTGTACAGTGTTACGTAATTTGATACAAACTGATCAGCGTTTCCGTGTCTTCAACTTTGAGCATTCTTATGTTGGGAGTTGGGTATTCTCGTTCTCTAGGCATCTCTCAGTGTAACATAAGTTGCTTTGACAAGTAGTTACCCTGCTGTGCTATAGAAAACCGGAGCTGATCCCTCCTCACTGTGTTTTACTGCCTTTCCATCCCTACTTCTCTCTGTCCCTTCCTAGCCTCGAGACAACTTTCTAGGCCAGGCTACCCACCGTCCACCCCCTGAAGCAGGGAGGATCAGAAACAAGGCCACTGTCCCCACGCCTGCAGCCCCACACCCGAGCAGGTACACACGCACACGCTGCTGGTACCTATGGAAGGGACACCTGAGAGGAGGGTTCCTTGGGGACTTTTTATTGACTGTTTTCTGAAAGCTCTGTCTGGAATGGCGTCAGCACCCCTCACTGGGCTGCCGTCCAGCGTCAGGAGTGCGTCTGCTGGGGCTCAGGGCCCTGCTGGATCTCGGGCTTGTCCTCAGTGCTCTCCTCCTGCTCGGGCTCCATCAGCAGCAGTTTGCTCTTCACCGGGAGCTGCTCCTCCTCCTCTTCTTCCTCCTCTTCCTCTTCCTCCCCCTCCTCCTCCTCTGATGACAGGCAGAAGTTATCCTGACTCACACAGGCCAGCAGCTTCTTCATAGTTGATTCGTGGCCCCTGCTGTGGCCCGTGCCGTGGCCCGTGCCGTGGCCTGTGCGGAGCTTGGTGCAGCGGGAACCCATTGCTCTCCGAGGCTCTCTCCAGACTAGGAGGGGAGGTGGCTGGGAGGAGCACAGGGCTTCGAGGGTGCGGCACAGGGTGCTGACATCACAAAGGGCTCCTGGGGCCCACTCCTCTCAGCTACCCATCAGCTGACCTTGGCTGAACTTGGCCACAGCGCTCCCCCCGCCTATCAGCCTCATCTGCTGGAATGAGACTAGGGGCTAGAGTGTCCCAGAAATGCCCAGCAGAGAGCTGCTGATAGTTTATGAAGGTGAGGTCAGAGTGGTGATTGCCTTGGGCCAGGGGCACGAGGGAGCCTTCTGGCAGGACCAGAAGTAGTGGGTTTCTTGGCCCTGCCTACACCTTCCCTTGCGCCACGTATAACAAAAGAACCCTTGTAGGACCAGGGTGTTGCTGCGTGCTCAGTTTGCAGGACACCCTGCTCTCCCCAGCGCTCCTGAGAGTGTGGACCTCCAACATCTGGAAAGACAGCAGTTCCTAAGCTTTGGGGGATGCTTCTCAGGGCGTCACGGAGTGTCCTTTGGAATGTTGGAAAGACAGCAGTTCCTAAGCTTTGGGGGATGCTTCTCAGGGCGTCACGGAGTGTCCTTTGGCAGTGGTGCCTGTGTCTGCACGTGGTTTCGCACAGGACGGTGTGGGAAGAGTTGGTCATTCTGAGTGGTAGAAATCCATTGAGATCAGGCACCGGGACAAGTGATGAGCCACTGCCTGGGAGCGCGTGCACCCAGGCCCGGAAAGGGCTTCGTCTAGCCCACCAGGAGGCCCGTCCACACAAAGGAGACCCAGCCGCCATTGAGGTCTTTGTCAAGCTTTATTTGGCATGTGACTGTGCTCATTACTCAGATCTTGTGGGCTCCTTGGTAACTCAGGGTTAAGGTATCAACATGGGAGGGGTGTTACAGCCTCTCCTGCTGTTCCTTGGGCAGGTGACTTTTCCATAACCCCGGCAGGGCCTGGGAAGGTTTAGTGGTACCTCCTATAACTTGTCCTCCGTCTTCTGCAGCCTTTTGGGAGGAAAAGTTGATTTGAAGCCATTTGTAGGGTCTGGGAAGGGATGAGGTTTAGGGTCAGACAGTGGGATCCCAGCCTCCCTCCTGCTCTGCTGTGCTTCATTCAGCACAGGTGCAGTGTCTGGGGTTGGTGGGGCAGGGTTTGGGCAGGGTTCGGGCAGACCTCGGCGACGTGGCCTCCTACAGGTGCATCTCCTGCGCCTTCCGCAGGACTGGCGCCGCCTCCGCCGTCCATGGATCCCGTACAGCCTCCTCTGAGAGCAGCACCTGCCCCTGCATTGGCGGCCTCTGTGTGTCCTCCCGCAGGCCTCCTCCTGCTCTGGGTTCAGCCTCTGCTCCTGCTCTTGGCCCTCGCCAGACTTCAGGCTGTGCACCTGGAGCGGGCGCCCACTGCGGCTCCTCGTGTAGCAGCGGACCATTGTGCCAGGAGCTGGGGAGAGGGGTGGCTCCGGGCTGAGGCTGCAGCTGGCCTGGGGGGAGGGCTGGGGCTCGCCCGCCTGCCCTTGCTGTTGGTTGGTCTGGTTGGTGGGGTGCTCGGGGCTCATATATAAAGGGGGCCCCAACTGTGACCCGGCCGCCCAGCCCATGATTGTCCCCTGTCCGCCCAGGACCCTCTGTGAGGGCAGCGCAGGGCAGGGGCTGCTGTCCCGGCACAGAGGCCTGGCCCTGCCCGGAAATGTGTCCCCGGTCCTGAGAAAGAAGCTGCTTCTTCTCCACACCCAACCCTCATCCCGCTGAGCGGCGGGAATTCATAGGCGGCCATTCTGGAAGCTTCCCCACTTCCTTGGTGCTGTGTCATGGCAGACTCTCGTGCCTCACAGTCCCAGTGTTGGGGGTGGCTTCGTGCCTGGGCACACTGAGTAGCATTTGTGCTTGGTGAGCCACCGAAGACCGGAAGCAGAGTCATGGAAGCTGAAGCCCTAGTTTCCCTCTGGGGGAGGGCAGAGGGCATGTGGTCTTGCTGGGAGGGAAGGGGGCACGCGGTGACAGAACAGCGCCCTCCCCAGCGGCACCCCATCGTGATCCCTGACCTGCCCTGTGCAGAGAGGACTTTGCGGCATGGCTGAGTCTTCAGATGGGGAGTGGCCTCATCACTCGGCGGGGTCCCTGCAATCACAAAGGCCCTTAGTGGGGAGCGGGAGGAGCGCAGGAAGAGGCCAGCGAGGCTGTGCTGCTGGCCTTGCAGACAGCTCGCGAGGTGTTGGAGAGGCCAGAAAGCAGGTTCGGACCCAGAACCCCACGACACCTCGATTTCGGCCCCATTAGACCCGTTTGGACCTCTGACATGCAGAACCGTGACATAATAACCTCCTGTTGGCTTTAGCTGCGGAGTGTGTGATGATTTGTCAAAGTGGCCATAGGAGAGGAAGCAGGCTTAGCCCTGGGACCTTGCAGGAGTGAAGGGTGGCACTGCTATTCCTGAATTTAAACGCTGCTCCCTCTGAGGACAAAGGAACTTCCTAAGGGGCTCGGTCTCTCCTCAGGCAATTGATAAAAATATGAACGTCCAGCTAGGTTCGCATCTCCATGAGTAGAGATATGGTCAAAATAAAGAAAAGCGAATCCCCCCAAAAGAGGCTTGCTGTCCTTGTTGGAGTGTGGGGAGTCCCAAGAGTCAAGCCTCCGTGGGGGCCGGTGCTCACCTGGGGACACAGGGTGCTGACACCCGCCTCGAGGGGCTGCCGAGGACCGAAGGCCTGGTGCTCGGTCGGCCTGATCCCTTTTAGGAGGTGGCCCCAGAGCTCTGACGGAGCCCTGATGAAATCCCTGGCTTGCTCCAGTGCCAGGAAGTGACTGTGACACAGGTTCTGTGTGAGATCTGAGATTAGGCCTTCCTAGCCCGTTCCTGGGTCCATGGGCCCAAGTGCGAAGGTCCCGAGGCGGGCAGGGCCCAGTGTGTCCTACTCCAACATGGGAAAGGTCTCAGCCTGGTTGGGGCTGAGATGGGGCAGAGACTGAGAACAGGCGGGGACCAGACAACACGGAACCCTGCGGAGTTCTACTAGGATTTCTTGCGTCTGGTTCCAACAGTCTTGTGCTGCATACCCAGCGTCCGCCGGGTCCTCCAGGCTGCAGACAGCGCCCTGCGCAAAGGGCATTGGTTCAGGCGGCTCATTCGGGTGAGTTGGAGTCTCGGGCGCCATGTATAACTTCCTGCAGGTACTTGGGGACTGAATGGGCAGGGCAGCTCCCCTCTGCCTGGCCAAGTGGCCACTGCTCTCAGATGGAGACACAAACTTAACAGTTTGGGGTGAATGGAGGGAAACCTTGAAAATGGAGTCTCGGGCGCCATGTATAACTTCCTGCAGGTACTTGGGGCCACTGCTCTCAGATGGAGACACAAACTTAACAGTTT
Organism: Fukomys damarensis; assembly: GCF_012274545.1. Taxonomy (NCBI): domain Eukaryota; kingdom Metazoa; phylum Chordata; class Mammalia; order Rodentia; family Bathyergidae; genus Fukomys; species Fukomys damarensis. Next base: position 13,447,550 of record NW_022900946.1, on the reverse strand, counting down.
GGGGTGAATGGAGGGAAACCTTGAACTTCACGATGCTGATGGCGACCGACTTGTTCCCTGTGTAACCGAAGGGAGTGCCCAGATGTCAGCTTTGAATTAAAGCTGTGTGGCCCGCCGGGGGCCAGCAGATGAACTGGCTCCAGGGACCCTCGCGTACCCTTGGGGGAAGGAAGCCCTGACAGCCCTCTGATCCTGCAGCAGCCCCGTGTGGCGGGACAGTGGCCCTCGGATGTGAGGACCAGCTCTAGGGGTCGGAGACGTAGGAAGCTCGGGCAGCAGATGTCCCTCGTGTCAGGTCACTGAGCTTTGCGCAGAATCCCTGTGACAAGCGTCACTCGTGTCCCCCTTCCCAGCACCCTTTCTGTGCCCCATCCCCGAGCCCTTCCGCGTCCGCCCGGCCCTGTACCCAGCCATAGAGGACAAGAAGAGGCCTGAGTGGGATGACTTTAACATTTATTGACAGGCGGCATTGTTCCTTAGCAGGCTCCTGTTTCAGTGCAAGGTGGCATTGTCAAGAGGTGGCGAGAGGTCCTGAGGTCTGGTCAAGTCTCCGCAGGAGTTCAGTGACTTGCTCCCCGCAGTTAGAATCTCCTGTACCTCCGTGTGTACCTGCGGCGGCCGCACCCTAGAGAAGATGGCTGAGAGGATGCACCGGCCCCACTGCGCCCCACCCGGCTCTGGCCTTCCCCTTACTTCCTCTGCGGTGGGAGGGCCTCCTCCGTCTCTGGCATCTGGGTCTGCGGCGGCGGCATCTGCTCCGGCTTGGGCTGCGGCAGCATCTGTGTCTGGCCATGGCTCGAGGCGGACTCGGCCCGGACTTGGCTCAGAGCAGGGGGCGCCTCAGCTGAGCCAGCCAACCTGTGAGGAGGTGGAACTTCGTGGGCTCTGAGGCAGGGCGAGCCCTGGGCCTCTTATAGACCCCAGGACATTGTGAGGTCAAAGAGGCCAGGACCTCACAGGGCAGGGCCAGGGCCACGTCCAAATATGGGCATGCGAGGGGTGGCGCAGCCTTGGCGCATGGGGGCCTCTGTGTCACGGTTGAGTATGACTCTCAGTGAAGTGTGTGTGGGGTGGGCCTGGTCGCAGTGCTGGGTTTCCTTCCAGGCAGAATGGTGGTGGTCTGAATGTCACCAGGCAGAGTGTTTTGGAGGGTAGCGGTTGAAATTTGAAAGGACTGTGTGGTGGCGCACATCTGTAATCCTGGCACTTGGGAGGCTGAGGCAGGAGGGTCGCCACAAGTTCAAGGCCAGCCTGAGCTACACAGACCGTCTCAAAACAAAAAATAATAATAATAATTGCAAGTTACGATAGAACAGCAAAAGCAGTAGTGTGAAGACAATTTCACGTTTTCCTTTAGAAGCACAGGTCATGATATGTGCTGGACGTCAGGGGAGGGGTGGATGACTTTCCCAACTGCTGTGCGGTGATTCTGAAACAGTGGGAGGAGGGGAGAGGATGGCAGAGCAGGTGGCTGGGAATGGCACCAAATGACCAGTCTGGGTGAAGGGGAATTGTTTGTATGGCTTTTGAAACTGTTCTGAATCTTTGAAGTCATTTCAGAATAAATGATTTAAAAAAATGCAAAGAGAGGAGGAAAGCCGCCCCAGAACGGTTTGGGAGATTCCTTCTCAAGGACCCAGGCTACTTTTGTCTTTCAGTTCTGCCTTCAAGTGATTTTCACCCTCCAAGTTGCCTCATAGACCAGGACCGGGGCTGCTCCCAGCCGGGGGATTAGTAGGTACTGGAATGCAGCCTGTGGTTAGCTTGCTAAGCCAAGCCCCACACCCTTAGGGATGCTTCTGCCTGCAGCAGCTGTCTTTTTTCTAATTCAGCTGTTCCCAGTTGTGGAACAAAGGTACACAGGGCTGGCCTGGGCCCGCTGGGAGCTCGGCCATGCTGGCTGTCCACGTAGCAAGAGGAAGGGGAAGAGTGGGGTGAAGGGGCACTGCCTGCTAAGTGTTTGTCGGCCCCCTCCCTGAGGACCGTCTCCTCTTGCCAGAGCTGGCTGAGCCTCGGGTAGGGCAGGGTTCTGAGGAAGGAGAAGGGTGGACCCCAGGCTGGACTCCCGGAGAGGCAGCAGGCCCGCCTTCCGCCTCGTGGTGTGGCTGAAGCCCAGAGGGGCTGAGGGCCGCACCGGCTCACATCAGGCTGCCGTGTTCCTTCCTCAGCTCCTGTCTAGATCAGCCGGAATTATCCCTACCCCTCCCGCACGATGCTCTTGAAAAGCCCAGGAGATCTCAGAGGAGGAGGAGCCACAGAGCCCCTAGGTGGACTCCACTCTTCCTGGAGCCAGCACTCTGAGGCACGTGGCTGGGTTGCCAGTGCCTGCTGTAGGCCAGGTGCCACTGTTGGCACAGGTGCTGGAGCGGTGAGCAGCCCTGCCCGCAGGAGTTCCCATTGTAGTCGGGCAGGAAACCCATAATGATACTTGGAAATGTGCGCAAGGTTTTTAAAATGCGTAGAATTGAACCATGTGCTAGGCACGGTGGGCGTGCCTATAATTTCAGCTACTCAGGAGGCTGCGGGAGGAGGTTCACACGTTTGGGGAACTTAGGGAGACCTTATCTCTAAAAGTAGAAAGGGCTGGGAAGGTGCTCAGCGCAAAGTTCTAGGTTCACTCCCCCGTACCACACACTCACACACACTCACACTCACACTCACACTCACACTGAAAGAATGGGTTGATGGGACAAAGAATGACTGCTTTGGGGGTGACTTTTGAGATGAGGGCAGAGTGGGTGTGAGCTGGGCGTGCCAGCCTCTGTGTCCCCTGGTGGGGAGGGAGCCACAGCTCTGTCGCATGTTGCTGTGCAGGGACCGTGGTTTTCAGGGTGTCCTGCAGAGCCACATCCCAGCAGAGGCACGGGGTAGAGGAGCACCCCTAAAGGCCACCCTGACCCTCAAGTGACACACTGTACTTCCGTTCCCCGCCGCTGGTCACGTGGCCGTGGTGTAGGGCTCCGGCGTACGTGCCCGCTACTCCGGGAGGGGCGGAAGGGCCGGTGGAGGACTGGTGCCACCAGGGGTGGGGAGGCCACGCCGAGGACGTGTGAGCTGCCGCTGATGCAGCACCCTCTGGCCGGCAGGCTACGGGGACAGCGGGTACGGGGGAAGCCTGCGGGGGGAGAAGGGTGGGGTGGCTGCCCAGCAGGATTGAGTCTGGGCAGAGGAAGCAGACGTTGCCCTGCTCTGCGCCTCAGTCGTGTCCGGAATGAGTGGCAGGCGCTTGCCCTGATTCACGCTGCGCTGGCCCCTGACTGGTATTTGTATTACCGCCGCCTCCCTCCCCTGCCGTGGGAAGTCCCGTGGATCAGGACGGTGCGCTAGGAACAAGGAGCAGCGTGGAAAGGGCCCCAAGTGTCCGGTGCACAAATGAGCGAAAGCCAGAGGGTCGCTGCCTCTTACTGTCATTTCCCAGTCTGAGGCCCTGGGATCACGTCATGACTTTTAAAATGACTCGTAGCCTCTCCCCGAGGCTGTCCGGCCGAGAAACACTGCCTGGCTCAGCGGTGCCTCCCCCTCCCACAGGCCAAATGCCATGAGCCGTCCAGACTGTCCCCCGAGGACCGGGCTGGCCCATCCCAGCCCTGCCCTGTGATGTCACAGTAGCCACCCCCTGGCCACCTTGGTCCAGCGGTGACATCACCAGAGGGGCGAAGCCAGGGGTCGGGATGTGTGCTCGCTGGGCCTGCAGGAAGAGTGTGGGTGCCAGTTAGGGCTCAGGTGACAAGAGGACATCTTTCTAGTAAGGTGACAGACAGTGTTTTCCTTTGCCCTCACGCCCACGGCCCCGTTTGTCCCCCAGACGCTCCCCACGCTCGTGTAGGAGCGACCAGGACAGAGCTAGTGTGGGAAAACTGGAAATAACTCAGGGCCCTCCTGGGGGAAGTGGCTGGTGATCGTTCGGCCATCCTCAGGCAGCATGCGGTCTGCAGGGGACCTGCGGAGTGACAGGGACTGCGGGTCACCGACGTCGGGGTGTTCTCTGTGTTTGTCAGAATCTTAGAAATGTCAGATGTGCCGGGCTAAGCCTGGAATGCAGTACGTTGTCTGAACAAGGGGCACGGTCTCGCTTTCCACTTTGCTCACCTGTGTATTACCGGAACATTCACTGGGCAAGGCCAACACACAGCCGAGTGTGTGTGGAAAATAAGAATACCCATCGCAGTCCCTAAGCACCCCTTGTGCCTGTGTGCTACTGGGAATTGAACCCAGTAATAATTGTTTTTTATTGGAGATAGGGTCTCACTAATTTGCTAAATTACCCAGGGTGGGCTGGAACGTACATCCTCCTGCCTCAGCCTTGCAGAGTTCTGAGGTTACAGGTCTATATTTTCTTCTTCAATAAACTTTTTCTTTAGGGAAAAGATGTAAAAGTTTGCCCCAGATTTGCCACCTGCCATGTGCCAGGCTTCCCTCCGTGAAGGTATCTTTAAAATTTGGTTTCTTTCTCCATTTATTTAGTTAATTTGATGTATTCATTTGTATTTATTTGGAGATGGTCTCACTGTGTATCCCAGGGTGGCCTCAAACTCACAGCGATCCTCCTGCCTCAGCCTCCCGAGTGCTGGGATTACAGGTGTGCGCCATCTCACCCGGCTTACTTTTTCTTTAATGAAGTTTTTCTTCTGGGAGAAGATGCGGTTGGCCCAGGAAGTCCTTTATGCCTCTCGCCACTTTCCCCAAAGGGGGGCCTCACTCACAGCGATCCTCCTGCCTCAGCCTCCCGAGTGCTGGGATTACAGGTGTGCGCCATCTCACCCGGCTTACTTTTTCTTTAATGAAGTTTTTCTTCTGGGAGAAGATGCGGTTGGCCCAGGAAGTCCTTTATGCCTCTCGCCACTTTCCCCAAGGCTGGCATCACAGCACTTTACACGTCACATTTGTCGTAACTAAGAGATTAGCATCGGAACATTACTGTTTGCCAAACACTGGACTTTGTTTGGGTTTCACCAATTTTTTCCATGATGCCGGTTTTCGTTTTGTGTTTTTCCAGGAATCCAGTTCAAGGCGCCGTACCCAATTTCCCTACCGCTGTGTTAACTTTGTCACAAGTAACCAACCGTAGTGCCATCGCTGCGGTGCACGCTCTGTGTGGAGCCTTCCTGTTTTCCCAGGGCCCTTTCTCCGTTCACACGTCCTATGCTTTCCAGGCTCCCCCCGACCCCAACAGCTTCAGCGGCAGAATGAAATGGGGTATGAAACTTTCATATTTTAAAATGCAAAACCTGATGCTGTAGCTCAGCATTAAAGCGCTTGCCTAGCATGCACAAGGTCCTGCCTTTGATCTCTTTTGCTGCCAAAAAAAAAGAAGGCCCCCAGTTAAACATTCTGCACACTGGTGTGGGGACAGGAGTGAGGGCCGATGCAGGTACACTGCGGCCCATTGTTCCCGGCCTAAAGGTCGCTGTCAGGGGATCATATACACCCTTGTCCCTCCTGTCCCCACAGAGCGAAGGCGTGGGAAGGAGGGGGTCTGAGGCACTGCGGAGCTAAGAGACCGGCCCCAGGCCACACACTGCAGAAGTGACATATGTATACCCAGATCAGCAAAAACAGAACTCTCACCCTTAGCTGAAGGCTCAGGCTCCCAGGTGCAAGGTCAAGGTTGTACAGGAACCTGGCAGGCCTAGGGATTACCAGGAAAGAAGGGCCCAAGAGCCTGAAGGCCCAGAGGACTTTCACAATGATGTCCTAAAGGAGGGCTGCTTTCCCAGCAGGGGATCACTAAGCTGGAAAGAGAAACTGAAAACCTGAGCTCCCAAAGCAGCGGGGGAATCTCTGCTCCTCCAGAGGCTGCCTGGCTACCAGGGCCATGTAGGGCAGGGGAGGACTTCGTCACGTGGGAACTCATCTAACACGCCGTCACCCAGACGGGCACCCAGGGATGCTCACGTATCGCACACCAGGGTGGTTATTTGAACCAGACCCGTCCTCCCTGACTCCGCACACAAACTGCAGGGGAGAATTGTTATTATCCTGGTGTCCAGGGAATCCAGATTCAGGAGTATTCAGGCATCAGGGCCTCAGTCATCTTCCTCATGACCCTGGGCCGTTCTGAGTCTCAGTTTCTCGACCTGTTCAGTGGGCCTGGTCCATTCCCCTTCCCCCAGCTAGTTTGCAAAATCAGCAGTGCATTTCCTCTGTCTTTGTCAGTACTTGTTGTTATGAGATTTTTTGCATTTTTCCTGTTAGGTGATTACACACGTAAGTATCTTGTTGCCTTAAAATCTGCCTCTTCTTTCATTGCTTCGGAAAATGCTTATCGAACTCCTCATATGAGCCAGACACCGTGATCAGTAGTAGAGATGCAGCAATGAACACACAGGCCTCTGATCCTCTTTACAAAGTATAAGAAACAAGGAAAGACCAGAGAGGCTGAGAGAGCTGCCTGGGGTCACCCAGCAAGGGAACAGAGGAGCTGGGGCTTGGATCTGGATCTGTATAGCTGCACAGTTGAGGTCTTTTATTTTCAGTCACACCTCAGCCAAGGTCTGTGCCTTCTTCCCTGACTGCTTCCTGAGCCCCATCCATCCCGGGACCATGATGTCCCCTTTGTGACCCTCTGGCTTGCCTGCAAGGAGCGGGCAGACAGTGCCCCCACGGGCCAGGCTGTTTCTTTTTTTTTTTTTCAAACTTTTTTTTT
>NW_022900946.1:13418588-13424678 GCF_012274545.1 Fukomys damarensis | reverse complement strand
CCCGCTACTCCGGGAGGGGCGGAAGGGCCGGTGGAGGACTGGTGCCACCAGGGGTGGGGAGGCCACGCCGAGGACGTGTGAGCTGCCGCTGATGCAGCACCCTCTGGCCGGCAGGCTACGGGGACAGCGGGTACGGGGGAAGCCTGCGGGGGGAGAAGGGTGGGGTGGCTGCCCAGCAGGATTGAGTCTGGGCAGAGGAAGCAGACGTTGCCCTGCTCTGCGCCTCAGTCGTGTCCGGAATGAGTGGCAGGCGCTTGCCCTGATTCACGCTGCGCTGGCCCCTGACTGGTATTTGTATTACCGCCGCCTCCCTCCCCTGCCGTGGGAAGTCCCGTGGATCAGGACGGTGCGCTAGGAACAAGGAGCAGCGTGGAAAGGGCCCCAAGTGTCCGGTGCACAAATGAGCGAAAGCCAGAGGGTCGCTGCCTCTTACTGTCATTTCCCAGTCTGAGGCCCTGGGATCACGTCATGACTTTTAAAATGACTCGTAGCCTCTCCCCGAGGCTGTCCGGCCGAGAAACACTGCCTGGCTCAGCGGTGCCTCCCCCTCCCACAGGCCAAATGCCATGAGCCGTCCAGACTGTCCCCCGAGGACCGGGCTGGCCCATCCCAGCCCTGCCCTGTGATGTCACAGTAGCCACCCCCTGGCCACCTTGGTCCAGCGGTGACATCACCAGAGGGGCGAAGCCAGGGGTCGGGATGTGTGCTCGCTGGGCCTGCAGGAAGAGTGTGGGTGCCAGTTAGGGCTCAGGTGACAAGAGGACATCTTTCTAGTAAGGTGACAGACAGTGTTTTCCTTTGCCCTCACGCCCACGGCCCCGTTTGTCCCCCAGACGCTCCCCACGCTCGTGTAGGAGCGACCAGGACAGAGCTAGTGTGGGAAAACTGGAAATAACTCAGGGCCCTCCTGGGGGAAGTGGCTGGTGATCGTTCGGCCATCCTCAGGCAGCATGCGGTCTGCAGGGGACCTGCGGAGTGACAGGGACTGCGGGTCACCGACGTCGGGGTGTTCTCTGTGTTTGTCAGAATCTTAGAAATGTCAGATGTGCCGGGCTAAGCCTGGAATGCAGTACGTTGTCTGAACAAGGGGCACGGTCTCGCTTTCCACTTTGCTCACCTGTGTATTACCGGAACATTCACTGGGCAAGGCCAACACACAGCCGAGTGTGTGTGGAAAATAAGAATACCCATCGCAGTCCCTAAGCACCCCTTGTGCCTGTGTGCTACTGGGAATTGAACCCAGTAATAATTGTTTTTTATTGGAGATAGGGTCTCACTAATTTGCTAAATTACCCAGGGTGGGCTGGAACGTACATCCTCCTGCCTCAGCCTTGCAGAGTTCTGAGGTTACAGGTCTATATTTTCTTCTTCAATAAACTTTTTCTTTAGGGAAAAGATGTAAAAGTTTGCCCCAGATTTGCCACCTGCCATGTGCCAGGCTTCCCTCCGTGAAGGTATCTTTAAAATTTGGTTTCTTTCTCCATTTATTTAGTTAATTTGATGTATTCATTTGTATTTATTTGGAGATGGTCTCACTGTGTATCCCAGGGTGGCCTCAAACTCACAGCGATCCTCCTGCCTCAGCCTCCCGAGTGCTGGGATTACAGGTGTGCGCCATCTCACCCGGCTTACTTTTTCTTTAATGAAGTTTTTCTTCTGGGAGAAGATGCGGTTGGCCCAGGAAGTCCTTTATGCCTCTCGCCACTTTCCCCAAGGCTGGCATCACAGCACTTTACACGTCACATTTGTCGTAACTAAGAGATTAGCATCGGAACATTACTGTTTGCCAAACACTGGACTTTGTTTGGGTTTCACCAATTTTTTCCATGATGCCGGTTTTCGTTTTGTGTTTTTCCAGGAATCCAGTTCAAGGCGCCGTACCCAATTTCCCTACCGCTGTGTTAACTTTGTCACAAGTAACCAACCGTAGTGCCATCGCTGCGGTGCACGCTCTGTGTGGAGCCTTCCTGTTTTCCCAGGGCCCTTTCTCCGTTCACACGTCCTATGCTTTCCAGGCTCCCCCCGACCCCAACAGCTTCAGCGGCAGAATGAAGTCCTGTTGGCCGTAACCCGAGTGTGTGCTTGGTGTCCGGTACACGCTCTGTCCCTGTCTCTGATTCCCCGAGGCTCCGGAGTATTGGTTGGTACCTTTTGCGTCCTTCCCCGGGGCCTGTCTGCCGCTTGTCTTGTGACCAGACAGTTGTGTCTCGGCGAGACCAAGAAGAGGCGCCTTCGCTCCCGCTTCCTCTCCAAGGTGCGGGCTCTGGGGTGCCTGAGCTGGATCATCTATGGAGGAGGCAGCTGTCTCCCTGCCATTCTGCGTCCGACAGGAGCCACCGGGCGCAGGCCCTGCCTGAAGTGTGGGCCGGATGCCTCATCTCCTCGGGCAGAACACCGCAGTTTGTATGACCCCATCTTCGTGCTCTGGCCCGCACTCTTCCTGCCTCTGGTGTCTCCGTGGGGCAAACCCCAGCGTGGGAGTGTCGAGCCCCTCCTCACCGCGCTGGCGCTCCTGCATGTTCTGGGCTCGCTGTGCTTCTCCTGTCCTAGACCCCGAATCCCCATTTCCCCAGGGAGTTCCTTTAGGTCTGGAATGGGTCAGAAACCAAGATCAGGGCTGTGACCTCTCCCTGGTCTCTCAGCTGACCGAGGGAGGGTACCTAGGTGTGCACTGCACAATTACACCTCTGTTCTCGCCAGCACCACAACTCCAGTCTGGCACCAGGAAGATCCCTGCCTGCCGTGGCCGGGAACTGGTCCCTACCTGCCACCAGCCCCACTGACTTCATTGCCTGCGGGCCGTGACCCAAGCCAGGAAACAAAGACCCCTGTCCTCTGGGTTATATTTCTGTACCGGCCACAGCAAACAACACCTATGGTCATGTGTGGGTGACAGAATGTTGAGTGTGGATAGTTAGACATGGGGGAGCGGCCATCAGGGTGCCGAGAGCAGGCTTTGCTGGGAAGGTGACATTTTCACACATCCTGAAGGCAGTGATGGCGTTGATCATGCAGCCATCAGGGAGGAATGTGGAGGAAAGGAAAACAGCAGGGCAAAGGCCCTGCGGTGGGAAGGCACCGAGGAGGCCAGTGAGGCTGGAGCAGAGAGAGGCAGTGAGGTCATAGGCGTGTTGTGGAGGCTTCGGGAGCCTGTGAGGAGTGGATGCTTCTGTTGAAGGAGAGGGGCCTCACTCACGGACTGGACGTAGCGTGAGGATGGTGCATTGGTTACAACTGATGGACCAATCCTGCCACACCATTCATAACTGACGTCTGTGGTTGATGTCAGGGTTTCTGCTTTGTGTTGGACAGGAGGGCTTTGCCAAGCGTTAGGCCTCCAGCCCTGGGTTACGGTGTCCCACAGAGTAGGCCACCTGCCCTAAGAACCCCGTGTCCCCCTCCGTCCCCTCCTCTCCTGGCTCTCACAGCCCCTTTTCTCCTTGCTGTCTCCGTCACACTGCCGCTGTAGACTTTGCATGAGTTATGGGTTGTTTGGGGGTTTTTTTGTACCGGATTAAACTCAGGACTAGCTAAATCCCCAGCCCTGTATTCATTGTGCTTTAAGGAATTCATGGGCCCAACGAGGCAAGTATATTCGCCACTTCTTCAGAGGCGGTGGGGCTGGGCTGAGGACTCTCACTTGCCACACGCATTGCGTCTCTGTCGATCATTTCTTAAAGTGCAGGCATCATTAGGGATATTTTAATAGCACTTCCCAGGACACCCCATGCCTCATCCTGGCCCCTGGCTCAGAAACAAGGACACTGGGTAGTCAGAAGCCCCCTCGCACCTGGCTTGTCTCACCCCTCCCTTCTCCTCCCCAGATGCCGCCGCTCAGCCCTTCCAAAGCCATCCTCATAAGCACACATCTGTGTCCCCACACCCTGTGGACCTTATTTCAGGATGTTGGAAACATCTTCCCCCAAACAATGAGAAGTTGTGAGGCACTGAGATCTTTGGTGTGTGTCATGTCATTGCTCCGTGGGCTGTGTGCTGGGGAGGGCTGGGGACCCACAGGAAGTAGAGACGAGCTTCCCTTTCCCCTGCTGCATAGTATTCCTCACGTGGAGACCTCATAAGAGACGTCCTCATCTGCTCTTGACAGATGTTTGGCTCTTCCAGTTCTCTACCCTTGTGAATAGGATTACAGCAAGTGTCTCTGTGCTCCTGTGTAAGGGTCTCTCTAGCATGCCTTGGTAGACCAGCAGTTCTCAAATTTCAGCATGCATCAGAATCTCCTGGAAGCTTGTGGAAGTAAACAAACCGAATCCAGGGTCCCACACTGCACATAGTCTGCCCCTTCGTACATGACAATCAGTCCCGGAAGGGCCAGCAGCTCAGATGTATTCGGGTGAGGGCCCCATGCTGGAGGGTCTGGGTTTTGGCCCTGTGAGGCCCCCACCCCAGCCAAGCAGCTCCTTCTGCCCCTTGGAGGAGTGGGTGCTGGGTCTACACTGCAGGCCTGGGGGTCCAGGGGCTCCCCCTATGGCTCTGTCATTACACGGACTTCATTTCCAAGACCCAGGAAAGGATGGGCTGAGGGAAGAGGCTCCGAGGGTCAGATTTAGGTGCTAGACCAGGACTGAGCTGAAGCTGTAGGGACGGCAGAGAGCCAGACTCCTGCCAGGGGATCTGACCCAACAGGAAGCCCTCAGGAAACCAAGACCCACACAAAGAAAGAGAGAGGAGCGATTTCCAGCTGTGTAAAATGCCTCCAAGGAAAAAGTCCAGAGGGTGGCTCTGGGGGACCTCTGTGGTCCATGTCCTTTAAACTGAGTCTCCAAGGGAGGCCAGGAGCTGGACAGGCACCACATGGGGAAGGGTATATTGGGCAGTGGAACAACAGGGCAAAGGTCCTGGTGATGGCCAGGCGTGGTAGCTCGTCTGTAATCCCAGGTACTGGTGAGGCTAAGGCAGGGGGTTGCAAGTTTGAGGCCAGCCTGGGCAACTTAGTGAGACCATGGCTCAAAAATTTAAAAAATAATAATAAAAATTTTAAAATCTGGGGATGGAGATCAGTAGCAGACGTCCCCTGGGTCTGATGGATCCCCAGTACCAGAGGAGGGGCAGGGCTCCTCTCCTCTGACCCCAGTCTTTACCCGTGAGAAAAGGCAGCATGTGCCCACACGCTTCCACAGCAGTGCTCCCCACAGCCCCATCCGACACCCTGACACACACCAGCCGGAGGAGAAGCAACCCCAGGCCCCGCGCTGCTGGATGGAGGCTGGCGAACAGCAAGACCCCATGTGACTCCTGTGTAACCCACTGCTGTGTGCAGCTTTCTAAACATTCATTGTGAATGTTCTGTGAAACTTATTTTTAGCTGGCACATTAAACATAAAAAATGGCGCACAGCAGTGAGTTGCATGTGACATTTCGATACATGTGGAATTGTGCAATGTTTAAATCAGGGCGCACGTGTTTCCTCCAGCGTTCATCATCTGTATATGATGAAAACAGGCAAAAGCCTTTCCTCCAGTCTTCTGAGTGCACGCAGGCAAATCCGGCTGATATTTAGAGACAGAACAATGTCTTTCTCTGGATGGCAAAGCGAGGGTCGGGGGGTGGGAGCCAGAAATGGGTACCAGGAAATCTTCTGGGGGCTGTGTGCCAGGACGTTGATTTGAGTAGCCAGTGTGTGTGTATTAAAATCCAGCGTGGTGGCTCATGCCTGTAGTCCCAGCCCTGTGGGAGGCTGATGCAGAAGGATCACAAGTTCAAGACTAGCCTGAGCAACTGAGTCCCTGTCTCCAAAAGGGCTGGGGATGGAGCTCAGTGTGAAGACCCTGAGCTCCATCCCCAGTGCAAAAAAAAAAAAAAAATCCAAATGAGTGGATGCAGTTTAGTGTGTAAATGGGTTCACACACTTAGTGATGCCTGATCATTCCTGCCTGGTGACACACACCCCGGGGATGGTAAAGGCCCTTGGTGACAGGAAAGAGAAACGGAGCTGCCCGCTGGGGCTCATTTGCACTTTCCCCGTCTGGCTTGTGGTTTGCAAACCCATACTGCTGCCTGCTCAAAGGGGGCGGGACGCTGCCTGGACATGGCAGGGGCACGCGAGGCCGAGGGCAGGGCTTGGCCAGCCCC
>NW_022900946.1:13393627-13418510 GCF_012274545.1 Fukomys damarensis | reverse complement strand
AAAAAAAAAAAAAAATCCAAATGAGTGGATGCAGTTTAGTGTGTAAATGGGTTCACACACTTAGTGATGCCTGATCATTCCTGCCTGGTGACACACACCCCGGGGATGGTAAAGGCCCTTGGTGACAGGAAAGAGAAACGGAGCTGCCCGCTGGGGCTCATTTGCACTTTCCCCGTCTGGCTTGTGGTTTGCAAACCCATACTGCTGCCTGCTCAAAGGGGGCGGGACGCTGCCTGGACATGGCAGGGGCACGCGAGGCCGAGGGCAGGGCTTGGCCAGCCCCTGGCACGTGCCCTCCCGGGACGCAGCAGTGGAGCTGGGACTGCCATGCACCTTGCAGCCCAGGCCACAGACAGACGCTCACCCAGGGGCCTGGCTCTGCTTTTTCAACTGCCGCCTCACTGCCCAGACTTGTTCTAGGAGCTTCAGTGCCTCCGTCTGTAAAAGGGGATTAGAAGCCACCTCCTCCTTCATTTTAGCACTTTGTGTTCGTGTATTGATATGGGAGCAGGTTGGAAAGGAATGCAGAAACCCAGAATGTGCACAAGCCCCTGTTCTGAGTTAAACGAGGTGGAGGAAACCACAGCCCAGGCAATGCGTGGAACTGGGAAGGCACAAAGCGGAAGAACACACTACCCTCGAGGTTGAACCTCCCCCTGCAGGGTGGGTGAGAGGAGGGGAATGAGCTCGGGACGCCTCCCTGGTCCGCAGAGACTCAGGGCATCTGTGTGGCTTTGTGGTTCCCCAAGAAGATGGGAGACGAAGCGCTGCAAGAGCTGGTTATAGCTGGCCTGTCCCAACCCGGGGTAAGACTATCCGGGCATTCTCCGGACCCAGCCTTGGGGCCTGTGTGCTGAAGGAGGGTCACAGTGTGCTGTGTGACAGAAGTGATGAGAGGGACACTTCTCACATGTCTGTGTCCCTCAGAAAGCTTGGGACTGGATCTCAGTCCCTAAAACAGATATCAGGACACTGAGCCCAGCGTGGCTCCGAGCCCAGCCCGGGCCATGCAGGGGATCGTGGGAGCTGACACTGTCATCCCAAAGCCCTCATGGGAAGTGACCGGCAGAGGTGAGGGAGGGCGGGCCTGAGTTGTTCCTGATTTCCCTAGTGAAGCTGATTCGTCTCAGACCCACAGCCTAGGGAGGCCAGGCCAGCTGGGCCTAGAGGGAGTCCATCATTTGTTTTCTAGTGGGGCAGCAGTCACAGAGCTAACCCTGGGGTGACCCACACAAATACGAATGATCCAGCACACTGCACTCAGGACTCCATAGCCATAAACCCAGGTTTTCAGCCAAATAACTCTGCAGAGGGAGGGAAAGGAAGCTACCTGGGACACCGGGTGGAAGAGGACAGGTGTGCTGTCTCCCAGAGCCTCAGTTTCCCCATTCCGAAGCAGGGCTGGCAAGATCGACCTTGCAGGTTCTGTGTAACGATTAGAAACTACACCAGGGAAGGACCCAACTCCTGTGCTGAATGACAGAGGGTGGTGTGGGAAAGCCAGGGCGGGGCAGGCCGCTTGCTGCAAGCCCCAGTTTGGCTGTTTCAGTCGTGTAATCCTGGGCCCAGGCCTCGGCCTCCCTCTGGTCATCCAGTCCGCACTCAGCAGACACACTGTGTGCCTGTGGTGTGCCGGGTCTGTGCGGGGGTCTCGGCTCCCACGTCTCCCACCTGTCAAGTGAAAACCCTAACCTACAAATAAATAGATGTATTAGTGGCACTGGCCACAGTGAGCCCGTGGGCCTGCTGTGTCAGGAGTCTCAGCCCTCCTGGATGTGGCTCGGTGACAAGTGAGGCAGGGAGCACTGGTGTGGCCAGGAACCAGCTGGTCTGTGCTCTCCCTGGTCTGAGCCTTGAAACTCCTTGCTCTGACCAGCCAAGCCCACCCGGTCCTCTGCTTGTCCCTCTCCTGACAGTGTCCAGGCACATACCATGGCGCCCGTGGACGCTCTCTTCCACAGAAAAGAAGTAGGATTAGGTTTATCGCTGTGTGGGTAGAAAGGTGAACATAATCCAGGCTGGATACGTCATTGCTCATCCATTCTTACCCGCTTGTTTTTCCTTTTCCTTTGAAAGGGCCTTAGGATGGAAAATCTCTGCTCCCCTAGCAGTGCCCCGGCACGGGCACAGTGCCTGCTGAGCCCCCAGGATAATAAACTCTAAATACTGTATTAGTTTCCTGGGTCTATGAGAATAAATTATTTCAGTGCATAGACATTGGGTGGATGTGGTTGTACACACCCGTGATCCTCGCTGCTGGGAAGGTGAGACGGGAGAATGGCAAGTTTGAGCTCAGCCTCAAGCAGTTTAGCAAGAACCCTGTCTCAGAGTTTTAGAGGGCTGGGAACATAGCGCAGTGGCAAGTGTGAGGCTCTGGGGTAAATCTCCAGGACTCCAAAAAACAAAACAAAAAAAAGTTTATTCTCACAGTTCTGGAGTCTGGGAGTCCAAAATCAAGGCCTTGGCAGGTGGGGCTGGTCCCTCCTGGAGGCTGGAAGGCAGACTCTGTCCCCTGCGTCTCTCAGCTTCTGGGACTGCAGGCCTGTGTGTCCCTCCCTCCCTCAGACAGACCCTGTGGTCGGAGCTGGGCTCTCCCTCATCCAGAACAATCTCATCCTGAGATTCATTATTACTTCCGCAAAGGTCACCATCCTGGGCTTGGGGGGTCAGGACATGGGCACGGACCCTACACGTGGGAAGCAGGTCATTGGTGAATGGAACCAGAGTGAGCGGAGAGAAGGGGCAACAGGCGTGCGAGTGGTACCCCCACCCTGGCATGTGGCTGGCACCCGAGAATGCCCACGCCGTTTGCACGTGACAGACCTTCAGGCTCCAGAAAAGTGTTAAGTGCTCCTGTTTTGCCGAGCTGCAGGCCTGCCACAGCAGGATCCCATCAAGTCTGTTGAAACTCTTTTTGTCTTGCTCTGTGCTTGGCAAACACCAGAACCAGCCATGCCCCAGGCACCGTCAGGCCCAGGCAAGCCCCACTCCCACACTCCATCTGCACTGCATTTGCACACGGGGCCCTTTGTCTGCCCGGCCTCCAGCCTCCCTCCTGCCTCCCTTGGCCTGGGCCCCCCAGACAAGGGAGAGAGCGTGGGTTACTGGCCAGGTTCCAAAGGCAGAGAGAATCCTTGAAGTTGAAGGCAAGCTATGGTCCCAGAAGAGCGCTTACCTGGGAACCAGGGTCATCTGGTGTCCAGCACATTCTCAGGGAGGTCAGTCTTGCCTGAAGACAGAACTATCACTCTCTCTTTCAAGTAACAAAATGCCTCCTCTCTGCCTTTGAGTTCTCCTGTCCTACTTGCTAGCAAAGTACATAGGCCTCCCTGCCCATTCGGGCCACTGGACAATATTCAGGGAATGCCTGGCCTGGGTCCTTTGGATCTCACAGACTCAGGTAGGCAGTCAGTGCCTCTTAATGCTCAGGGAAGTCAGATCCCATTTCAGCTGGCGAAGTCACCTCTCAGGGCCCCAACTTCCGGGTGCTTGTGACACCTGCCAACAACCTGGAAGGAATGAAAGCAGTGATTCCCAGCCAGTGGCCAGGGGAGCAGCCTAGGGAGTGTTTGCATAGCTGACCATCTGCCCCTGACAGGTTGGATATGTGCACCTGGCTGGACGTGAGTGCCAATGTATCTGAAAAGCTCCCGGGTGTACAGTGCACTCTTAGTTAGCAATAAAGAGGAATGAAGTTCCTTCTCTCTCTCTCTCTCTCTCTCTCAGTAAGGTCCTGCTGGGTTGCCTAGGCTGACCTTGATCTCACAATCCTCCTGCCTCAGCTTCTGCAGCAAAGAGTAAAGCTCTGACGCGTGCAGTGGTGTGCGCAAACAGTGAGACACTGTGCCAAGCGGAACAAGCCATACCCAGAGGACGGCTTCCCTCTACGGGAAACGCCCAGACCCAGCAAAGCCACGGGACAGAGAAGTGTTGAGTTGGCAGCTAGGCAAGAGAAGTGAGGAGTGATTATAAATGGGTGCAGAGTGTTTTGGGGGGCGATGGAGATGTTCTTACGTTGCCAGTGGTGAAAGTGGCACCACTGTGTGATGCTAACGCCTGCTCTAAGCTGGGCATGGGGTGGACACCTGTTATGAAATCCCAGCTACCTAACAAGGCCAACTTAGTGAGTACTGAGGATGTATACCTCGGTTCAATCCCTAGAACCACCAAAAATGAACAAAAAAATAAAAGCACCCCACTCTAAAGGGGTGAATTATATGGTATGTAGGTTATATCTTAAGAAAGCTGTTACATAAAAGCATTCCCACAGAGCTGCTGATGAGTATGGAGGACCTGCCCGCTGGCTCAGGTGGCAGAGCTGGGGAAGTAGGTGCCCGGAGCCAGGATGCTCCAGAGGGTAAAAGGCAGGGGTCGGGGCCGGCCCAGCCCGCTGTGGACGCAGCGGCATCAGGGATTACAGATCACCAGCAAACCTCGGAACTGCAGGACCAGGCCTGTTCTAAGACAGCCGCGGGGAGACACTGGTGATGTGGGATGGGCTACTGAGCACCACAGACCCTCTGTGCAGACAGCTGCCTGCGGATTGCAGAGATGTCTGGGTTGCTGACCCGGAGCTGGGTGATGCCGGATACACCGAGCTAGCAGCTTGATACCGGATGCAACCCGTGAGAGACCAGCTTGGTGGAAGCAAAGAACTGGAGAGGCATAAACTAAAGTTAAAATGCCCCATATTGAAAGACCCTCAGCCCTCACCCTGTGTAGAGCAGCGGGGGGCCTGGATTGTGGAGCCTCTGGCTTTAGAAGGAAAAAGGGGTCTTTGCATCTTAGGATCCTTCTGAGCTCCTCAGGGGAGCCAGGTGGCTGCTGCCCTAATCCCTGAGAATGAGTGCCCTGGGGAGGTCAAAGTGCTCTCTGGGCTGGGGACTGCGTGGTGAGGGGCGGAGTGAAGGTGACGTTCACAATGACAGAGCTAACACCGATGGAACTCCTCCTCTGGGCCAGACCCCTGCTGGCTGCCATCATCCACGTTCGTGTCATTGGCCCCACAAGAGGACACTGAGGTCGATCACAACATAGAGATAAGAACGTGGAGGCTGGAAGAGGGCGAGTACCAGGCCCAGAGTCCCATGGCTGCTCCGTGCCTGGCCAGGCTCCAAGCCCTCCTGGCTCCAGTGCGCAGCGCCAGCTGCAGAACATGACGAGGCACACGCCCCAAATTCACCTGCCCCTGCTGATGCTGTCAGGATGGCGGCCTCTGGGAAGTGAGCAGCACCCTTAGAAAGGAGGCCTGAGGGAGCTCATTGCTCCTCCCCACCCCCGAGGATGCAGCCAGAAGATGCTGTCTGTGGACTAAGAAGTGGGACCTCACCAGGGCGCAGTGTACCGCCACCTTGAGCTGGGCCTCCTCAGTTCCCAGAGCTGTGAGACACTGACTTCCTGTTGTTTATAAGCTGCTTGGTTCATGGTGTTTTGTTACAGCAGCCCGAACAGCCTAATACAACATACGGTGGCGTATCATCCAGCCTCGAGAAAGAAGCGGGCTTTGCTGTGCTGGGGCCAAGCTGGCCCTTGAAGACGTCATGCTGACTGACGTGGGCCAGTCGTAAAGAGGCAAGTGACACAGGGTTCCATGACACCCCTGCTCGAGGGCTGCAGGGAGGGAAGCTGGGAACTGTTTAATGGTCACCAAATTTCAGTTCCCCCAAGACAAAGAGTCCTGGGAGCTGCTTGCACAACAGCAAGTGCTGCGCTGCACTGGAGACTTAACCGTGGTGAGAAGGGTAAATTTTAGACAGGTGTGGCGGTGCGGGCCAACCTAGAGACTCTGAGATCTGGTCTCAAAATAAAATATAAAAAAGGGCTGGGCATGTAGCTCAATGCAGAGGCCCCAGATCCAATCGCCAGTGGGGAGAAAAAGACTGTAAAATTTGTCTATGTGTTTTTCACTGCAGTTGAAACTGTTTCGGTTAACATGCTGGTGGTGTAACACGTGGAAAGGCATGAGCTTTCGGTGGGATTTTACACATGGACACACAGGTGAGTACCCAGACCGAGGGAGCACACCAGCTGGCCCTGCTCAGACTGCCCCTCCTTCCAGGCCTGGGGCCAGTGGCTGGGAGGGCACTGGGGGCGGGGCTGTCACCCCAGGCTCTCAGGAGGGGTGGCTTCACAGCCGGGCCCCTCACTCTCAAGGAGCCCACCTCTGCTTTCAGTTTCCATTTCCTCGAAAGGCCTGGCTTTCCCTGCAGTCTTCTCCCTCCGCTTCCAGACAGGGTCTGGGCACTGAGGCACCAGATGGTCTGTGTCCTATCCTTGGCTGGCAGAAAAGAAATGCCTCTTGCATCAGCCAAGATCAAAGTCATAGAACCCAGGACAAGGTGGCCCCACTTCTGGGTGCACAGGGACTCAGCTGTTTAATGGACACAATGCTATGGTCGTAAACAGCTGGAGACTTCCAGGAGCCCAGCAGTGAGGGGGGGCACTGTGCCTGAGGGTCAGTGGTCTGAGCTGATGGCAGTGGGCCGGTCTGGATGTAGCACATGCCCTGCCCATGTGTAAGTGCACAGGACCGTGTGTGTCCCTGTGCCATCGGGTCTCTTTCAGAGAGGGACAGAAGAGACAGCACAGCATTGCCCCCAGGAGGAGGCGCGGCCTGGGATGGAGTGGGAGGACTCGGCTTTGGGTGATCAGAATCTCATGAATTACTGTTGCATGTTTTGTCCCCAGAAAAGGAGGAAAGAAAGCAGGTTTCTGTCTTCAACTAGCTTGTGGGACAGTCAGCCTGTGTGCTCCTTTCTGAGAGGTGCAGGTTAACACTGGAGTCAGACCATCTTGTTCAATTCTGACTGTGCTGCCCCTCACTTTGTAGTTTTCTCAGGCAAGTCACCTACCCTTTTTCTTCTCATCTGTCAAATGGCACAAAATGGCAAAATGTTATTATTATTATTATTATGCTTTGATGTGGCGTTAATATTAGTATATTGATATTAACATGATAATAGCCCCTGCTTTACAGACTTGTTGTGTGGCTTAAATGTGGCAGGGCCTGGACGTGCCTGAGTAAGGCAGGACATGCGTGTCCAGAGCCCCCAGTGTGCTACAAGGGTACGGTACTCAGTCCTCTACAGTATCTTCCCCGTGCTGCAGGGGGCAGCTCAGGCAGAGGTCTTTATCCTCTTTGCAAGTGGGTAAGTTGAGGCACAAAGTTGCCAAGTTCAGGGCAAATGGTGCAGGGGCGTGGCGTGCCCTAGACCTCTTAGTCAGCTGTTCTGTGACTTTGGGGCAATGTCTTCTCCCCATCAGCTGGTGGAGGTGGGGTTGGGTGTGGGTGACAGGCAAGGGGGAAGCTCTCCTGAGCTGGTTTCTGGGCTGGGTTCGAGGTGTCCCTCTCAGGCTCAGGAGCCTGCACCTCAAGTTCTATGTCAACATGCCTGTGTTTCCAACATGAGTGCCGGTGTCTTGCTTGCTAGGATTTGAGTCCTGACCCCCACGCTGGGACTGGTGGACTTGTGATTCTGCATTTCCGGCCAGCTCCCAGCAATGCCGAGGAGCTGGTCCCAGTACCACACTGAGCAGCCGGGGCTGTGTTTAACCTGGTGGTGACTGACGCGTGTGTGCAGAGTGACGTGTACAGAACTATGTACCCAGATCAGCGCCCTTCACTGTGTAGAGCTTGTGCCTTGAAGGAAAAGGTTCCACGCACACACACATACACATGCATGCACACTCATACACACACACACACACACACACACACACACATCCATACACAGAGATGGTGTCAGGTGCTGTGGGGACGGGGAACTAACTGAAAGTGAAGTAACATTGAGAAGAAAAAGCACAGCCCAACCGGGGTTTGCAGATGGACTCAGAACGCGAAGGGCCTGGCCACCCAGCATGCCCCAGCCCTCCCCTGCTCCCCTACCCCATCCTGTCCCATCCAGGTGCTGGGGGGCAGCCCTGCCTTGCTCAGGAAATGCGGGTGGTCCCAACCTCCTGGAGACAAAGCCACCCACTTTGTCACGTGGCTCCCTAGGAGGCAGGGGGATTTTCTCAGGAGAGGCTCTCAGAAGTGGGATTACAGCTTCAAAGGGAGGGTGTGGTGCACATCTGAAAGATGCACCAGAGTGCCACCTCTGGGGCGCTGGGACCCTCCCCTTGCTCCCACCCTCCTGGGGTGGTCTCTGCCCTCCTTGGCCCCCACCTGTGCATCCCTCCTCACTGTGCCCTCTGTGAGATGCTCAGCTAGCCTGGTTCCTTCCCTCCTGCACCTCCCAGCAGGACCACCTCTCTGTCCGTGTCTTTTCTTTTCTCACTTAGTCCCTGGTCCTTGAAGTCCACAGAGGGGATCCAATCAGTACCAGTGATGGCTTCGGAACTGGTGTGTGAGGTCGGAGTTGGCTTCGCACCCCTGACTTGCCGTGTGCTATGCAGAATTCGAGCGGAGCCTCAGTCTCCACCCACAGTAAAGTGCTCAGTGCTCAGTGAGCCGCCTGACATTTGCTTTGCCGTCTGTCAGCGCTGGTGACCAGCGCCTAGCATGCTCCGCTGCAGCTGGCAGGATAGGGTTTCCTGTCCACAGAGATGTCTGCCACCCTGGAACCTCCTCACCCACCACCTGCTCCTCAGGGAGCCAGGCAGAGCCAGGACAGCCACAGAACAGGGCGTTGCTGCTTCTGCGGCTTCCTAGAACTCCCAGGTCTGGAACGTGAAACCGCTGTGGGGATGAGGAAGACGGGACTCTGGAGTCTGGCAGCTGGGCCCGTGTCCAGCACCACCGTGTCCGCAGCCTGCCTGAAATGAGAACCCACAGGGCCCGCTGTGGCTCTGCACTCCCTCCCACTTCCTCTGTCAGAAATGAAGCCTTGGCAGATGGTGCAGGATGGAGGGAGGGGATGAGGCACAGCAAGATCGGCAGACTATAAACTGTGCATAAAGGGCAGAGCCAGGGAGTGTGGTCGAGGGCTGACGGCGTGCTCAGCAGCCTCACTGCCTCCCGGGGTGGTGTGGAAGGGCTCTGTTTCCACTCACGCGCGCGCAGACAGATGGAGGAGCAGGGGAGTGACACTGCTTGAGGGGAGACTCGAAGGTGGGGCACTGGAATGCAGCAGCAGGCAGGTTTCACACCCCAGTGGAAGACAAGTAGTGAACAGTACATAAATTAGATCACTGCATGCAGAGGGCTGCAGCTAGGACGGGATCCAGTGAGCTGGCTGCTCAAGGAGGGGTGAAGGAATCCCACTGCAGCCCGGTGGAGACCTCTCTGATGGTCCCCTCCCAGCACAGCTGTGCCTGGGGACTCAACACCGTCAGCCCCGCTACTGACCACAGCCACTGCTTCCTGTGCTTTCCTGAGCCTTATCTCTGGGCAACCATGACCACTTGTGTTCTCTCAAGCCTTGTGCTGGGTGGTGAGCCACAAGCCCCTCTCACTGAACTCTCCCCTCTCCATGACCCTGCAAAAGACCCCATAGCCTGTATGAGAGTTGCTGGTTTCATCTTGAGTGCCAAAGTGGTCCCTCTCAGGTTTGTTCTGCAGTGAACCTGTCCTGTTGAGCTCATACCTGTTTCTTTTCCTCTTTTTTTCCTGACATTGTAGTGGCCTGTGTGGGTAAAGGGAAAGGTTGAGGGACTACTCCGGGATCCTCACCACTTCCTTTTGTCACCGTGTCCCCCCACCATCTCCATCTCTGTCTCTTTTTTCCCCTCTTAGGAGCTCCAGGAAATCATTTATCCTTTCCTGATGACCCTCCACCCAACATTGGGCACTTCATTATCCAGCCCATAGCTGGTAAGATCCGGCCCTGCCCTCCAAGGCAGTATAGGTCCAGTGTCCCAGAGGACCCCTAACCCCAGGTGGGTGTCCTGCAGGGCCAGGCTCTGCAATGGACTCCCACAGAAATTGGAGCTGGGGACACCTGCCCGATCTTTCAGAAAAAAGTTTTCTGTGGGATGGGGATTTAGCTCAGCAGTTCCTCTGCCTGCCTTGCAAGTGCAAGGACCCAAGTTCGATCCCTGGTACCCCCCCAAAAAAAAAGAAAGAAAGAAAGAAAAAAAGAAAAAAGTTCTCTGACGTGGCCAGACCATATCCACAGGAGAATCCATCCAGGTCCTAGTCCTGTTTGGAGGACTCCTGCACACTTTCTTATCAGTTACTTTGGCTCCCAAATGTCTCAGATTCCAGCAAATAGTGTCAGTTGCTATGAGCTCCCAATCTGTGCCTGCCCAATCTTCCAGAAAAGCCTTATAGATACAGGCCACATTGAGATCCCAGACCAGCAGGACCAGGCTCTGTGGTGGACTTCCAGAGAGATTGGAGCAGACAGCAGATACCCCTTTGGATTGTCTTCTAAAAAATCTTTCACCCCTCAGTTTAAAAGGGTATATTCAGCCTAAAAATCTCATATTTTATTGTCAGTGGATGAACTTGGCATGTTTGATTCCAAATTCTTTGTAACTACCTGCAGGGAAATGGCATGTGATAGGAGGTCACTTATACCCAAGTTTTCTTCACTCTCCACTTTTCTGTCTCTCTCTCCCCAAAATTGCTCTTTCAGCCCATACGTAAGGCCCTGTAAGGGGGCTCTAAATTATGATACTATATGTCAATTGGGTCTATTATGCAAAAAGGAAGGGCTTAAGGCAGCAAAAGTCAAGCCAGTAAATTAAGCCAAACTGGAACAGATTAATCAGGAAAAAAAAAAAAAGAAAAAGAAAGAAAACTCTATCAGTATTTTTACAAGGGTTCAAGAGCACTCATTATGGATACATCTAAAAGTGTATTCTGATTTAGAAGCAATTGTCTTCTCATGTTTGTCTGTCTGACTGTTCATTCTGTGCTAAGAACTGGTTACATCTACAGCTGCTTTGTTTGAGCTCTTTTTCTTTTTGAGATTTCCATGGAAAGCTATTTATATAGGTTTTCAGGATATCCAAACTTACTAAGGGCTTGCTTTTGCTGCCTCTGGAATCCCATTTGAGTCTAAACAAATCCATTTCTCACAGTTGAAAACTCAGTCACAGGGATGAGCCTAAAAAGGGGTAATAAAAATTTTAGGCCTAGGGCAACAAAAATTGATAAATTTATTTTTGGCATCCAATTTGAGTGGGTATTTTTGTTTAATCAATATGCTTAAAACATTTCTTATACATAGTAAATTCTCAGGCTACACTTACAGGGTTTACTTGCTTTTCTTTCTGCTTCTGCTTATACTAAGATAATTTTTACTATTCAAGGTTGCTTGAAAATTAGTTGGCAGCCAGTCAAATTTCACAGGGGGAAAAGTATTTTAAAAATCCAAGCAGCAACAACTAAATTTATTCTGAAAAAAAAGTTAGACTGAATAGGACATAGTAGAAAATGAAGAAAGCTTTAAGAATAAAGATATGTCTTGATGCGAGAGGATTTTGCATGATAAGATTTGTTGTTGTTTTTGGTACTGGGGAATGAACTCAGGACCTTGTGCTTGTGAGGTAGGCAGTGGAACCACTGAACTAAACCCCAGTGATAAGGTATTTTTTTGATAGTGTCAGAAACTTAAGGCTCACGTATGTTGAGCAAAAGTTTGTGAAGGATGCATTTATAGAAAGAAATATGTATGTTTGCCTGTTGGTTTGGTGGAGTCCAGACTATTTTTCTAAAACTCCCTGTGGCTCAGAAAAAGATGAGGGGGGCTATGGCCCCAACTCCCTGTTCACCAATCAGTCTTCCCCAGGTCCCAGTTCTCCTTTTTGATCTAATTGGTGCTTTCAGACAAAGGCTTCAACTCACATTTCTGAAATTGATACTGGACATGAGCCTTTTCTGCATGACTTACAGGGACACTTAGACTGGTCAATGACAAAACATAAGACAGAGCTGCCTCTTTGGACAGCTCCAGCCTGGTTTGTGACACTATTGCTGACTTCATGGTGTATTAAATTTGTTTCCCAAGTATGCAAGTCTTCCAAGATGCAAAACTGAAAAATGTTTTCTCATACCACTGACTTTCAGGCTGATGTTATTTATGGTGGTAAACTTTTAGGCTCAACCATCAGGCTTTCGTGATTTGTTTTCCAGCTACTTGTGATAAGATATGCATGCCAACCCAGCATGAGACAGCCAGATTGCTATGTATATGTCAAATATGTGTTACGACACGTAGAGATGCTCAAATACTGTGTGGCCCAGGCAATGTACAAATTTAGCGGTCAACTCCTAAGACAACCATGATTGATAAGGAAATAACGGTTCACTGGTCATATATATTTCAAGTTACTTGGTATCTAGCTAAAATAACTAATCTCCTGGGTGTTCAACAACTGAGATTTGGAGAGCAGAGTTAAAAAGATAACTGGGCTAAGAGGACAGCCAATATTTTGGCCCTGGCCCTTCAGGGTTAACAATGACCTAGGACATGAGGGGACCTTTCTGCAGGATCCTACAACTTTGGTGAGTCACCAAACCTCCCGAACAAGGAGATTGTTGGGTCCTAGAGGATAAGAGTCAATAAATGTACTAAAAATGAGGGTCACTAAAGAAAAAAGAAATCTTCTATGCTTCCATAGGAAGTCACATGGCCACATGGATCAAGTCATGATCCATCCTGGTAGGTAAAACTCACAGAGGAGCTGAGAGGCTCTGAATATGGTTCCAGAAGTAATGCCTGAGGAGCCTTGACTGACCTTGGTAGATAGCAAGAGGTTAACTTTGATTAACACGGGTCTCACTTTAACCTGGTCTTGAATATCTAGCAGAAAAGTACAGTATAACCAAAAACATATTAACATAATAGTAACGTTGGCTCCAATCACTGACCCCTGCTAACATTTCCCGCTACAGAAGCCAGCGAGTTATAATTGCTATTCCAGTCCCTTAAGGGCACTGTCTGAATGTGGCTTCTTCCCCAATCTGTCTTTTCATGCTCTAAACTCCTGGTAAAGTGGTTTATTCTCACCTAGAGACTGCCAAACTTCCTGTGATCATACAGAATGAATGCATGATAAAAGTGCCTGGAAACATTGCCCCCACACAAATTCTGGCCTAAGGGGCATATGCACCAGTCTTCATACAACATGCTGTACTTTTATCCCAGATAATTGTGATAATGTAACTGCAGCTCTGTAGGAGATAAACTCAGAAGTTCAGACAGTACCACAAATGTCTCAGGACCCCTTGCAGTGTTCATGGGATTCATGGAAGGCCACTATTCTGTCTTGGATTCTTCCATGTGTAGTGCTTGTTCTCCTCTTTTTACTCCCCTGCTTATTATTGTCAGGTCTAATCTGTTTCAAAGATTTCTCACCAGCAGGATTGTAGACCATAGCCATAGGGCCTTCCTTCTTCAGTCCAGCTGAGACCTCACAACCGTGCCCCTAATTGGCAGGAAGTAGCTAAGGGAGAGATGTGCTGCCCATTTTCCTTATCTAAGAGACTAGAACGAAGGAATCCGACTGCAGCCATCCTGATGAGTGGCCCCTCTAAACCAGCCCCTCCTGACACAACTGTCCCTGAGGACTCAACATCATCAGCCCTGCTATTGATAGCAGCAGCTACTCCCCCTGCACTTTCCCAAGCCTTGTGCTGGGGCAACCATTACTGCTGTCTGAAGCCTCTGTGCACTCTCAAGCCTTGCTCTTGGCTGGTACCCACAACCCCCTTTCACTGAATTCCTCCCTCCCCATGACCCTATAAAAGACCCTTATCCTGTATGAGAGTTCGGGTCTGGTCTCTAGTGCCAGAGTGGTTCCCCCTCAGGTTTGTTCTGCAATAAACCTGTCCTGTTGAGCTCATACTTCTGTTTCTTTTCCTCCTTTTTTCCCTCACAAGGCACTCACAGTGAAAGCTACATGTTTGAACTAAGATGGCAGCAGGGGAGGAGGAAGAACCAGGTGTGGAAATCTGAGGGCACAGTGTCTTAGGCGTGGTGACAACATGTGCAAAGGCCCTGAGGTGGGACGGAGCCTGGCATCCTGGAGGAACAAAAAGGCCTGTGTGGCTGGAGCTGTGAAAGTGATGGGGAGGGGAGGGGCAGGGCTGGAGAAGTAGGCAGGGAGAGCAGGCATCCATCCCTGAAAGGATGGTTGTTCTCCATGTATGTGAATGTGTGTGTGCATGTGCAAGAACATGTATGTGCTTGCTTATGTGCAAGTACACAGCGTAACAGATGAAAGCTGGTCTGTAAAGTGGACAATGACAGTCAGCATGTGCACAGTACCAAGTGCTGTCTCATTAGGAAAAGTGCACCCGGGACATGAAGAGACACAGCCAGGCTGGTAGGTGGCAGAACCAGGACTGAAGCCTGGGAGCTGCTCCTGCATCTGCATTTCCCACCCCTAGGCCAGTGGCCCCTAAACTGCAGCCTGCATCCGCCTCGCCTGGGGAGACCCACGTGGAGCTCCAGTAATGGGCAGGGCTGGGGATGCACACACCTCTAAAGACCAGGAGAAGCTCCAGCTGCCACCAGCTGCCCTTGGAGAGGTGCCGCTCTCCGTGCTCCCGCTCCCACCACTGCCGTGGGAAAGCTACCGACTCGTCCTGGTCTTTGCTGTTTGCTTTGAAGACGCCGTTGGGTGTGTGCGAGCAGCACGTGGGACACTCAGTGAGGACCAGGGCCACAGGCTTGGGGTGGCCCCACCCTGGGCTCAGCGCTCCCACTGGGTTCCTGGCCTCTTGGGCTGGGGGAGGAGAGCCCGGGGATGATGGAGGCTCCCTGGGGGGGAAGTTACCGGTCCCCTAGGAGCGTGGCAGCACTTTTTCATCAAAGAGTGCGGCTCTGGCTTGACACGTTCATATACTGGCTTGGATTTCAAGCTAGCTTTCTAAGTTCCAGGCGCGTACTGCTGGAGGATTTGTATCTACTCCCTCGATCTCCATGGCAGGTCCCAGTCACCCAGGAGCCTCCGGGGCCTCTGTCGCTCTTGCCCTGTCTTGCCAGTGACAGCCCAGTGATATCAGGACTGGGTGAGGGCAGAGCTCCCCGGGCACCACCTGGCTCTTCACCTACAGCATGCCACAGAGTGTCCCCAGAGGCGTGTGCAGTCCTGACCCAGAACATGGGGTTGTGACCTTATTTGGAAAAGGTCGCTGCATATGTCACTAATTTAAGAAGGCAGGGACCTCTGCCACCCTTGGGCCTCAGTGTCCTCTTCTGTAATGTGAGAGGCTCCGGGCTCCTGGGGGTGCTCGGAGGAGTCACAGAGTGTGCCCGTGGATGTGGCAGAGCCTCGGCCTGTCCTGCATGTCGCCCTCCTTTCCTTCAGTGAGCCTTTTACGGCATGTCTCCTACCTGCCTGGCTGACTGTGCAGCCCCTCTCCAGGAAGCAGGGTTACAATGACTATGACAACCTTAATTTTGGTGAGGAGAAGGCTTTTGTGCATGGCACCAAGGTAGCCTAAGGTCTCAGCAGCGGCATTGCTGGGGAGTTTTCTGGCACTTAGTGGTGGGTTGAGGGTGGCCATTGGGGTGCTGGTGGCTTGGGCAGTTTATGGGACCAAGTGACTGAAGTCCAGGGGGTGATTCTGGTGCCAGCTCAGGCAGGGAAGCAAGGGGCCAGGACAGCCTTCTGGTAGAAGTCAAAGTCAGCAAGCAAGCTGTTCTGCATCTGAGGCTGTCTGTGTGTGTGTGTGTTTATGTGTCTGTGGTGTGTCATGGGTGTATACCGTGTGAGGTTTGGGAGCCCTGTGACATGGCATCACCATACAACCAGCACCCTTGTGTGCACAGACCATCTGCAGGCCACTGGCCTGGAATCTGCGGTGTGTCTTTCCCATGGTTGCAGGTAGTTGTGTGTTCGTGTGCATCCTGCATGACTAGCACTGGCAGGGTTTGCGGGTCCAAAGCCCAGGGAGAACCAGCTTGGCTGTGAGCTGGAGCTGTGCGTACAAGGAGTCTTCCAGACTGTGCGTGCACTGCCTGAGTGTGAGTTATACTTTCACATTCGGTGTTGCTCAGAGGTCCTGATTCTGGTAAGCCCCATGGCCTGCCCCCAGCCTGGCCTGTGCCACAGTGGGGTGGGGCCCTGTGGCCAAGCCAGCCTGCCCTGTGGCTTCCCCTCCCAGGCCGGGCCTGGGTGTGCAGTGGCTGCATGAGAAGGCAGGCCAGCTGCCACCCTCCACCTCTGTGGTGCGAAGCCAGCCACACGAGCCAGCGTAGGTCCCACCGGCCCTGCTGGAGCTGAGGAGGAAACAAGGACACACACTTTACTCCAGAAGCCTCAAGAACCCGGCCACACCTGTCTCCTAGAGCATTGTAAGAATTCCTGCTGCATCAAGAAGAAAACTGGGCCTCAGGTCCCCTCCTGTGAGTGCAGAGCAGGAAGGCCTGGCAGGGCACAGGGAGGATGGTGAGCATGCAGCTGTTCCCAGCACAGCGGGACACAATGCGGACAGCCCTCCCGGGGCAAGGCCTGGCCTCCTCTCTTACTGCTGTGGCAGCTCCCTGAGCTGTGTGAACTGCCCTGAGCAGCTGCCTCACTGTGCCATTTCTGTTCCCCCTGAAGTGACCCCGTCCAACCATGCTGACATTTCGCTTGCTCAGGAGCTGAGCGGGTGATGGTCCTTATATTTTCAGTCCCATTTTGCAGCTGAAACAACTGAGTCCCATTCAGGAGCTTGCCTAGGATCACGTGCTAGGAGGCACATTGGCTGGAGCTCAAGCCAAGAAGGCCCTGGTGTTAGAGTTGCTCCTACTACCCAGTGCATCCCCTCAGAGGCCTCCACTCTGCTCAAGAGAGGAGCGAGGGTCCTGTGGCAGCAGGAGTGGCCTGAGCAAAGATGGAGAGGTGGGACAGAGCAGGGCGTGGCAAGGAGAAAATGGGAAGAGCTCTGTGGCCTTGGGGAGGAGTGTGAGGTCGGAATGGAGGTGCAAGAGAGGTGGGGGGCCACGGGGAGGAGAAGGAGCTGATTCCTGACCCTGTGTCCTTGCTTAAACTATTTTCTTCCAGGTCAAGGGCACCTGCGTCATCGAGCCCAGGCCCCAAATCCTGGTGCCTCTCCTGACTCTTCTGTTTGGCGCCTTGCTTTGGGCCATGGGCGGTAGACCAAGCTCAGCCATGTCTGCTGCTGCCCCTGCTCCAACCTGCTGGGAGCCCCCACCATCTCCCGTTACTGCAGCTACAGCCTCCAGCCTGGCCCTCCTGCTTCCCTGCCCCCATCTGTTCTCCACAGAGCAGTCATGGGCATCAAGCGAGAACAATCAACCGGAGCAGACCCCCAAACGCTCCAGAGAACGCTGCTCCCACTGCATTTAGAGCCAAAGCCACCAATGCTGCCCCGTCCACCCCTTGCTCCTGTGACTGGCGGGCCCCTTCACTCTGCACCCACCATGCAGCCAGCCTTTCCCTTTGCGTTCTCCTGTCCTCCTACTTGCTAGCAAAATGCACAGGCCTCTGTGCTGCTGCCTTTCCTCGGACTGCCAGACCCTTCTCTTGTAGGCCTCAGCCAAGGGAGCTTTTCCCGACAGAGACCCTCTCCTCTCCCCTCCTGGCTCATTCGCTTCTGGTGCGTGTGCCTGTCACTCACACAGTCCTTAGCTACCGCCTCACCCTTCACCACATCGGGAGCTCCAGGATTCTGGTGGATGTAGTCTGCTGCTGCATCCTGGGGTCTGGCACAGAGCAGGTGTCCACATGTGCTTGGTGAGTGAAGAAAAAAGATACCAGATTTAGTCTTCCTCTCTGTCAAGTGGCACAGCACACCTCCTAGCATGGGCGGTGTGTCTCCCAGCTAAGGCTCACGCACAGTTGTGCTTCCTCCCTGTGGGTCCCCCAGTGGGTTTGGGCTCCCCTTGCCCCCATCACCCCACCTGAAACCTAGGCCCTCAGCTCCCCCAAACCCCTGCCCTGTGGCTCCAGCAGGAGCCTGTCCCAGGCCCATGCAAATTCTGTCTTCCAGTCTGCAGCCATGGCCCCTCAGTTCAGCCTCTGAAAAAGAAATTCTTGGCCGACTCTGCCTTCCTTTCCTGCCAGCTGGGCCCACTCAAGAGTCACTGTTCCGCAAGGCTGAACTCTGAGTCCTTCCGGAGCCCCACCCGGCCAGAGGTGCTGCATCCCAAGCTGAACCCACAACAAGGTTGTGCACCCTCAGTGCAGGCCTCAGCGGCGGTTGGGATGTTCCAGTTTGGGGCTTTGGTAGTCAGACACCATCCCAAAGCCCATGGAAAAATGCCGTGCTACCAGGTAGGGCCGTTCAACATCTGTCCCCTAGTTTTCTTTTTTTTTTTTTTTTTTTTTTTTTTTTGTACCAGGGATCAAACTCAAGTCCTTGCACTTGTAAAGCAGGCACCAGAACCACTGAGCTAAATCCCCAGCCCTGCCTAGTTTTCTTTTCCCCATGAAATAAGGCTTTCTCATTCACTGCCTTTCTCAGAAGGGTTTCTCTTTCTGTGCAAACAGCCAAGCCATGCTCAGTGTTGATTTTCTGGAACAGTTTCAGTTTCACAGAATCGGGGTCATTACAAGAAAAGGGTCTGCGGCAGATTCCACATACCGGCCCAGGTTCTAGTTTGTGCCTTGAGAGATTTTTCACGTAAACCAGGTCACTCGGGGTGGGTGGGGTGGGGGAATGGGGGTCTTGCACTGAACTCCATTTTTGAATGGGAAATTTATTCTTTGAAGCCATGAGTGCCGTGATCTGAGATCATCTTGTCAGAGAAAAGCAGCTGGCCGGTGCTTCCAGCTCACAACCAGTCACTTTTGGGGGGATTATTTAACCCGTTTTTTTCCTAGTGGAAGGAGCACAAGCACTGGAGACAGGTTGATTCAGGATCAGCCTCTTACTGGTTGTGTGGCCTTGGGCAAGTTACTTAATGTTTCTGAGGCCTGGGTGCCTTGAGGTGGATTCAGAAGATAACAATCCCCGGATACTTCTCATTTTCCAGATTGAAACTTTCTTTAAAAAAAAAAAAAAAGTTACTGTAATTCATAAAGAGAAAAGGCTTATTTTGGCTCAGAGTTTTGGAGGTTTCATTCAGTCAGCTCCATGATCTGGGCCTGTGGAGGACATCATGATGGCAGCACAGGGCAGAGCAAAACTGTTCACCTTGTGACCTGGAAGTGAAAGAAAGAGGAAAAAGAAATCGCACAGTCCTCTTTCAGGGCACCACGGCAGTAACCTCAAACCTCCCACTAGGCCCCACCTCTCAGAGGCAAAACTGGGGACCAGGCCTTGGGTACATCAGCCGCTGGGGCACATTCTAGTGTGAAAACGCAGTAAACTGAAGTTCATGTACATAAGGTCGACCCATCTGAGATGAGCAGGTCACACATTTGCAGTGCTGCACAACTATCTCTCTAGTTCTACGACACTGTCATCGGCCCCCAAGCCGCCCTGTGTCCACTCAGCAGCTGCCCACGTAGCTCATAAGCATTCACTGTTGAGCTTTCTTGGGTCTCCTGGGTCAAGACCCCAAGAGGAAATGGTGTTCTCCAGCTGGCCAGGGCCTATGACAACAGCAGCCTGTTTCTATTTGCAAGGAGGGTCTGTAATTCTGTGGAGTGTGTCAGGGTACAGTTCTCTTTTTTTTTTTTTTTTTTTTTTTGGTACCGGGGATTGAACTCGGGTCCTTGTGCTTGCAAGGCAGGCAGCGGAACCACTGAGCTAAATCCCCAGCCCATTGGGTACAGTTCTCTGATGTTTAACACAGGAGGGGTTCATGTTACCACCACATAAACCAGCACCCTAAATAACTCCTTCTTACCCCAGATTCCTTCTTGTGGGTCCTCTGTAGCCCTCATCCTTTCTCCCTCTAGTCTTGGCAACGACTGATCTGCTCTGTGCCTCTGAAGTTTCAGCTCTTCCAGAATGTCACCAATGAGAGCCTACGGGGTGTGAATTTCGGATCCAGCTTCTTGTGCTCAGCATAATGTGTCTGAGATTCACCCAGGCTGCTGTGTGTGTCCTTTCTGATGGCTGAGAATAGTTCATGGTGCGGCTGTGCTGTTGTTTTTCTCCATCACCTCTCGAAGGACTCCTGGGCAGCATCCAGAATGGGGCAGTCACGAAGAGGCTGCTGTGAACATCTGTCCTCAGGTCTCCCGGCGAACCTGAGTTTTCCTTTCTCCGTGGCGGAGATGCTGAGTTGTGTGGGGAGTCATTTGATTCGGCTCTGCTTCATCCTGGGGAAGTTAAACCTCTCTCTGGACCTCAGTGTCTCCTTTCTGTAAAATGGGGATTGGGTTTCATCATAGACTGTTGAAGGGGACACAAACAGCCAGACGGCAGCGGCGTGTGGCCGTGTGCAGACCGGTCACCGTGCTGGGCGGCATGCAGCTCGCCTTGGTCTGCCCAGAATCCCAGCCCAGCCCCATGGCAAGGAGGACCCCATGCTGTGGTGAGACAGTGGAGAAAAGGGAGACTAGAGGCCAAAACCTCAGTTCACAGGGACCCTCTGGAGAGTGTGAAGGAAGGAACAAAAAGAAGCCCGCTTGCTATTCGGGGTAGGAGGGGAGCAGCGAGCAAGCCGGGCCCCAGAATCACCCGAGTCCCATCCGCAGAGGTTCAGAGGCGGGAAGGCTGTCTGCACCCTGGAACCTAGAGTTCCTCCTGGGTGTTGCATGAGGGAAGGTATTGTGCAGCGAACAACATGTGCTCACCGTACACGTTCCACGGGGAGCAGCAGACTCAGCTTCCGTGGTTCTCTCTGCTGGTTCTTCCCTCTGGCCACCCACTAATTCACATGAGTCTGTGTTGCATTTTAGAGTTAGTTGCAAATATCTACACTGTCTTCCCACACATACTTGGGCGGGCATTTTAGTAACTGAAGGTCAAGATATGTTTTATTCATGAAAACTCTTATTAATTATTTTCTTCTTTAATCTTACTGAATTTACTGGTACTTTTTAAGTATACCGTACACTTATATTCATCATTGGGATCTTGTATCCTTATGTGACAGATCATGGTTCTCATTTTTCCCCTTATCCCTACCTCCACCCTCCCCTATTTACAAATACTTTGTTTCCATTTTTTTCTTTAAAAAAGTATTTTCTTGCTAGGTGGGTGGCACATGCCTGTAAACCAGAACTCTGGAGGCTAAGGCAGGAGGATAAAAAGTTTGAGCTCAAGCTGGGGCTTTAGCTCAGTGGGTCTGCTGCTTGCCTGGCAAGTGCAAGGACGGAGTTCGAGCCTCAATACCAAAAAAAAACAAAACAGTTCAAGCTCAACCTGGGCAACTTAGCATCTTAGTAAACCATATCTCAAACTAAAAAAGTAAAAGAAGAAAGGGCTAGGGCTAGGGATGTAGCTCAGTGCTATGGCTATGGGTTCAATCCCCAGTACTCATAAAATAAAATTCTGCCAAGGGCACACCTATAGTTCCAGCACTCAGGAGGCTGACACAGGAGGTTTGAGAGTTTGAGGCCAGCCTAGGCTACACAGCAAGAACCTTTAAAAAAAAATAAAAACAAAAACAGGTCCAGGGATTTAGCTCAGTGGTTCCACCACCTGCCTCACAAGTGCAAGGACCCGAGTTTGATCCCCAGTAACCACCCCTGCAAAAAACAACTCCCCAAAAATGAAAACAAAAGAAAAATTTCCATGGAAATTCTTTGCTGGTAACAATCCAGGATAGTGCTTAGGAGCCAGAATCTGTTGCTAACTTTAGGTTAAGACCCCCATCCCTCACAGGGATGCCTGATGATTAAAAGACCCCCAAGAGTATCCCCTTGTTCCAGGTGAGAGTTGGTTGGTAGGCAGGTCATATCACCTGTCCAAGCCTCAATTACTTCATCTCTGAAATGGGCTCATTTGGGTTGTGGTGAGGACAGCCTGGCACACAGTAAGGGCTCAGGAGTGATGGCTGTGCTGTTACAAATGTGTCACTGTGTAGACACCTGGCAGAACCCCTTGTCTTTGGGCAGCAGGGTTCTTTTCTGGCAACCAGGAGCACCCTCCTGCCTGCTCTGCCAAGGACAGGACACATGGATTGAGGGTGAAGCTAGGCCCATAACACCTCATGCCTTACCTTTTCTTTGGAACAGGGGACAGGAAAGCCCCTTCCAAGGGCCTGGACCTTCTCAGAAGCTGCTCCCCAGGCCTGCATGAAGGCCTGCCCCAGGGAGTGGTGCACTATGGGTGAGGACGCTCCCGGGAGCCTGCCCAGCGTGCCCCAGATGTCTGCTCAGGACAGTGACTTAAGACGCCAAGTTTGCCACTCCTGGAGCTGGGGAACCAGTGCGGCCCCTGGATGCTTTGCAGGAGGCTGCCCAGAGCTGCACACTGGTTACCACACAAGCTGCCCTGGGCCTGAGGGAGGGCTCACTAGAGACGAAATGCAGACTGCGATGCAGCTACATAGGGCCAGCCCAACCAGGACTTGGTTGCCAGCATTTTTTTTTTTTAATAGAACAGACTTTAAAATATCTTGAAAAATCAGACCTGGCAACACTGGGCCCACCTCCCATGGGACAAGCTCTGGCCAAGTGTGACTGGGCCAGGCCTTTTGAAGGCCACTTTGTCACCGCTGTCCAGGGTTACCTGCCTGACTGACTGCTGTTGGCATCTGAGCCTGAGCCCCTGGCCTGGTGAGTAACGTGGACACAGACTCTATTATCTGTGGCTCAAGATGGAGGGCAGCGAATAGTTTAGGATGGTGGTTCTCAGGGGGTACAGTTTGACCATCCCGGGGTACACTGGCAGTGTTGGGAGACATTTTTTAGCTGTCTGTCACATCTTCCAAGAATGCTGCTGGCCTCTAGTGAGGGGAGGGCACGCACCTGCTCAACACCCTACCTTGCACGCTGGACAACTCCCCTCTAGCAAAGGATTATCCTGCACCGAATAAATGCAGCTAAGGTGGAGAAACCCTGGGTTAGGTTGTCAGCAAACTGGTCTGGAAGGCAGGAGTTAATTCCAGCTGTGGGGCTCAAGACCTGCTTCCTGGAGAGAAGAGGCCTTGTTGGTGGACAGGCACTTGACGGCTGAGCCAACTTTCAACTGAGAGATCTGCAGAAGGTGAGCCAGGCAGGGGACAGTGTGGGCACCCTGACGGGAGGAAATGGGGGGGTGATAGGGTAGGCAGGGAGGTGGGGCCTGTGGTTCAAGAAATGTGAAGTTTTTTTGTCAAATGGAGTCGGGTTTGAGTTCTGGCTCTACCACTTACTAGCCGCGAGGTCTCAGACTTGCCATGGGCCTAAACCTCAGTTTCATCATCTGCAGAATGGGGATAAAAATGAGATTTTTTTTTTTAAACATAGACACAGCCTGATTTATCCTCACCCCTCCAGTTCTACTCTGTGTCCCAGCCATTCAGAAATAATGGCAGCTTATTAAATACTTCCAGCTCTGCATGCCCCCTCCTCAGGGCCCTCCACGTGATGCTCCTTCTGCCTGGAATGCTCACTCTGGTTTGTGGATCACACCGACAGGAGGTTATGGCCAAGTGCCATAGGCTCAGACTTGTTACTTGAAGAACCCACTGGCCTGCGTGGTGTGGTGTGGTGTGAGGAGACGCAGGATTGGGAGGCCAGCTGCATCCCAGCCCTCTTCCCCATCACTCTGCTGGCCTTTGGGTGTCAACGGTGACCCCCAAGCCTGACAGGATGGGTTTTTCTTGGTAATGTCCTGCTCCCTTCTCAGCCTAGGAGCCTGGTTGCTCTACAGCACAGGGTTGAAGTGTAAAGGCCAAGACCCCATAAAGGCTACTGCCAGAGAGGCCACAGGCAGGCCACCTACTTTCTGTGAGCCTTACTTTCCTCACCTGTGGAAAACAATTGTTTGTTTGGCTTTTTGTTGTTGTTTTTGAGACTTGGTCTCTCTATGTACTTCATACTGACCTAGAATTCATGGCCTAGGCTGATCTCAAACTTATGGTGATCCTCCTGCCTCAGCCTCCCAAGTGCTGGGACTGCAGGCGTGTGCCACCACACCTGGCTCTGTAGAACAGTTCTTATAGGGTGTATGGTATACAAGATACTTCCTACCGAATTCTGAGACAGGACTTGGTTCAGTAGGTCTTAGCTGCTTCATAAAAGCCAAGATCTTGCTGAATACCCTGTGGATGCCTGGCACTACAGGGCCCTGTGAGGACAATTTCCTTTCAGAACCATTCTTGGCTTTATGGATTGCCAGTTTAGGATTTTTGCATTTTTCTGATTAGAGACATCCAATATTGAGGGAGAAATTTCCAGACATTTCATTTAAAGTTGTGCACAAAAATTTAGTTGTAGTTAGTCATTATTTATAAAATGAAAAATTGGAAATAGCTTTTTTTCTCACCATTAGATATTGGTTAAACATGTGATAAGACAATATTATGCAGTCATTCGAGAGGAAGCAGATGAATATTTATTGTTATGGAAAGATGTTCATAATTAAGTGAAAACAATATATAAGAATTCATATCAAAGCATATATATGCGGGGTATGGTGGTGCACGCCTGTAATCCCAGCATGTGAGAAGCTGAAGCAGGAAGATCTCCATGAGTTCAAGGCTGGTCTGGAGTACATAGTGAGTGCAAGACCAACCTGAAAAAACAAAAACTCAAAAGAAAACAAAATATATAGTCAGCCAGAGATGGTTGTGCATGCTTATAATCCCAGCACTCTGGAAGACAGACAGGAAGATTGCAAGTTAGAATCAAGCTGGGGCAACTTAGCTAGACCGTTTCTCAAACAAACAAAAACATAAAACAAGGTTATAGATGCAGTGTGGAGGTCCTCGGTCCTGAGCTCAATCTGCAGGTCCACAATGTGTGTGTGTGTGTGTGTGTGTGTGTGTGTGCGCGCGCGCGCGTGTGATTTTTTTTTTCCTGAGGCGGGGGTCCCACTATGTATTCTAGGCTGGGCTTGAACTCACTAAGTAGCCCAGGCTGGCCTCAAACTGGAAGTGATCCTCCTGCCTCAGCCTCCTGTGTAGTGGGATTACAAGCATGCATCACCATGCCTTGTTCAGCTATGTTTTTTTTTTTTTGGTTTTTTTTTTTTTTTTTTTTTTTTCTCAGGGTA
>NW_022900946.1:13392836-13393556 GCF_012274545.1 Fukomys damarensis | reverse complement strand
AAACTCAGGACCTTGCTCTTGCGGGGCACGAGGCGTCATCACTGAGCTAAATCCCTAGCCCTTGTTCAGCTACCTTTGAGAATTTTTTAGACTTTTTTTTCTTATTCTGGATTTTTAAAATTAGCACATAACAATTGTACATATTTTTAGGAAACGCTGTGATGTTCTGATTCGTGGGAACTTTGTGTAATGATCAAATCACGGCAGTCAGCATATCCATCACCTTACAATTTTTTCCTGATTCAATTCATGTTCACTCACAATACACAAGGATTCTCCATCTCAGTATTCACCAGTATTTACTTCAGAGGACTGGGCTGCAACACTAAGTAAGATAATCACATCCTCTAGGTGACTTGAATGCATGCCAAATTTTGAGAAGCACTGAAAGAGGAAATTCTTTACCTCCCGGCTTTCACTTTAATTCCTTTCTTCCAGTAGCTCCTAGCTTGGGGGCGTTTATTTACTTTTATGTACGCATGCGCGCTTTTAGAGGCAAAAAAGATGGCTGCTCGGCTCGGCAGTCCCGTCTCCCGACGCCGGCCATTGGTCAGCTCCGCCAGCGCATTTTTGATTGGTGGCGACAGACCAAGACTCGCTGTCTATCAAAATTGGCGGGAAACCAGCGCAGCGTAGAATGGCATCGGCTACTGACTCCTGCACCAGCGGCGGTTCAGCGGCTGTGCGGCTGCCGCGGTCGCCGCCGCTCAAGGTGCTGGC
>NW_022900946.1:13372551-13392636 GCF_012274545.1 Fukomys damarensis | reverse complement strand
GGAGCGGGTGCCGCGGGGGCGGCCTTGCCTGGTCCCAGGTAACTCCCGGCCTCTTCCCGCTCGCGAAGGCGGGCTCGGACCCTGCCAAGGGGCTAAGGGTCTGTCGCGGTCGGAGACGGGGCCTGCCTGCCACCTTCGGCCTTTCCACAAAGACAGGTGGCCCCACGCGATCGGTGTGGGTGTCACCTGCAGCCCCTGAAAAGAAACACGGGTTCCTGGGACTCCACAGGCTCTGTAGGAGATCCCAGGCATTCTGTTTCTCACAAGCTCCCTCCCCACGGTTTTCATTTTTCCCCATCAAGTTTTGGGAAATACCCAGGAGACACCTGTACGTCTTTAATATCCCAACTCAAGCGCACCTTCCTTGGGGAAGGCTACTGGGACCCCGAGAGTGGGGGACCCTCCCATCCCTTTCCTTTGAGAAACTCCCTTAGCGAGTGCACGCCTCTCCTGCGAAACAGCTGCTGCTGAGACCTAAGCACATCAGACTCACCTGGAGGAGGAGGGAAAGCCTGGGCTCCTGGGCCCCCCTCAGGGTTTCTGTGTGCAGGGGAGGCTGAGAGGGTGTGTTTCCAGTCAGCTCCAGTCCCGTTCTTGGCTGTGTGGTTCTGACAGCCCATCTGGCCCAGTGCCTGACTCAGACCTCCAAGAACCAGTGACTGCACTGGGCGTGAGGAACTCGTCTCACTCGTTCGCTGGATTGTCGGCGTCACTTGTTGGGCAGTAGTCCTTGTGTATGGCACCTAGGCTGTAGCCAACACCCAGCGAGAGGAGGCCTGCTAGGAAGACATGCTAGGAAGATCTCTGATCCTCCCCGCTGGGTGTACAGCATGGTCCAGGGAGGCTGCTAGAGGAGGTGCAGGTTAAGCTTAGGAAGTCTAAAGAATCCATAGGTCATTCTTCTCTTTGATTCCCTTCCCTGTGAACTGAGGCCAGTGTCACTTCATCCCCAACGGGCCTTTCTATTCAGAGTCACCTAGCTAGAGGCAGGATAGGTCCCTGGTCTTCCCAGGATGGCTTTGGACTCAGATTTAAGTTGAATTCCTGGCCCCATACCTTCCCTGCTGAGCTATCTGGTACGCTTTTAGCCTTGGAGAGTGCGCTCCCTCTGAGAAGGATCCGTGCTCCCTGCCTGTCGTTCAGGCTCATCATAAAGAAGGCCTTGCACTGCTCCCGACAAGGCTTCAGTCTCGCGTTTACTACAGGCTCAAGCTCCCTCCCTCTCACCCTTGCCCTTGGCTCCAGCCTCATTCCAGCACACAATTGGCAAATGACAGGCCTGTGCTTCTTTTCATACACCCTGCAAACTAAAAATGGATTTTACATCTTTAAATGGCTGAAAAAAATCATGAATTTGCAAGCTCTATAAAAACCCAAGTGTTAGCACCCATAAGTGAAGTTTTATTGAAACACAAACTGTTCTAAGTACAGAGTTGGGTAGTTACGGCAGAGTCCCTACACCCCACAGAGCTTAGAATACTTACTGTCTGGCCCCTTATAGAAAAAGTTGGCCTTAGCTTTGCCCTCGAACATCACCCTGCCTCTTGGTGTCTCGGCCCCTAGGCAGAGTCCCTTGAAGATGGGTGTGGGCAGCTCCCAAGTCATCTCCCAGCTCTGGTGTAAACGTGGTGCCCAGTAGATACCTCAGTGTTGGGGCAAATGGGCCCGCAATGCCCGCAGGTAGGGCCATGTCATATTTCTTGTTAATTCATGGTTTTATAAAACTAAGTCATTTCTGCAGGCATGGCACCGGGAAGTAAACAGGTCACTATGATGCAAAGGATTGTAGGGGTGAGCCCAGGACAGTGGACGGACAACTCTTCTTTGTTTTCCTTCTTCAGAGGGTGCTCACATTGTTGCCTCACAGTCAGGAGAGGGGCAGTCGCAGTATACGTGGAGTGCTTAGAAAAGTCCCATACCACAGAAGCACGTGGTGGCTTGGCCACTGCTGACCTCTCAGGCTCCTCAGGGCTGTGGTGGAGAGCGCAGGAGGGTTGCTTTTGTTTAGTCTGCCTTGTTTGGTCTGTCTGGAGTTTACCTGGTGACAGAAAGTGGCACAGGTGCAGGCTCAGCAGTCCAGGGATGATTCCTGGGGAAGGCACCCCTGAAATTCGAGCTGGCACAATCTGTAGGGCCTGAGCCTCCTGGATTGCATGGGACTGAGAGCGCCCTGGGATGCAGCGCTTCCAGCGTTAGAACTGGGCAGTCAGGCACCCTGTGTCTCTGTACAGCCACTGGTGCCCGTCCAGTTCCGTGGGACAGCAAGGTTCCATGGACTCTTGGAGGCAGGGGATCGTGGGGCACCCCAGGGGGCAGCAGTGAAAGGAGTGTGTGAGGGGGTCCCACCCTGAGGAGCCCTGTGGCTGTTACTGAAAGGCCCTCCCTGCTGCAAGGTGGCCTTGATACTCACACTGTCGGCCATGTCTCTCAAACCTCTAGCAGCTTCTCTTTGGAAAGGTTGAGTACTGGAGATGCAGTCTGGTGAGAAGTTCCCCTGCCCCCCAGCTCCCCTATCTGTAGGCTGAGCTGAGGGACAGAGCATCCCCCCCAGACTGCACTGGGTGGCAAAGTTCTGAGGCAGGAGCTGCCCCAGGAACAAGAAGTGCAGTAGCCAGGCGGGGACAGTGGGGAGCAGAAGAGCTGGAGAGGGAGACCATTGGTGCCATTGGCATGGCCAAGGAAAGGCTGGAGGCTGTGGGAGGGGAGGCAGCATGGAAAGCTGAGTCTTTTGCCTCCCTCTAGCTGGACGTCTTAGCAGGTCTCCTGTTCACCTTTCCTGGGTCTTTGTATATATGTGGATGGTACAGGGGATTGAACCCTGGGCCCTCAAACTGAGCTACATCCTCATCCCTTTTTTTATTTTTCACTTTGAGACAGGGTCTTGTTAAATCACTGAGTTGGTCAGGCTGGGCTCTGACCTGCAGTCCTCCTGCCTCAGCCTCCCAGTCCTTCAGTTCCTGAGGATAGCACCTCTACCAGCAGTCTAGTTAGGGCCATTAATAGAATATGGCAGTGTATTTTTGGGACGACTGTATCCTCTATCCCTGAGGAACTAGAGCGAAATCTGGAGACCGTCTCAGAAAACCCCAAGTGCATCCTGCCTGGGGTGGACACCCGAGGGTCAAGAGCAGCTTGACTGGCTTCCCTCAGCCAAAGCCCAGGCTCGCTCAGCCCTGACGATGGAAGCAGAGCATGCAGAAGGGCTAGCAGGCTGTCCGTCCCTTCGTGCTGTGTTTGGAGAATATTTTTTACACAATTGCATTTTGTGTGATTTGCGACTGGCCAAGTTTTGCTTTCAAGGAGAGTCACTTCCCCAGGGGAGTGGGAAGAGAATTGTGGTTAATATGTCTTTCATTCACCCTCCTGGCAGCCTGACCGCTCCTTGATTTGCTTGTGTGCTCCGTGGTGGTCAGATACAGTCGGAGGTGGCACGAATTGGTCCTGGGAGACTGGAACACTGTAGCTCTGTGTGGCAGTGTGCTGATGCCTGCCCAACTTTTTTGGCAACACTGAGGGAAAACTGGATTTGCTTTTCAGCTGGCTAGGCGTGGCTTGGCAGAAAAAGAACCCACCCTGTTCACAGAAACTAGTCAGATACTCTGTGGCATCCAGCAAAGAACAGAACTAGAGAAAAGCTTGGCGTTTCTGCCCCTGCTTGGGCAGTCCGTCTGATTAGAACTCACCCTGGCATGGCGTTGTCTCCATTCCTTAGGCATGAGAACATTGTATATCACAGTTCTATTTAACATATTAAAACCAGAAACTGAGGAAGGACCGAGGTTCATTTTCCAGGCTAAATATTGAATCCATTCATACCTATGTATATTCTGTCACTGCCTTTGTTTTGATATCTATTAACCAAATTTTAATTTAACTAATTTATTCTTTGTGGCACCAGGGATGGAACAAACCCAGGGCCTCTTATGTATGAGACAAGCGCTCTCTCACCGAGCTGCACCACTAGCCCTGGAATTTTGCCGTCTCCGATTTCTTTCTCCAGTCAAGTTCAGCTCTCACGGGGTACCCAGGGTTGTCCCCGGGTCTCCCTGTCCCCACGAACACTACCGCAGGCTTTCCTCCTTTTCCTAGGGAAGTACGTGATGGTGATGGGAGTGGTGCAGGCCTGTAGCCCGGAGCCGTGCCTTCAAGCTGTGAAGATGACAGATCTCTCTGACAATCCCGTCCACGCAAGCATGTGGGAACTGGAAGTGGAAGATTTACACAGGAGCATTCCTTAGGTGACGCCGGCGCCTGCATTACAAACAGCCTTCACCCCGTAACGATCTCAGCTCTGACTGTGGGTTTCGTGGACAACACTTACGTCTAGTTTATTGACACTGTCTATTTCTCTAGAGATTCTCAGAGAGTACTACTTGGGTTGGGTGCAGGGATTTTTAAGAGTTAGGAGGCTCCGCTGCCCCTTGCTTTGGCTGTTTGTTGATGAAAAGCAGATGCTAGGATTGCAAGTGTGCATGCACCACCATGCCCGGGATGTTCGGCTCTCCCTCTGCTTCAGGTCCCACCTGGATATTTAGGGTCCATTTCGGTTAGCTACCTTCCTTCATGGGGTCGGCGGCAGTTTTAGATGTTGTCAGAATTCCTCTTTGAAATTAGAACACCGAGACTGAGAACAACTTTCGTTATTTTACCTAAACTTCTGTTTCGTAACTTTGTTGCGACACAGCGAGGAAGCAATCTCCTGGTTTACAGCTCTTCTGTCTTTTTGTATGGAATGAATTGTGTTCCGATTGCACTGAGTGTTGGATTTCTGCTCCTTGCTTCTATATTGCACACGCTGGATTTGTCTTTAGCTTATAAACACCAAGGAAGCCATATCATATTACAATATTGCAGTAGAATTTTGCCCGAACCATTGATATTGTACTACTAAATTTTTATGTGCTGTATTTTTTAAAAAAATAAACTATTTTTAAAAGCGGTTTTGGGTTTGCAGAAAAATCAAGCAGAAAGTATATATATATATGGTTCCATGTGCCCCACACTCTCCTCCTTCCCAGCCTCTATTACTAACATCTGTAATTAGTGCGATACGTTTGGGTCCATTGGTGGGCATTTGATTACATTGTTACATTGACATATTCTTATTGGCCAGCCTTTACACTAGGGTTGTCGCTGTGTGCTGCATTCTGTGGGTTTCGCAAATGCATAATGCCGTGGATCAATCACATAAAAACCCTCCCAGTTCATTCCCTCTGTTCATCACCCTCTCTTTCCTGGTTTGCCTTTTGCAGAGTATCATCTGGTTGGTTCATGTAGTACGTAGCTTTTACAGCCTGCCTACTTTCACTTAGTATGCATTTAAAGTTCCTCCGTGTCTTTTTGCAGCTTGGTAGCTCATTTCTGTCACCAAAATGATGCTCCGTTATATGCATGTACACTTCGTTCATCCAGTCTCCCTGTGGAAGGACATCTGGTTTAGATCCCGGTCTTTGAGAATCATGAAGGGAGCTGTTGTACAGTTTTGTGTGGACAGAAGTTTTCTCCTCCCCCGGGTGAGTGCCTCTGGGTTCCACAGCTGGCTCAGGGGGCGGGTCTGCAGCTGGCCTTCTAAGATGGCGCCGGACTGTCTCCCAAACTGGCTGTATTTATGTGCACTGCCACCAGCAGTGTATGAGAATCCTTCATCAGCATTTGTCAATGTTAATGTTTTAGATTTTCTGTGTTTTAAAAACCATCAGTGTTTTAAAGGTAGGGCAAAGTGGAAAGTGCATTGTTTACTGACCTGCGCTTGTTGACTGGTGGAAGCTTGTGTCAAGCTGGTTTATGTCACAGTGTGGAGATTTTCCAAGCAATACCGCTGCACATGAACGCATGTTTTGGAGCCCTGTAGATCTGAATTTGAACCCTTCATCTGTTGCTAAATTTGCTGTGTGTCTCTGAGCAAGGTATCTAACCTCTCTGTCCTTCATGTCCTTATCTATAAAATATGTCATACCTAGCTCATGGCATGGGTGTAAGGAATAAGAATGTGTTTAGTTTTACATAGTGCTTAGTATATGGTAGGCACAAATTATTGTTGCTGTAAAGCAGTAAATTCTTGCTTATATCCATCATTGCCTTTGTGTGTGTGTGTGTTTAAATTCAAAGAAAATTGCAGAGCTAGTGCAGTGTCCATATTCTTGCACCTACCTTCCCTAGCCATTAACATCTTCTGTTAGTATGGCGCCTTTGTTCCAATGAATGGGAGAATAAGGAGACCTTATTAACTTAAATCAGTAGTTTATTCAGATTTGTTCTCTCTCTCTCTCTCTCTCTCTCTGATGTCCTTTTCTGTTCCGGGGCTCCATCCGGGACACCGAGTTCCGT
This sequence comes from Fukomys damarensis, assembly GCF_012274545.1. Classification (NCBI taxonomy): domain Eukaryota; kingdom Metazoa; phylum Chordata; class Mammalia; order Rodentia; family Bathyergidae; genus Fukomys; species Fukomys damarensis. Next base: position 13,386,309 of record NW_022900946.1, on the reverse strand, counting down.
CCAGTTTTCCTGTCCCCTCAGGCTCTCTCTCCTCAGGCTTGACTGCCCTGAAATGTATCTTTTCTGTGGTTCGGGGGATGGATACCAGGGCCTCACAGAAGCCAGACAAGCGCTCTGACACTGAGCCGAACCCACGGCCCCAAATGAATTTGGTTGCGGGTCACTGGGTCTCTGTTAAAGGATTCTTAGGACAAAACTTTGCCGTGACCCCATTTTCGTTTACCCAGCCCGGGGCCTGGGTGTGAGGCACACTCCCAAGGACCGTACCCCTGTTGGGGTCCCCCTCATCTGGAATTCACTTTTCTTTTTTCTGGAGAGCTAACCCAGGCTGCCAAGAAACATGCTGACCATATCCTGCCTAACACGTCCTCCTCTGACTTCTGGCAGATGACCCCACACTGAAAATTGCTGGCTGGGTCGCCACTGTTGCCAGGCAGTCAGTACATCAGGAGTGTGCAGGGTGGGCAGAAGAGGCTGCTGTGTGTCTTGTCCGAGAGCCCCCCGAACGGCTGCTGGCCCTGCGCTGGAAGTATGCCACCTTGAGCTTGTGGTTTGTTTCTCCAAACATTAAGAACTCTCACTCTTTCATCTCGGGTTTCTTCCTTGACATCACCAAATGAAAATAGATCCGAAGGCTCTAGGTTGCTGGTGCCAAATCCGAGTCATCAGGCTGCTGCCAGACAGCGAATGACTGTGACCGCTCAGGGGCTGGGGCAGCGCAGCTTCCCTTTTGAAATTAGCTCTTTTCTAAGAACTGAAAATAAGCAACCTAGCCTGTGACTTCACTTTTCTTGGAACTGCTTTACATTACAAAAAAAAAAAAAAAAAAACCCAAGCCCTCATTTAGCTGGTTTTGGATTGCCTGAGTTCCCTAATTCTTCCTGTTGCATGTTCTTGTAAAGCTGAAGATTTACTGCAAAATCCGTTAGCCTCGGGTGAAGCAGGGGAGACACTGAGTGTGTGAAGTCATTGTTTTGTCTTGTGGCTTTATTTGTATGTGATTTCCTGAGAAAGGACAAAAATAACGTGGAAGAGACACAGTGCAGAACCATCTTCGGATTCCAGGGGCCACAGCCCTGAGATGTTGGGCCACCAAATGGGTTAGGGCCAGGATTGCTGTACCTCAGCCGTTGTTGCCATTGTTTCGGCCCACAGTTACTGAGAAGCATTTTGCATATGGAGGGGGTGGGGAAGGCACGGAGGGGAAAGGGATGAGAAAAGAAGATGTGTTACGGACATGTTCCGACTCCCCACGATGATTATAATCATAATTGTAATATTTTAAAAAATTAGAAAGTTCCTGAGAAACAGCCTGTTGCAAGGACAAGGCAGGAAGGAGATGCCTCTTCAGCCATGGTGACCTACATTTAGCAGATATTTTGGAGCCTGTGCAAAAGAACATCATCACGGCAAAAGAACAGCCCCAGCCTGCTTAGGATAAGGAAGACAGCCATGTTGTAACACCTGCAGTCCAGTCTTGATCCACCCTCCCCTATCTGACCTTGGGCTTGAAGGTCAGCCCGTGAAGTGGAAAGAATTCGTCTTTCATGAGATGGTTGCCACTAGGATCTTGGGACCTAGATGCCCTTTCTGGATGGGGATCCCTGTAGATTGGCACATAAGTTGTTCTGAAATTGCCCTCCTCTCTCACTCTCTGACATGACTGTGTCACTGCTCTCTGTATCTGTCCAACATGGGGCTTTGCCTGCCACACAGTCAGTACGGACTGGCTCTTAGGCTGGGAGACAGGGGAAGTAGGAAGGCACAACGTTCTTGAATTTACATCTGGCTCACAGCAATTTTCAAATGAGGGGAGCCCCTCAGAGGCCTTTTGGATCAAGCACCCTGTGTAGTTTATGTGGGGCCTGAGAGTGCCCTAAGGTCGAAAAAGAGAGTATTTGGGAAGGCCTAAAAGGATGGAGGAAAAGGAGTGAGGCAGCCGAGTCCAAAAGAGGACTTTCCCTGGTTTGCAAACAATCTGAAATGATCGTCCCATGAGAATCACTGAATGTTGATAAAAATGCAAATCCAACTAAGAGTTTTGCTTTGCTAGAAACTTCCTCCACATTGCTACATTTTTTTCCCTTTATCTGGGAGATGTGTTTTCCCCTCTTACAGACAGGAAAACTTCAGCCATGGAGATTAAGCCCTTTGTCCTGGGGCATCCAGGCAGCAGGCCACAGGGCCAGTTTGTGAACCAGTCGGTTGTGTCTCCCACCTCCCTGTTGTCAGGGACCCTCTGTTGTGGCAGGACCTTCACTGAGCAGCATCTCCTCAGGGGCAGTTCTGGGGCGGGCGCTAGCACCCCCTGCTGGCCTGAGCTGTCTGAAATGGGATGACAGCCAGTGACCAGAACGAAAAGCCACAGAATGAAGTAAAGAAAAAATGAGGCCAGGGGAAGTTTTACAGCCATCCACCCTGGGAGATTTGCCAACTGTGGCCCGACCGGGGTGGGGGTTGGGGAGGATGCTGGATTTGACCACCAGATGAGTTCTTAGGGCCTGATGGTGAATCCCAGCCCTACTTATGAACTGGACGATCTTGGGCAAGTTACTTCATTTCACCGAGCCTTAATCTGGAGAGGAGGGATGATGGTGGTCAGTGAGGTTAAATAGCTTGTTCACAAGGCTGATGACCAGAATCCAGGCAGTCTGAGCAGGTGTTTAAAAAATGTGTGTTTCCTTGGCCTTTCTGCTACCAATCATACACTGAGCATCTGTGTGCTGAAGGCTCCAGGAACCCACAGTGAGCAAGACACATGATTGCTTCCTGCACAAATTAGGCCTCACCTCCCTTTTACACCCTGCCTGATTTCCCCATCTCAAGGCCCTTGTTTAATCACATCTTCAAAGTTTGGCTACCAAAATAACATTCACAGGTTCTGAGGATTAGATTGTGAACATCGTTCCAATGCCCAGGGTATTCTGCCTGCCTTGCCTGCCCTGCAGCCCTCTGAGATGTACATCTGTGCAGAGCATGTTCAGCCCCAAGGTCCCCAGTGCCTCACTGCAGTGCAGCCTCGACTTGGGGTCTCCAAGCCCCCCAGCTCTCTTCGTCATCCCTCCATCTGGCACCAGGGAGCTCCAGGTGCTGTCTGACCTGTGTATCTGTGGACCTGGAGAGCTCATGAAGCAAGTTATCTGCTCCCCAAACAATGGGCAGCCACCCGGAGGGTGCAGGCCAGTTCTCTTCTGATCCAAGGGAGCAGCGCAAGGCATGGGCAAGAAAGATAAGAAAAAGCAGGCGCACCTGTAATCGCAGCTACTCATGAGGCCGAGGCAGGAGGAGAATAAGTTCAAAGCCAGCCTGGGCAACTCAGGGAGACCCTCCCTCAAAATTTTCCAAGGGCTGGAGGTGGAGCTTGATGATCGAGAACTCACCTAGCATGTATTAAGGCCCTGGGCTTAATCCCCAGCACGGGGGGGGATAAAAGTAGCAGCAGTTTACTTAACGCCTAAGCTTCCCTCCCTGCTGGCCCAAGAGGACAGAGAAACGTTTCTTTAAAATGTCTGTGTGCACCTTACTCTGAAATAAAGACAAGGCAGAGCCAGGGTTTCTGCCCGGCAATCGCTAGTGCCTGATTTGGAACTGTATCAGAATGAGGCCCTGCCCTCTGGTCTCCCAGCACACCCAGGGCCCCCCTTGCACGTGAAGCTGCCCTCCAATTATGGCTGAGCCCGGCCTTCCAGCAGGTAGGACTCATGTTGGTGTTGAATGCTATGATTACTGGCCCCACCTGAGGCCACATTTTAGTTGGAATCCATGTGGGCTGGGATCAGCAAGATCTAAGCACTTAGAAAGCTTTTAGCCGGGCAGAGGCGAATGCCTGTGATCCCAGCACTTGGGCTGAGGCAGGAGGACTGCCACAAAGTCGAGGTTAGCCTTGGCTATTTACTGAGTTCCAGGGCAGCCTAAACTACATAGTGAGCCCCTGTCTTAAAAATATACATTTATTTTAAAAGCCCTTGGTTGATTCTTCTAATCCAGCAAGTTGGCAGCTGAGACCTGCAACTCCCTGGGCTCAAGACCTGGGGAGGGAAGAGCAAGAGCTGCTCCCACAGCACTGGTGGAGGCCTCCTCTGTGGGAACCGCGGAGTCCTGAGGACTAGGAATATGGGGCCACTCAGCCCCGAGGCCTTGGAGGCAGAGAAGCGGAGGAGAAGCCAACACAGAGGAACCAGGCCATCTCCTTCCGCGGCGTCCCAGACCTTCTCCCACGCTGGGCTGCTGCCAAGGATGTCAAGAGGTGTTACCAAGTTCCCTCATCTAAAGTGAGTCCATTTAAAGTCAGACACTAAGGAAACAGTAAAGTGTGTGGCATGTGGATGAGTAGAACATTTGCTTCTGCCCAAATGGGACGGAGCTGTGGGTTTAACACATTGGCCATTGGCCTCATGAAGCCATTGAGTACTTAAAACATGGCTAATGTGCCTGGTAGTTTGGCTGCCATTAGCAAATAGAAATACAGAGGCTTTCCGCTCCTTCAGGGTGGGCTGCGCGGAGTGGTTTCTTTCCACAATGGAAAGGATGGATAAAAACAGTAACTTTATAGTAGGGAAACCTGACATACTGCCTCCGCCAGGTGACTGAGGGAAACATCAACCTTAGGGTGGTGATCCCAGCACTCAGGAGGCTGAGGCAGAAGGATCACAGTGAGTTTGAGGCCAGCCTGGGCTACATAGTGAGACCCTGTCTCAAAACAAAAACCCCCAAAAGCATTCTGTCATGTGTTTAGAATGTATCAGGTGACCAAAGTTAACCTCAACGTGATAAGCCGTGTTAACAATCTGTGACCCATGTAAGATGCCTGAGTCCCAGGAAGCCCAGGACCTAGAATCATCTAAGGACTTCCAAGGCCAGCGCTCTTTGTGCTCGTGCGGCTCTCGTAAAGAGCAGAAACGGTGCCTACAGGGCTCTCAGGAGGTTGTGTCAGGCTGCCTGGAGAGCCACCAGGTGTGACACCTGGGATTGGCACTTGACTCCTGCGATCAGAGACTCGAATGGCGTGTGAAAAGTTGCCACAAATTTATGAAAACAATACAGACTTCTCATCCTGGTTTGTGTGGATTGGGTCCGATGGCCTGGTCAGCGTGTCTGCTGAGCTCAGTGCCAGCGAGCCGGGACACTCCCACAGAGCCTGCTTCCGGCCCCTTGGGCTCATCAGGAGACTGGATTCTCACAATCGTAGGAATGTGGTCTCATTTTCTCGCTGGTGGTGAGAGGGCTCTCCTTGCCTCCTAGAAGTCCCTTCAATCTTCCTGCCAGGAATTTGAGTTGAATTTTTCTAAGCTTCCAATCTGATTTCCTATTTATCATCTAGGCTGAAATTTGAAATATTCAGGTGAAGTCAAGCCCCTCTTCTCAAGGTCAGGTGATTTGGGACTTAAATTACATCTGCATTAATCTACTGAGAGGGTTTTCTTTTTTGTTTGTTTGTTTGTTTGTTTTTTTTGGTACCAGGAGTCGAACTCAGGACCTTGTGCTTGCGAGGCAGGCGGCAGAACCACTGAGCTAAATCCCTGGCCCCTCAGAGGGAGTTTTTGTTTGTTTGTTTTGTTTTTTTGGGACCAAATATGGCTACTATATAGTTCAGAACTCACAATGATCCTCCTGCCTCAGCTTTTCAAGTGCTGGGAATCACAGGTGCGCACCACCACGCCTGGCTATCTGCACCTGGTGTTTGAATACGTGGGAGAAGGCACGTGCAAACGGGGGAATTGTGCGGGCTCCTCTGACATACGGCTTGGGGCCTCTGAGCCTGTTTCTTCATCTGCACAGTGGGAATGAACACAAGCTTGTCAGATTCACCTGTGTCATCCTGGCCGGGACACTTCTTCCTACGGTTACTGGTCACCTGCCTGCAGAGCTGCCCTGCCCGTTCCCGACCTGCCTTCTTTGAAAGTATGAGGAAGGCGCTTTCCTGTGTTTCCACATTCTCTGCTTTCCAGGCTGGTGGCGTGGCCCTTTAAGGAGAGAGAGCTTGCTAGCTCGGGGCTCTTGGTCTCCCCCAGTCTGGCAGGCTGGCCCAGACTGGGCACGGGACAGAAATGTCAGTGGAAAAGGCCTTTTTATAAACATGCGTAGTAAAATGTATATCCAAGTCAAACATACGCATAACTGCATGTGTCCAGGGGGCCTTTATGAGCCCGGTAGAAGTCAATTTCCACCCCCTCCCTGCACAGCTCATGGGAGATGAGACATTTGGCTTTAGCCTCCGTTTTGCCACGAGCATCCTGTTTATTCCATGGTTATAGGCCCTCGGACCAAATTTATCTGAAAACCTTGTGAAATTATTTATGGAGAAAGAAAGAATGAGGCATCATGGGGAATGGGAAAGTAACCAGCCAGTTCTGCAAAAGTTCCAACATGGGTGGTTTCTAACTAATTGGAAAAACATGTCTCTTCTCAGTTGACTTAATCCTTTCCACAGAGCCTGGGGCCTTAAGTGTTCCCAGAAGGCTGAGGGGCATAATCATCTCCCAGGGTGGCCACTACAGGGACAAAAAGGGGAAAGAGTTCCTGCTGCCTGAAGGTCTTTCACGTGTGGCCAGCTTATCAGGAGACCCTGTCACCAGCCTTCCTGGTGGCATGGAAGGTGTTGTGGGTAGCAGAGAGTGGGGAGTCCTCCTGGCTTGAAATTTAGCCTTTGAAACTAAAGTTTCTAGAGACCATTTAGGGTACAGACAGGAAAAGGAAGCAGCCAGCATTGACATGGCCGAGTTGAAGACTCTGGCCCTTTGGTTCCATGGTAAGCACAGTGCCAGGAAACTTCTTCTCTTTGACTGACTTCAGAGGTATGGAAGTTGATAGTCTTGCGCTCTCTTCTTCTTTGGAGCTCTCTGCAAGGGACTGTTCCCAGGAACAGATGATCTGGCTGGGACCCAGCCCACCAGTGTCTTAGAGAGGAGCCTGTGGGGAGCAGAGGGAAACTCCGCCTGGCTGATCCCCCGGCCCGGCTCCGCAGAAGCAGACCGAATGACCTAAGCCCACGTCCCGGCTCTGCTGGCTGCTCTCAGCCCCTGGGCTGCTGGGCTGTTGTTTATGAGGTGTGGAGAGCGACCCCTTCCCCATTTTAGGGTGAAATGCAGCACGTGGACACCCCCGTGCCCCACGTGAACCAAGAGGTGACCCTGCTATTAGAGTTTTATTGGCTTGTGGTTTCCTCTCAGCTCCCCACTTCCTTCCTGAAACCCAGAAGAGGCTTTACAGGAAAGGAAGGGCCTTTCTGATCCTGAGCGTAGCTGGGAATGGCTCTTTATTGGCCAGGCTGGTGGCACCCAGAGTGACTGCCTGGTTCGTGGGTTTGAACCACTGGGGCCACTGAGGCACAGCCAGTCTTGCCAGTGGGTACTGCTAGCCGTCCTGCAAAGGCCACCTTTGTCCCTTGGAGGTGCTTCAGTGTTGACAAAATCTCTGTCGCATCTGTGCTGCCCAGCACGGGCCACAGGGAACCTGTGACATGTGTGTTACAGCCAGCTCTTATTGCTGAAAGCTCTAAGGGGTTCACCGTCACTGGCCTAGAGTCACATCTAAGGATGCGTCCACAGGGGATTTTCGGCACAGAGTGTGTGAGCCACGGCTCCTGCCTTCAGTGCTGGCCTCCCTCAGCACTGCGAATTCTACAGCCCCACATGAGGCACCCTGGTCATTATGGCAGGCGAGGGGCAACTGCTTCATTTACAAGGCCCGGCACAAAAGAAACGTGCTGTCTAAATACAAAGGTTCAAGGTGGCAGCCGCTGAACAGTGACGCAGGCGTGGGCCCTCCTGAGCGTGGTCAGGGTTCTGCAGTTGGCAGAGAGAGTGCAAGGAAGGCCGCTGGCCCACAGTGTGGGGACTCTGGTCACCGCCCTTTGGGTGGGCGCGGCTCAGCTGAGAAGGGTGCTGCATGCCATGTGAAGTGACCGAGTTGGGGAAGGCGCCGTTCAGCAACATCTCTCAGGACCCGAAGTCCTCAGCTTGGACCCTGACTGGATCAGCTGTCACAGGTTTAAAGTCGAACCTGGAAGACGAAGAGCTGACGCATTAATACTGTCACCATGGAGCCAACATTTTCTATCACCATTTAAACATCTTCCTTATATCTGTGACTTTGGATTATGTGCCTTTTGTACTTCAGTCAGAGAAAATGGGCGAACTTCAAAGCGGACCTATCAGTCCTAGGGGAGCTTGCTAACTTTGGCCACAAAGAAGGCAAAAGAAATTTTCTGTTTTTTCTCCTTGTGTTTTTTTGAGGTCGGGTCTCAACATGTGGACAGGCTGCCTTGAACTCCCAGTCATCCTCCTGCCTCAGCCTCCTGAGTGCGAGGCTCACAGGTGGACTCCTTGTTGTCCATGCCTTTGACCCCACACTGTCCTGCAAACTCTGCCCATGGCAAACCTTTGTGGGAACCCCAATGCTGTGGTTTTCTGTGAGATTTTCAAGTGAACTTGTGTTATCTGGGAAGGACAGTGCTACTCCTGGGAGCATTTTGAATCTGAAGAGACTGGGTGAGGGGTTGTGAAGGCAAGTGATGCTTGCGAAGTTTGGCTTCATATGAATTACTGGTGACAAAGGAAAACGAGTGCCATTTTATTCCTCCTCCTAGCTGGTAAGTGTAAGGGGTGCCTGTTCCTGGGCAGAGCGAGTCATGGAGGGCAGAAGGCTAAGATGAGGCAGATGCCCAGACACCTCCTTTCTTTATTGGGGACCCCTTTCTAATTTACCTGCCAGGTACCAAGCTAAGGCGAACAGATGCTCTGATCTGGCGGAAAACAGGTCCTCTCGATGGGCGGTGGTATGGTTTCTACCTAAAACATCCCCCAAATCCTCAAGCTCACAGCCAGGGCTTCAGTGAGCTCTGAGAGATGATGGGTGTGTGGTGCTGAATTGGTCCCCTGAGTTTATAGCTGGGTGTGATGTTGGGCGGTGAAGCCTTGTGGGAAGAGCTGGGTCACCAGGCGTGGCCTGGAGGCGGGTGTGTATGTTTCCTTCCTCCTGTGATCGCTGCCCTTTCCTCAGACTTGCCATCAACTGTTTTTGGTTTTGGTTTTTTGAGACAGGGTCTCACTGTGTAGTTGAGACTGACCTGGAACTCACTATGTAGCCCAGGCTGGTCTCAAACTCACAGAGATCCTCCTGCCTCAGCCTCCTGAGTGCTGGGATTACAGACCTGCGCCACCACGCCTGGCTTGTTTTAAAATTTTTATTAGTACATGTCTGCAGTACATAAAGATTACATCTGGTCCAGGGATTGAGCTCAGCAGTTCGGTGGCCTGCCTTGCAAGCGCAAGGACCCGAGTTCGATCTCTGGTGCCAAAAAATAAAGATTACATCCATTTGGGGCGTTAACACAGGCACATAACACATCTCAAATTGTCCCCTTTTTGCCAGCATTGGTTTCATTTATTTATCTTGTAAATCTTATAATTATATATATACATTACATTAATAGGCCAAAAACATGTAAAACACATAACACAATTATAGTAAATGAAGGTACACTTTTAGATACACTGAATCTATGAATTCCATGCTGAATTCCAATCACTTCTTTTCTCTCTCTCTCTCTCTCTCTCTTTTTTTTTTCCCTATCCTCTTTCTTTTATGTTGCATTTTATTTATATATCCATGAATTCTTTCTCCTCTGTGATGCCCATCTGCCACGCTGCCCTGCCTTGGAGCCAGTCGACTGTGGACTGAAACTCTACAGACTGTGAGCCAAGAGAAACCTTTCCTCCTTCGACTTGGGGGTGTAAGGTGCTTTGTCTCAGCAACGAGGGAAGTAACTTAGACAGGTGTGTAGGGGGTGGAGAAAGGAAGTCTGCAGAAACTGAAAGATAAGACTTTGGGGGGATCTTATTTAAAGACAAAACCAAAATATCATTTGTAGGTCTTCCTACAGGTCTTTTCAGAAATTGAGATGTATGGTGGCTCACGCCTGTAATCCCAGCACTCAGGAGGATGAGGCAGGAGGATTGCTGAGAGTTTCAGACCAACCTGGGCTACATAGTGATTTCCAGGGCAGTCTGAATTACACAGTGAGACCCTGTCTCCAAAAAAAAAGAATTGAGATGTAATTCACGTAGCATAAAATGTACCACTCTCAGTCAGGCAGTGGTGCAAACCTGCAATTCCCAGCGCTCTGGGAGGTGGAGGAGGCAGTAGGACTACAGTTTGAGCCCTGTGTAGGGAACTTAGCAAGACCTTGTCTCAAAATAAAAAATAAAGGAATGGGGGTATAGCACAGTGCAAAGGCCCTGGGTGTAATCCCTGATTCCATGCAAAACACAAACCACTCTTTTAAAGTTTTAGAGCTGTAGGGTGTATTCTCAGTAATCACCACTAATTCCAGGACGTTGTCATCACTGAAAAACAAACCACTCACTAGCAGTGATCCCCGAAGCTCCCATCCCCCTTGGGCCCTGGTAGCTACCCAGTGCCCATCTGCTTTCTGTCTGTGGATTTGTCTATTCTGGACATTCTAGGTATAGAATTGCAGAATGTGTAGCATTTGTGTGTAGCTTCTTTCTCTCAGCACAATGTAGTTTTCAAGGTCCATTCCAGCTATAGCATGTATCAGTCAGTACTTGGTCCCTTTTTATGGCTGGATAATATTTCCCTGTGTAGCTATTGCCACATTTTACCTATTCATCAGCGGATTGGCATTTGGTTGTTTCCATTTTTGGCAAAAGGGACTTTTTGACAACTAATGAGGTTGTAGGAATCCCAGAGCTGGGTCTGTGTTTTAGAAAAGACTTAAACAGAAGTGAGGAAAAAGCACAGTATCTGATATTCCCCATGGGAAAAAAAAAAGACATTTCCCAGTTTCTGATTGGGCTACCAAAAAGTATGAAGCCCACATATTAAATATCTACCTTGTCTAATATTAATGAAGCTCTCTTAATTCATATTTGCATAGATAACTTTTTCCTTCTGGCTTTCCTTTTATTGTTTTTATATTGGAAATGTGTTTCTCCTACACATTATATAGGTGTCCTGTTTTGTGTTTTTTCCAATTCCTTCTCTCTCTCTCTCTGTCTCTCTCTCTGTTGGAGTGTTCAGTTCATTCACAGTCAGCCCTGCCATCAGTGCTGTTGTTAGGTCTTTGTTCCTTGCTCCTCGGGGTGTGTGTGTGTGTGTATTTGGGGGGGGGTGCTGGGGATCGAACTCTGGTCCTTGCACTTGCAAGGCAGGCGGTGGCACCACTGAGCTACATCCCAGCCCCCAGTAGAGGTATATTTTTAGTGGTTGTTACAGGGGCCACAGCGTACATCTTAACTCATCACGGAACTTCCGGTTCCTGTGGCCCCCTTTTGGCAGGGAGGCAGTGACAGGACTGACTCCGGGCTCAGATGGGCCTCGCAAACGTGCTGGGAGCCAAAGAAGTTGGTCATAAGGGCCAAATTCCGCAGGAGGACATTTATATGCAATGCCCAGCACAGGCGGACGCAAGGATGAGGAGGAGATTATGGGACATTCACCTGGGGCTGAGGGGAAGGGGTTGGGAGAGCTGGTGACCAGGGCCGCGGGATTCCTGCCGTCGTGGGCACGGCTGCTGCATGCTGCTGTGAATATGCTAAGCTGAGCGCCGCTGGGTTTGACGCCGTCACCGTAAGTGGAATCGTGCGGTACAGGAATCATAAGTAAAGCTGTCCTAAGGTGAGAACCGTACAGCAGAATGATTCACTTACCTTCTTCTACCTATTGGTATGGTCACCATATTGGCTGTTCCTCTGTGTGACACACCTTACCAAGAACTGTTACATTTGCTCTAGAACATCGTCAAGAGGCTAAAAATTAAAGTGTTTCATATTTGCCCATATATTTCCTGTTTGGAAAGTTCCTCCCTCCTTCTTGCATCCTTGGGCCCCCAGGTAGGATCATTTGTCTTCAGCCTGAAAAACTTCTTTTGATTTTTTTTGTTTTGTTTTGTTTGTTTTGGTATTTTTGAGACAGGGTCTCGATATGTGTAGCTCAGGCTGGCCTGTGACTCACAGCAATCCTCCTGCCTCAGCCCTGCACCACCACGCCTGGCTCTTTTAGTGTGTTTTTCACTGAGTTCCTGGTGTTAAAATTTTTTCATTTTTGCCTGAACTTTTTTTGTTTTGTTTTTTTTACTGGTAGCAAAGCTTTATTAAATGTGGGAAAAATAAGTCCTGTAGAGCACGTTTGGGCCAAGGAACAGTAAGAAAAGTACACCCTACGGCATGAGTGTGGGCTGAAACTGGTTTTGTGGTTTTTTGGGTTTTTTGCCTATCTTTTTGATAGGTGTTGGCCCCTAGTTTGACAGCCCACTTCCCACTGCTCCTTTTTCTGCTGACTTCCACTGCTTCTGATGAGAAATCAGTGGTCATTATTATTGTACCCATGAGTGTAATGCCTATTTTATCCTCTGGTGCTTTTAAGATTTCTTTTTGCTTTGATTTTCATTAGTTTACGATGTGCTAGGTGTGGTCTTCTATCTGTCTGTCTATTTTTGGTTTTTTGAGGCAGAGTCTCACTATGCACTCCAGGCTGGCCTTGAACTTGCAGTGATCCTCCTGCCTCAGCCTCCCAAGTACTGGGATTATAGGCATCTAGGTCTTCTTTTTGTTAATCCTGTTTTCAGTTTGCTGGATTTCCTGGATCTGTGGATTGGTGTATTTTTGTCACTTTTGCTAAATTATAAACTACTCTCCTGCCCTAGACTCTCCTGTCTCTCTCCTCCGCCTGGGGTGCCAATTGCATCTAAGTTAGACAATTTTATCCTGTCCTACTGGTTGCAAGTATTCATTTCTTCTCCCCTCCCCATTCTTTTTTTTTGGGGGGGGGTCGAACTTGGGCCCTTGTGCTTCCAAGGAAGGCAGCTGAACCGCTGAGCTAACTCCCCGCCCCCCTTCTTTTTTAGTTCTTATTTCTGTGCTTCACTTTGGGTGATCACTCTTATTCTTCCTTGCTTTTTTAGTTTTGTTTTGAGACAGGGTGTTGCTGTGTAGCCCAGGCTGGCCTTGAATTTACAGCAATCCTCCTGCCTCAGCCTCCTGAGTGTTGGGATTACACACATGTGCCACCATACCTGCCATGACTGGTTTTCAAATTCACTGATTTATTCTGTCTGTGTCCAGTCTGTTGTTAAATCTATCAAAGGAGTTTTTCATTTTAGACATTTGTATTTTTCAATTCTAAGCATTCTTTTCGTTGTTTTCTTTTCTTTTAATTTTTTCTTTTGTCCATCTCTTCATCCATTTGTTCTTTTTTGCCTCTAAATTTTTTAGAACTCTGATTTGTATGCTGAACATTGTTGAGATTCTGGATTATGTTATCTTTCTCTAAGGCATGTTGAGGTTTGTTTTTGTAGATACATTATTGCTTTTTTTGAGACAGGGTCTCCCTCAGGCTGATCTTGATTCCTGGCAATTCTGCCTCAGCCTCCCCAGTGCTGAGAATGCAGAGAAATTACTGGCTGATAACCTTAAACACGTGGCTGGCTTTCGGCTGTGTAACGATGGATATTTTTCAGCTCTTCCCCCTTAGTCGTGCGGTGCAGTCACTCCTCTCAGCTTCTAGTCTGTACTCCTAAGGCTCAGCCTTCTGTGTTTACCAGCTGAGTGGCAAAGACACTCACCGGGGAGCCTCCTCCTGGGCAGGGTTGGACCTGTGTCCTGTAACGTTTCTGCTCTGGTTCTGGCCTCCTCCCAGCAGCCATCTCCCCCCCACCCCCGAACGTCCAAGCCTCACACTCATCAGGCCCGAACCTTCGCCACCTGTGCCTGGCGCCCTTCCCCGCAGAGCATCCAG
>NW_022900946.1:13349560-13372373 GCF_012274545.1 Fukomys damarensis | reverse complement strand
TTTTTTTTGGGGGGGGGGAGTCAGATATTTTTCTTATACATAAATATTTTATATTTAAAATTTATATATTTTCTAAAACTTTCTGAGTTTTGAGTCACGTTTGAAATGACCTTCTAAGGGATGGTTTAAAAGGCTCTTGAGTTTTCTTCGAGCGTTTCACAGTTCGTTGTTAATGTTTAAATCTTTGATCCAGAGTTCATTTTGTTGGAAAAAGTGCAGTGGGGAGATCTGACCTTTTTTTCCCAGCTGCTGCCCAGTTATTCAGTATCAGTAACTGGAGGGTACTTCTTCCTCCAGTCTCTTTGAAATGCAGTGTTCAGGTACATGCTAAATTCTTACATGTGTTAGGTAGATTTCTCAATTTTGATCTTCAGTGCCGTTTCATGTATACAGACAAACAAACATACATTTATGGCACCAAAGTGTTTTAATGACTGGGATATCATAACCCGATTTAGTATCTAATGGGATTAGGGCTTCATTATTGTCTGAAATTTCCTTTCTTTTTAGTTTAATGAACTTTAGCACAAATTTTAATGAATCTTGTCTAGTTAAAAAAAAAAATGCCTGAAGTTGTATATGTTCCCCTGAGGAGTATTTATATTCAGATCATGTTATTTTTAGACTAAATTACAGAGAATTTAGTATTTTAGTGGCTTTATTTACATACCACAAGCACACACATTGGAAGTGTAACACCGTATTTTCATGGATTTTCGTGGATTGACGGAGTGGAGCAGCTGTCTCTGCTCCAGGTGCTTCCTGTAGTCCGCCTGCGCCTCCCCTCACCCAGGGCACCACTAGGCTGCTTTCTGCCTCTGACACTTTTCCCTTTCTGGATCTGATGCCCATGGAACCGTCCAACGTGTGGTCTTCTGCATCGGGCTCCTTTCACTTAGCGTGTTTCTGGATCCGTCTGTGCTGCGGTATGAATCCGGACAGCGCTCCCTCCCCTTTTACCGCTGCAGCACGTGTTCAGGCCTTTGTGTAGCGTGTTTTTATTTCCCTTGAGCGCATATCTGGGAGTGGAATTATAGGGCTGTGGCTGGGCCAATGGCTGGGTAAATTCATATTTACCTTCTCAGAGATCACCAAGCTTAGCGTGGTGGTGCACAGCTATAATAGCAGCACGCTGGGAGGCAGAGGCAGGAGGATTGCAAGTTCAAGCCCAGCCTGGGCAGCTTAGTAACTTAGAAAAAACTCTGTCTCAAAAAATGTTTTAAAAGTGTTGGGCATGCAATTCAGTGCAGAGGTCCTCGATCCCAATTACCATCCCCTCCAAAAAATAAAAATTTTTTTAAAGAAAGAAAGAATTATTAAGCTGTTTTCTGGAGTGGCCACACCATCCTGACATTCCCATCAGCATTTGGGAGAGCTCAGTCCCACACATCCCATGACTTGGTATTGATTTTGAGGGGCACCCAGGGAGCCCTGAGCTATATCCCTGTCCCTTTTGAAATGAGGGTCTCGCTAAGTTGCCCAGGCTGGCCTCGGATTTGTGATCCTCCTGCCTCAGCCTCCTAAGTCCCTGATGTTACAGACGTTCACCACCGCACCTGGCTTAGTCTGTCTTTTTAATGTTGAACCCTTTTTGATAATATATAGTTGGATTTTGGGTTTTCTTTGCGTTTGAAAAAGATTTCTTCATATAGACGGTACATGTTTTAGTGCATTTATTTCTGAGAATTTCATTCCTAGGGTGTACTATTGAAATGGAGTATTTTCTTTCTTCTTCTTCTTCTGACTTCTCTAACTGCTCTCTGTACATAGGAAGCCTGTTTGTTTTGGTATCTTACTTTTGCACCCAACCCCTTAATGAAATTTCACTGTCTGCTTCATTTTGTCAGTTTCATTTCTTAGATCTTTCCAGAGTAAACGTAATTAGTTCATCTCCTCTTATCTCCTTACATTTCTTACTTTTTTCTTGCCTGCTTTCAGCAGCTAGGCCCTCCAAAATAATGGTGGCAGATGGCATTTTTTGTGGGCGTTTTGTTTTGTTTTTGGGCTTCAGTACTAGGGATTGAACCTGTTCCTCGGGCACGTTAGGCAAGGTGTCCTTCACTGAGCTGCGCCCCCAGTCCCTTCAGGTGGGTTTTATTTGCTAATATTTTAATTTTTTGGTACTGGTTTATACATAAAAGAAATTTATACCCAAGCCAGCCATGGCGACCCATACCTGTAATCCCAGTGTGTGTGGGAGGCTGAGGCAGGAGAGATTTTGAGGGCAGCGTAAACTACATAATGAGAATCTGTTTTTTAAAAAAAAAACAAAAAACAAAAAACCACCCCCACCCCCACCCCCAAAAAACAAGGAATTGGTGTGTGGCTTTCCTTCGCTGTGTTGATTGTGGGCTTGTGGTACCGTGTGTCTCCGGTTTCCCAGCACAGAGTGTAGAAGTCTTTCTGCTTCCGCTAGGCCCTGAGCAGTTTAAACAGCCCAGGACCCAGCATTCCTGAGGCTGGGCCAACTTATTCCCCTCCCGCTGCTACCCACTGTCATCTTTCCAACAACTTTCTCCTGGTGTGGTTCGGTATTTTCTCTCTGGGGAGTTGTTGCTACATTTCCCCCTAGAAAATAGCCATTTGCTCTAAATTTTCAAGTCTGCTTGCAATAGACGATCTTGATAGCAATCTTTTGGTCTTGATTAGCTTATCCTGTCCAATAAATCAATGTGGGGGGTTAATTTAAGCTCACGGTTTTGCTGTTTGCTGATTTGTGCAAAAGCGGGCATCCAGGAAATGCAGGCCTGTGGATCGTGGAGAAGTCGGTGAGGTACCTTGGCCCCGGGCCCCGGAGGTCTGGGCTGCCTGGGGAAAGCTGAATTCCTAGCCGGCCGGCTGCCAGCGGCTCCAGGGTGACCTCACGGCCCACCCCGCTTTGCTGTGTTTAAGGAGTCTCTGAAAGTTGAGGTCAGCAGTGTGAACTGAGTCAGGTTTTCGAAAGCTGTGCGTTCCAGGTGGGTTTCCCCGCTTGCCTAGGGGACAGTGGGCCAGACGTGAGCAGTGTCTCTTCTCGGTCGGTGAGAAGTGCAGGCTCCACTGCATGGCAAAGTCACAGCGCTGCGATGGCAGAACCGGCCTGGGGGTCCTCCTGGAGGCGACCGGCCTCTGTAGTCTGGGGGGAGCCTCACTTCCTGCCCTGGCTGCCCTCTTACTCCTCACCTTCCTCTTCTTCCCCTCACTGACCCCCTAGGATTCTGTCCCTATCCATGGGTGCTAGGCACCCCATTCCAGTCTCAGAAATTTCTTTAGGTCTCTTATTTCCTCCTCCTTTTTTCCCCATAAAAAGGGTGGGATAAATACACAGGGCATAAAATCTTCCATCTTAGCCATTTAAAAATATATAGCTCAATGGCCGGGCATGGTGGCGCACGCCTGTAATCCCAGCACTCGGCAGGCTGAGGCAGGAGGATCACTGTGAGTTCGAGACCAGCCTGGGCTATGTAATGAGCCAGGTCAGTCTCAACTACATAGTGAGAGCCTGTCTCAACAAAACAAACAAACAAACAAGCAAACAAACAAACAAAAAAATATATATATATAGCTCAGTGGCTCCTAAGTGTAACCATCACCACCATCCATCCATCTCCAAACTCTTGTCCCATTCTGCCCCCCACCCCCCACTTAAAGCTCTACCTATCAGCTGAGCATGGCATGCACACCTGAAATCCCAACTCCCTACTCTGCAGAAGCAAGAGGTTCCCAAGTTCCAGCCCAGCCCGGGCAACGTAGTGACTTAGGAAGACCCAGTCTCACAACAAAAAATCAAAAAGGCTGTGGCTGTAGCTCAGTGTGAAGGCCCTGTGTTCAGTCTCCCAAAAAGGTGGCAAAGTACACATAACATAAAATTTACCATCTTCAAGATCCTTTTCCCAGTTAAAACTCTACCCATCAAATAAATTCTGGTAACCACCATTCTGGCTCTCTTCAGTTCCGGGGCTCAGAGCCAGGGCACATCTAGGCAAACACTCTACCACTGAGCTGTACCCCAGCCCCTCCCTTCTAGGTTCTGTCTCTCTCAATTTGATTGGTCAGATCCCTCCTAGAATCACACAGTCCTGCTGTGACTGGCTGATTTCACTCACCATAATGTTCTTAACCTTCTTCCGTGGAATCACGGCTCAGAATTTCCTTCCTTTTGAAGGCTGAGTAGTCATCCACTGTGTTGAAGGGCTACGTGTTTATGCATTCACCTTCAGGTAGTCACTGAGGTACCCTTCTTCATTTTAGTTTTTATTAGTATGTATGAGACACTTAATGCATCTATCGCAGTGGAATCAGTGCATATACAAACTGCATCTCAGTGCTTTGACTCCGCTTTCTCTCCCCTCCCTCCCCTCTCCCTCCACCTGCAGATCCCTTTCCTGTCTCCACATTTGCTCATTACAATTTTTTTTTGGTTTCTCATATAAAAGAAACCGTGTGATATTTAACTCTGTGTCTGACTTCTTAGCGTTATAGTCCCAAGGGCCCAGTATGGTCCCATTTTCCTACAAATGACTCGAGTTTACCTTTCGTGGCTGTGTAGTACTCCACTGTATACATAAAGCGCATCTTAGGCATTTGTCTGTCGATGGGCATATATGTTGCTCCCAAAATTTATGTTTTAATTTCTTTAATCCCTCCAAATGGGTGATAATAATTATAGAGAGACTTTAAAAAGTAAAATACCTCCATTGTTATCACTCTTTATATCTGAACTAGTACCTTTTTCTATATCCTGCCAGCTGTCTTCTGTTTGTGGCCATTCTTGAATGCAGATTTTTATGCAGTTTTATTTTCTATTGTATGTGGAGCTTAATCTTTTTTCCATGTCAACATTGCCTTATATTGGACTGTATCACAAATTGGTTCAAAATAATGCATGAAGTTAGCAGACTACAATGCAAAAAAAATTCCCAGTTGGCTATTTGTAATTTTTCATCATTCTGAATAATGAAATTATTTTGAAATTTTTTGGAATAATTTATATTTCTCTTTCTTCCTTCTTGCACTTTGGGTAAAGTCCCAGGAGTAGGCTTATTAGGTCAAAGGAAATAAATTTTTTTTTTTTTTTTGTGCTGGGGATCAAATTCAGGACCTTGCGCTTGTAAGGCAAGTGGCGGAAACACTGAGCTAAATAAATCCTCGGCCCCTAGGAAAGAATGGTTTTAAGACACTCCAGATACAAATATGTATTACTTCAACTATACATTCTTTCTCTCTCCCTTCTTTTTTCTCTCTCCTTTCCTTCCTCCCTCTCTCTCTCTCTCTCTCTCTCTCTCTCTGTCTCTGTCTCTCTGTCTCTCTGTCTCTCTGTCTGTCTCTGGCTATACTGTTCTGGCAATTGAACCCAGGGCCTTCACACATCCCTAGCTCTTATTTCTTTGGTTTGAGACAGGGTCTCACTATGTAGTTCAGCCTGAAACTCACTAAGTAGACCAGGCTGGCCTTGAACATGCATTGAGCCTCCTGCCTCAGCCTCCCAGAGTGCTGGGATCACAGGCGTGTGCCACCACATCCAGCTAACTGTTTTTATTTGTATTTTCTGCCCTCTCCTCAGCCCCAGGACCAGGGATAGAACTCAGGGAGTGCTAAGCTGTATCCTTATCCTTTTAATTTTTTATTTTGAGACTTGAACTTTTGGTGTGACTGGTGCGTGTCACTATACCCAGCTTGTGGGTGTTTGCTCTTCACACACTAGAGATGTGGATTTTGTTTTTTTGCTTTTTTGAAATGGGTCTCCTAATGTTGCCCAAGCTGGCCTCTAATTCCTGGACCCAAACAATTCTCTTGCCGCAGCCTCTCAAGTAGGTGGGACCCTGGCATGTACTCCCTCGCCTGGAATGACTGGCCTTTTGCAGCCATCTCCCCCCCGGCTGCCTTCTTTAAACTCTGTGCTGCGTGCGCATGCCCACGGGGTGCAGTGCTGCTGTCCCTGCGTCCGCTTGGACAGGGGAGAGCTCTGTCCTCACAGCTGTGAGGCCCAGGCCTCTGTGTTGCTCCTGGTAAGTGCACCTGACTGCTCACACACAGGAGGTGGCTTCTCCAGTTTCCTTCCCGGAAGTCATAGGTCACTTAAGCATATTCAGAAACTGCCAGATCAGGTGGTTGCAAACGACAGGCTCATCAGTTCTGAACTGCCCCTCGCACTCCAGTGATTTGCTTTCCGTTGTGAACTGTCTCTTTCTTACACACTCCTAGGCCGAGCTCCCCAGACCTAGCATAGACTTCTGAAAGCTGTGGGCACATTTCTGATCGAACCTAACTGACTTGTGGGGTGTTGGCAATAAGCTCTGTGCAGTGTCGCTCGCATCGTGGCCAGAGTTAACTCTTTCTTAAACTAATGGGTGGGCTGTGGCAAAAGCAGGTGGGTGATGGAGCCTGGGCAGCCCTGGGAGGCAGCCAGGCCCTTCAGTGCCCTCCTGGCCATTTGCCGGTTGTCTGTCTGGGGTGCGTCTCCTGCTCTCTGTGCCTGTGCCCGTTCTTTCCTCAGACAGGGACTGTGCATTTGTCACTCGGCTGTGAGAAGGTCCAAGAAAAGCCTGGGCATCTTTCAGAGCCCCAGAGCAGTTCCTGGGCTCCGGGGTCTTTGGGATGGAGCTTAGGGCAAGGCAGGCGACAGTCAGCAGTGCCCCTCCGGCGGGTATGGCAGTGTGTGCAGCACCCACGTCCTCCTCCTCCTGGACACCTGGCACCAGCTGTGCGCCAGGGATGGACGTGTGGGAGGCCAGGCTCGAGTGAGTCTAACACCCGCCCTTGCACTCACCACACTTGTCGTGTTGGACACTTTGCTCCCTTTGTGGGGGTACCGAGGATTGAACGTGGGACCTTGTGCTTGCGAATCAGGCAGCAGAGCCACTGAGTTAAATCCCCGGCCCATGGACACTTTGCCCTTTGTTCTGGAGTCTGCGCCCTAGCAGCTGCAGCCAAAGGCCGCAGTATAGACCTGGCTGTGTAGCTCAGAGGCACCATTCATAAAAAGAAAGAAAGGCTCCAGGTATGGTAGAGAGGGCTTGAGGGAGCCCCCTGCTGGTGGGTAGATTTCACAGCCACCCCCGCCCCTTCTCTTGCTTGATCAGCCACAGCAGTCCAGCCGACACTGTGCTGGGTTCTGCCAGCTTTATTAGTTGAAAACTCGACAGAAAAGCCTGCTCCTGAAAGAAAGTGGAAAACTTGGAATACTACACCCAGATGGCCCAAGTTCCCTTGAAAAGGGGGCTCCCCCAGTCTCCCAGGCTGCTGATGTTAGGGTCTGAGACCATGGGTTCCCTTCAGGGGAACTCGGGCCTCATGGAACAGGCAGGGGAAGCCCTGTTTCCTGCCCACCCAGGGCGGCCAGCCCAAGGCTCGGCTGCGGAAGTAGCTACAGAGCGAGTGTAGGTATCTTCGCAGTGCAGGGGTGGCCTCCATGCAGGCAGAGGCGGGTCCCTGGGTGGCTGTCCTCTCGGGAAGGTGGGGCATCACCGAGCTATGGGGACACAGGGAGGCAGGGCATCTCCTTTCCTGCATCTGGACTGCATGCAGTCCGCTTGGGGCCCCTGCATTTCCCACCAGCCATTCTTCCCAGCTGGAATCCTGACTTTGCGGCAGAGTTGGGATCGGGGTGGAAGGTGAGGAGCTGAAATCTTTGGCGGCCTGCTTTGGCTTAGGCAAAACCTCAGCCTGGAAGGAGAACAGAAGGCTGTGTCAGGAGCCCAGAGGAAGGGCCGTCTCCCAGAACCCCGCCAGGGGCCCTCATCGAAGGGCAGCTCTGTCCACCCCTGGGTTCCGCCCTGCCCCTCGGGTAAGTGCTGCAGACACGGTGAGGGCTCCCTGCACCTCCAGGCTGGGGAGGCACCAGGCCCAGCTCTCTTGGATACTGAACACTTAACAAGCACTTGTGAACGCTGTGGAGACGGTGAAAACCAAGGCACAGTGCCCAGCAGAGGGGCAGCTGGGCGTCAGTGCCCCTCCCCAGATGAGGAGAAAGGAAATCCAGGGCGGCGCCCACTCAGGACAGCAGCGCAGACATTTGGGCAGTTTCAGAACATCTGTGACCTCCATGTGATTCCTCTCCGCTTTTGATCGTTTTGCTTTTTGTCTGTCGTTCTGTGTTGATTTTTGAGACAGGGTCTCACTATGTAGCCCCGGTCGGTCTTGTCCTTGGGGCACTCCTCCTGCCTCAGCCTCCCGAGTGCTGGGGTTACAGGTGTGCAGCACCACGCCCGGCTCCTTTCCACTTTCAGAAAGAGCCATCTCTGCCCCATGGATCCCAGGCTCCCAGAAAGCAGAGACTCCCCGCAGACCCTCAGGACACTCTTGCCACCAGCGGTGCAGTTCTGCGGCTTCTTGCTCTGAGGTCTCCTGTACCCAGCTCTCCTGGCCACAGTGCACGGGTGGGATGGACCATCAGTTCACCATGCAGTGGATGCAGCGACACGGCACGTCTGTGTCTCACTGCTGGTTTTAATGCACCGCCATCTAGTGTGAGGTTTAGGGGTGTATACCAGCACCCCAGTTTCCAGCTTACACAAGTTCCCTCCGAGCTCATTTGCTAATAGAACTATAAAACTTGGGCACTGGAGAAGTTTATTCAATGTCTCTCCTGACATCATTTTTTGGATATTATTCAGGACTGAACCCGGGCTTGCACATGCTCTAACACTGAACCCACCCCCAGCCCTTTTTTTTTTTTTACTTTGAGACAGGGTCTCACCAAATTGCCCAGACTGGCCTTGAACTTGCAATCTTCCTGCCTCAGCCTCCTGAGGAGCCAGATTACAGGCATGCACCACCGTGCCCAACATGTCATCTATTTTGGTTTTTGTTTGATTTTTGAGGCAGGCTCTCACTAGGTAGTTCAGGCTAATCTTGAACTTGAGGTAGTCACCTGCCTCCGCCTCCCGAGTGCCAGGATTATAGGTGTATACCGTGCTGCCCAGCTCTATTTTTGGTTTTTATCCAATCTATTACACTTGGAATAATTTTGAATTCTTTGGCAGAGTCCACCACCTGTGTCTGATAAACCCAGGCTGGGCCTCCCTGGGGTGTTTACCGTCTGCCCCACCTGTGTCTTTAGCAGCCTGTCCCCGCCCTCCAACTCGGCTCCTTGCACTTGTGAGGCAGGTGGTGGAACCACTGAGCTAAATCCCAAGCCCTGCAGCCTGTTCTTTATCATTATTTCAGCACTAACTCCATCACCTGCCTAGCACAGAATAGGTGCTCCGTAAATATATTTTTCATTTTTTGCCAATAGCACAAGTTTATTCAGTGGCCCAAAATGGGAGAGGTGGGAGCCTAGCTTACAAATCAATGTCTCTTCCTTCCCCCCCCCTAGTACTGGGGATTCAATTCAGGACCTTGCACTTGCAAGGCAGGCGTGGTGCCACTGAGCTAAATCCCAGGCCCACAAATCAACGTAAGTAAATTTTTAATTGCTGTAAAATGCAAGTAACATCAAATTTACTGCCTTACCCATTTTCAGGACACAGTTCGTTATTGCCACCCAGCCGGTCTCTAGAACTCTGTCTTGCAAAACTGAGGATCTGGACCCATAAGCAACCTATTTCTGTCTCCCCCAAGGCTGGCGTGCATCTGGGTTTGACTCTGGGTACTGTATTTGTCCTTCTGTTCCCCAAGCATTAAGTCCTCAAGGTTCATCCACATGATAGCAAGTGTTAGAATTCCTGTGTGTTTTCAGGCTGAGTGATGTTCCACTGTGTGGCAATACCTCATTTGTGTCTGTCCATTCGTGGACATGTGGGCAGTGCTGCTACAAGTATGTGTCTCTCTGTCTGTCTGTCTGTGTCTCTCTCTCTCTCTCTATATATATATATATATATACACACACACACACACACAACTACACATACACACACATACATACACATACCAAGGAGTAAAATGGCCAGCTCACCTGGTAATTTAATTTTTAATTTCTTTACAAACAGCCACACTGATTTCCCTAGCGGTCATACCATCTTATACTCCAACCACCAGGTCACAAGGGTTCCAGTTTCTCCACCCCCTTACCGATTCTTGTTATTTCCTGTTTTGATTAGAGCCATCCCAGAGGGCTTCTAATTGTAGTTCCTTAACGAGAAGTGATGCTGAGCACCTTTTCATGCGCTTCGTGGCCATTTATTTATTTTTGGAGAACCGTCTCTTTCAGTCCTTTGGGCCATTGCGAACCAGGTTGGTTTGGTCTGTTGTGCTTGGGTTGTTGTTTTTAAATCTCCTATATCGCACCCCCGGAAGATGCATGCTTTGCAGTTTCCTCCCATCCGCAGGTTGCCCGTTCGCTCCTCTACACAGTCTCTTTAATCTATTTTTTCTTGGGTGTGCCTTAGATGTCAAATCACTGTCAAATACAATGGTGTGAAGCTTTTCTCTGTTTTCTTCTACGAATTTTACAGCTCAGCTCCTACACTTAGGTCTTTGGCCCACTTTGAGTTAATGTTTGCATAGGGTAGGGGGGTGACTTCACTCTGTGGCACCGGATATCTGATTTTCGCAGCACTTTTTGTTGAAAACTCGTCTGACCGTCTGCGTGAGGGCTTAGTTCTGGCCTTTGTCCTACTGCACTGGTCTAAATGATATCTTTATGCCAGCACGCTTTTTTTTTATATATATTACTGTAGCTTTGTAATCAGTTTTGAAAGTGGGAAGTATGAAATTTCTAATGTTCTCTGAATTGTTTTTGGCTATTTCAGGCCTCTGGAGATTTCATCTGAATTTGAGGATGGATTTTTCTGTTACTGCAAAACTGGCTGGGATGTTGCTAGAAAGCATGAAACCTGTAGGTCTGAGTAACACGAATAACCCATACACGTGTGCCTTGACGTTTATCTAATTTTTCAGCAATGATTTGTAGTTTTCCTTGTATAAGTTTTTGGTCTCCTGGTTAAGTTTATTCATTAACATGTTGTTCTTATTGATGCTATTGTAAAAGGACTCGTTTCCCTCATTTCCTTTTTTGGATTATTTATTGTTAGTGTATAGGAATGCAGCTGATTTTGTGTATAGATTTTTGTACCTGAAAACTTTGAAATTTCATATATTAGTGCTAACAGGTGGTTTTTGCAGCACCAGGGATCGAACTCAGGACCTTGCTCTTGCAAGGCGGGTGCGGTGCAACTGAGCTATATCCCAGCCTGAGCGCTAACAGTTTTTTGTGGAATAGCCAGGGCTTTCTGCATATATCATGTCATCTGCATTGCGATAATTTTCTTTCCAGTTTAGATGACTTTTTTTTCTTGCTTTATCTCATTAGCATTCCCAGTGTTAGGTTAAATTGAGGTATTATGTTAATAATTCTCTTACTCTTGAATTTTGAGGGACATTTTTCAGTCTTTTGTAATTGAATATGGTTATGAATTTTTCATATAAGGTTTTTTTGTGTTGAGGTAGTTCCTTCCATTTGTATCTTCAGGCTTTGTTTTGTTTGAGACAAGGTCTCATTGTGTAGCCGAGGTTGGCCTTGAATTCATGATCCTCCTGCCTCAGCCTCCCAAGTGCTGAGATTACAAAAATATGCTGTGATATTGAATTTCATTAAATACTTTTTCTGGATCAGATGAGATGGTCATGTCTTTTTCCTCTTCATTTAATTAATGTGATATGTTACAGTGATTTCTGTAATTTGAACCATTCTTACATTCCAACAGTAAAATCTACTTGATCATGTTGTATAATCCTTTTATTCTGCTGTTGATTTCTTCTCTAGTAACCAGTTGAAAACTTGTATATCTATATTTAGCAGGGATATTTATTGGTTGGTAGTTTTATTATATCTTTGTCTGGCTTTGTTATTGAGTAACACTGGCCTCACAGAATGAGTTTGAAAGATTCCTAGCTCTTCAGTTTTTTGGAAGTGCTTCAGGAGGACTGGTGTTAATTCTTTAAATGTTTGGTAAAATTCGCCAGTGAATCCGTTAGGTCCTGGGCTTTTCTTTGTTGCCAGGTATTTGATCACTGATTTAATCTTTATGGCATTTACAGGTCTGTTCAGACTTCCTATTTCCTAATGATTCAAGCTTAGTAAGTTGGGTGTTCTAAGAATTCACCCATTTCATCTAGATTACTCATACAATAATACATTATTCATATCTTCTTATTGCTGTAAAATCAGTAGCCTCCCTTTTTCATTTCTGATTTTATTTTAGAGCCGTCTTTCTCGTATTAGTCAATCTAGCTAACGGTTTGTCAATTTTGTTAATATCTTCAAAGAACCAAATCTTTTTTTTTTTTTTTTTTTTTTTTTTGGTACTGGGGATCGAACTCAGGACCTTGTGCTTTCGAGGCAGGCGGCGGCACCACTGACGACACCCCCAGGCCCTCCTTCAGCATTCCTGTAAGGTAGGTCTAGATGTAATGAATCCACAGCTTTGGTCTGGAAATGTCTTTTTTCTTCTTCTTTTTTGAAAATGTCTTATTTTTGCCGGATAACTTTTGATCAGCAATTTGTTGTTGTTTTTGTTGTTGTTTTAGGCAGGGTCTCACTGCGTAGTTCAGGCTGGCCTTGAACTCACTAGGTAGCCCAGGCCAGCCTCAAACTCGGTGATCCTTCTGCCTTAGTCTCCCAAGTGCTGGGATTGCAGGTGTGCACAATCATACCTAATTTATCTTTAAATATCTTATCCCACTGCCTTCTGGCCTGCAAGGTTTTTGCGGAGAAATCCACTGACAATATTATAGAATCTGTCTTCAAGTCTTTGACTTGACATTTTGATTATAATGTCTTAGTTTCGGTCTCTGGGTTTATCCTACTTGAGAAAGTTTTGACCATTTTCTTCAAAAAGCTGCCCACCTCTTCTTCTTCTGTTCTGTGAGTCTCATAGTATTTTACTGGTTTACTCACTGTCGTGTGGTAAATGCCTTAGTTTTGGCATTTTTGTTCTTTTCTCCTTGTGCATGTCAGACTTGATAACTTCAAATGACTGTTCAAGTTCTTTAATTCTTTCAAAGCTGCTGTTGAATTTCTCTAGTGCACTTTTGTTATTACATTTTCAGCTCCAGAATTGACAGTTTTTCTTATTGTTGTTATTCACGTATCATTTTCCTGCTTTTGTGTAGTCGTCTGTGGGTTCTCCTTCAGCGCACTAAGCACATACACTACAAGAGCATTGTGTGAAAGCGCTTGGCATAGAAGCCAGAGCCCTGTGTTTCTTTAGGCTCACTTTCTGGTCCCTTGACTAGGCCTGGTCTCCCTGTTTCTTTGATGAATATCGAGCACCTGAAAGACAACTACTGCTTCCTGTCTCTGCCGGCTTCCTCTGTGTAGGGAATCAGGCCCTCCTGACCCTTTCCAGGGGCGTGGGACATGCCAGCCTTCCCTCATTTAAACGTGCTTTCACCCCAGCGCCCCTGTGTACTTGCTATTTCTGGATGTTCTCATTGCAGTAGGAGTCGTGTGCCACCTTCTTCTGAAGAACTTGGGCGGTGCCTCCTGTTCTGCCCATAATCTCTTCCCCAAGTCACCTGAAGTTCTGTCACCCCCCACAGCTCTCTTGCAGTGGCACCCACAACTGCCTTCAGAATCCTCCAACCCCAAGTGGCAGCTATGCTGCGGCGGTGGGCAGAGCTCCAAGGCAGACAGGGCACAAACCAGTCCCCCGCATGGCCTAGACAGCAGAACGCGCTGCAAGAGTTCACCCTTCCCTTCCCATCCCCAGGAAGGAGCTGGGGTGTGGGTGGTGGCAGATGGATGCACCATCTCTGGATGAGGCATTCATTTTGCCGCCGCCACTGCTGAGCCAGTTTCTAGAGTTTTCACAGAGCTACTTTGGTTCATGTACCGTTTTCCGTTCTGTGTCTCTGGGCGGGGCGGTGAGGGCCTGGTGCTTCCTACTCCACGCCCTGCTGATACCACTGTCTTCCCTTGGATTTTGATCAAGATGTTTTCACTATGCCATGTTCTGTATCTTGTCCAGCGTTAGAAGCTGTCCCACTAGAAGGGTTGTTTTGAATTAGCTTGTATAAATGCAGATATTCCTCATGTAACGACTTTAATGACCTACCTGTTCAATGATTGCTCAGACCTATGACTTGTCACAAACACCACATTTTCTCATTCTGGAACTTTTAGACATGTTGGGTCCTCTCCTACCATTTTCCTATCGTATTTCCCCATTTGCTAATCTTTTTCCTCTGACATTGAATCTGTTAAGTTTTAAATTTCTGTGAAAATTAATTCTTCAGGTCTGGGCATTCTGCTTATCATTTTTCAGTGTTTCTTTGCCGCCACCTGCACAGTATAGGGTCCAAAGCCAGGGAGAGCGGTGGGAGATGAAGAAAATTGGAAAACAATAAGAAAGGAGGCTATGTACTGGGTATATACCAAAATTATGCTTATAGCTGGGACCAGGTGGGACCGCAGCCTGCTGAGCTCATGGCCGCCCGGCATCCAGCGCGGTCTTTATGTATAGTGTAAGACAAACAGGAAGCGAAGGCAGGGTAACTAGTGCCATGTGGCCTACGTGGCCTGGGCTGAGCCATCCAGGGTCTACCTTCTGTCTACTCTGCGGAGAGAGGGAGTGAGGGTGAGGTGCAGGCATCTTCAGGCTCGGTCCACAGCATTTTGGTCTTTAATGATCTCCTGAAGCCCCTTGTTCTGGCTTCCGGGGGGCTCAGTGGGCGTGTCTTGCTGTTTGCCATGGTCGCTGTTGTCTGTACCTGTGACACTGGTGGAAGGTGGGCTTCTAGGCACTGAACGTGGCATTCACGCAGCTCCTCTAGTGACAGGTCTGTGGTTACAGGTGGCCAGGTGATTTTTTTTTTTTTTTTGGAGACGGGGTCTCGCTGTGTAGTTCAGGCTGGCCTTGAACTAGGGCTCTTCCTGCCTCAGCCTCCCCAGTGCTGGGATTATAAGCATGTGGCACCACGCCCAGCTTCCAGGTGACTTTGAGGGTGCTCCAGACACAGCACAGCAGGCTTTGGACTTGTCTCTTTCTGCTGAATGCGTCTTTGCATCTCCCTTTAGTGTGGACTCCCGGCTCCCTGTACAATGATCGAGTGTGCGTCCTCCCTGGTAGGGGCTAAGAGAAAGGGAGGGAAGCACATACCCGGCCAGGGTCAGTGTGCCTGTGGGCCTCACTTACTGCACTGTGGAGCAGTGACTAGGGGCACCCTGGGTGCACAGGTGGATAGAGGTGGCCGCCCCGGGTGTCACAGGCATCCTGGAGGCAGAGGCACGGGCACAGTCACTGCCCTTGCTCGGGGACCCTCGGTGGCACCAAAAGAATGGGCAGGGTCTCTCTTGCCCGGGGGCCCCTCTGGGTGGCCCCCACGAGGCTTGACCTTGCACTCACCACCCGGAAGCAGGTCCCCAGGCTGGAGTGGAGGTCGTGGAAGGCGGCCTGGCAGAGGGAGCTCTGTCCCGGGCTTGGCTGTTGTCCTCTGTGGCCCTACCGTCCCCAACCACCTGCAGGGACAGACACAAGACTCAGGCCTCCTGCAGCCCCTTCTCTCATGGGCAGACTCAGCAGACACACAAAGGGGTCCCAGGGAAGCTTCCCAGAGCGAGTTCCCCTGGCCCCGGGTCTGCTGAACCTCCGTCTCACCTGCCAGGCCTGGGCCAGCTCCGCAGGCTCGACCGGAGTGCCATCTATCAGCGTGAGCTCGTCACCTGCCTCACTGTCGTTGGTGCCCAGGAGGCCGGCATAGATACTTTGGGGTGGGAGCGGGACAGGCTGTGTCCCTGCGACGGCACGAAGTGTGTGGGGCACCGCCTGCAGCACCCCACCCAGCCCACACCAGGCCACAGACAGGGGCAGGAGCGGGCGAGAAGGGAAGGGGCTGACGACCTCGGTGTCCCTTCCTGCCCTGTCATGGCGGTCACCGTGTTCCTTGGTCACCAGCTGGTAGAGAGCACCGTGAGAGCTGACCTCACTCTAGAGCAGCCTGGGCCTTTGCCAGCTCGTCTGTAAATGGGATGGGAACTTCCAGGACGAAGGAGTGTAGATCTTATATGTGTTATGCTACAGACGAGGCCAGTGAGTGGGGTCTTCACCGGTGTCATCACCCCCAGAGGAGGGACTGTCCCTGCAGGGCACGGGCCAGTGAGGTTCCCCCTACTCAGAGCCTCTGGACTAAGCCATGCAGGGTCGGCTCAGAGGCCCGTGTCTCCCTCAGTCCTGGCGGTCACTGGACGAGCCTCTCTAGACAGGGCCGACACTGTGAGACCCAAACCCACGGTGGTACCAGAGGCCCGGGATCAGGCCGCAAAGGCCAGCACGCACGTCACAGGAGACGGAGACATCGACCTCACTGGTCAGCACAACCTCCTCTTCTCGGCAGAGGGCAAATCAGGGTATGGACAGCTGTGCCCCAGCAAGGAGTCGTACAGCACATGGGGGTGATGCCCATCTCCAAGTACCACCCCCGGGAGGCACTGACCTGCAGGCTGGGGTAGAGGACGAGGGTTGTATGGTTCAGCTCCATGGGCAGGGCCCCGAGCCCACCAGCTTAGCCACAGAGAGAATGTGTTGTGAGCAAAGTCCTTGGCCAGCAGGGGGCTGCTGCAGTGGGCAGTGCGGTCCCACACCCAGCCATCGAAGGTCACCACGTGCCGGGCCCCGGCCACCATGGTGTGGTCTGGGGAGAGGAGCCAGGGCAGGCTGAGCAGACAATAGCTGGCCCCCGATGTCAGTGTGCCCCAACCTCGAGGGAGACTCCTCCCCTCCACCAGCCTCAGGCTGACCCCACCCACATAAACCCCTCCGGGCCGGCCTGGAGCCACCCTGGCTCTATCAAGGGCTGCAATCCTTACCCACCCCAGTGGTGCTGCCTGGGCTTCACATAGTCAGAAACGGAGTCCTAGAGAGGTCAGCGGAGTTGGAGGTCATCCAGCAAGGCTGAGTAGGATGCACACTTCCCCCAGGGTTCCTAGAACTGCCCCAGTCCCAGGAGGACGCTTGGCTGAGGGCCCAACCTTACAGCAAGTCTGGACCCAATTAGCAGCCTTCCGCTGTGCTGCAACTGGAGGTTGGCCTTCTGCTTCCCCGGCAGGGCCCATGGGGAAGGGGCTGGCCTGGCGCCTGACCGCTCTGCACACCCCTCTGCTGGGCCTGGGATTGGTTCTTAAATTCTGGACAGAGGTCAGGCTCTGTGTCCCCAAGTGACCTCAGAAGGCCAGCACCCTCGAGGCCTAGCACAGTGAGACTGAGCTTTTGCGGGCTTCCCTGGCACCTGGCCGTGGAGGCTCCCACAGAGCAGAGGGGTTCCCAGGGCAGCACTTAGTCCAGCGGGCTCCCCGCAGGTGGTGGCCAAGCCCGTGCCACTCACCCAGCACGCGGGCTCTGTACAGCTCTCGGAGCAGCCGCAGCAGCTCCTCCCCCAGGCAGCTGGTTACCTGGACCACGTCCAGGGGCTCATCCGCTGCAGGCAGCAATGGCAGCATCACCACCGTGGAGCAGTCCCCGGAGGAACAGGCAGGAGACCCCTCCGGTCAGGACCGACCTTCTTTTGCTGTGGGACATTGGTTAGCAGGAGCAGTGGCACCTCTCTTAGGGCCCTGGCCTGTTGTCAGGAGCCGAGCGGAGGTGGCCGGGCACAGAAGCAAAGAGCCCTGTTATCAGGACCCCGCTGTCTGGCCTCATGCAGCCCCGCCATGGGGGTGGGGTGCAGACACCCGGGCCCACGCCTGCACGCTGTATCGTGGCAGACACAGGGACATCCACCATGGAGCTGTGGTCACTGAAAAGTTCTATAGTTGAGAGGAGGTCTGGGAGCCTTCTCAGGATGTAAGACAGGGGTCAGGCCACCCTCAGCTCACAGGAGGGTTGTGGAGGGTGCAGGGAGTGGGGTGGCCCAGGGCCCTCCCTTCCGCTTGTGCCCCTTCACTGCACCCCACCCATTGGCATGGCTCCCACTCTCACCAGGTGGCCCCTACTCCTGCTTTTCACATGAGCCAAGGGAGATTTTGGATTTGGGGGGTGTTGAGACAGGCTCTCGCTAGTGGAGGGTAGTTCAGGCTGGCCCGCAGCTTACTGTGGATCCCAGGCTGGCCTTCCTCAGCCTCCCAAGTGCTGGAATTACAGACGAGCGCCACCACACCTAGCTAAAGGGAGCTTTTTAAATGGAAAGTTGGTCATGTCCTTCCCCAACTCAAACTGTTCTGTGTGTTCCCATCATAGACCTGAAGCCCTTGGCCCCGGGAGCCATCGATCCTAAGCTCCTCTACCCTCCCTCCACCACAGCGTGCTCCAGCCCCACCAGCTTCCTGTGTTCCTCAAGCAGGCTGGCACGCACCCGCCTCTGGGCCTTTGCACTGGCCCCGCCCAGAACTCCTGCCTCACCTCCTTCAATGCCCGGCTCAGAGTCCACCTCCTCTTCAAAGCCACCCACGGCTCTACCACGGATGGCGCCGTCCACCCACAGGGCTGCCTGCCAGGGGACGCAGCACTGCCCCTAAACCCACACCACGCAGCAGGCCACAACCAGCCCACGGTTATGGTCTGCAAGCCAAAAATGGCTTTTCTGTACTTAAAGGTATTTAAAATAAGCTAGAATGAGCAAGTCACGGAGCCTAAAATGCTCACGGTCAGGCCTCCAACAGGGAGCACGGCCCACCGTGTTCATCTCATTCGGCCCCTGAAACATTCGCATGCAGAGTGTGCCCGTCAAAGCCCTGAGGAATGAGGACTAAGCCTCAGTTTCCTCACGTGTAGAAGGGGACGACAGATGCTTCCGGGGCAGGGCCGTGGGCTGTGCAAGGGGCTCTAGGTGGAGAGGTGCAGCTTGGCCTCTGTGTGGGCAGAGCCACAGTGGCCACCCCGGTCCCCGGTTACCTGGCTGAGAAGCAGAGCCTCCTCAGTGCCCTCGAGAGCACGGCTTCAGCCCAAGACAGGCCTGCTGGGCGGCCTGGGTGGGCAGGGGGAGCAGTCAGGGTCACCGTCACTGGCCAGGCCACCCCCACCCCCTTCACCGCACCTTACCAGCTCCAGATGGGCCTCAGTCCCCGACCTCCATCGGTGGGGGCACCCAGGCCTGCAGCCACCCGCGGGCCACTCGTACCTGCTCCAGCCATACCCGGCCCAGGGGCTGCGGTGTCACGCCGAACAGGCATCCTTCAGTGGGGCCAGGGGCCCTGCAACAGCCCACCGCCGCCTGCCCCCAGCCCTGCCGCTCAAGCCAAGGAAACCGGGCCTGCTCAGGAGAAGCAGGGCTGGAGGCGCTGCAGACGAGAGGGCTGTCCCCTCAAAGGCCCTGCCACAAGGCTGGCGCTTGTCTGGAGCCGGAAACTGGCCTATTATTGAGTCCTCAGCTGTCTGCGGGTGGTGTGCTTTACCCTGCGTACCTGCTGGACACAGCCTCGGGGCCAGCAGTAATGGCTGCCCATGCGACAGCCCCGACCAAACCCGGGACGCTGTCTGCCGGTGTTGTCACAGGCATGTAAGTGCATCCTGTGTGATGGCACCGCGGAATGGTGCGGGCCTCTGGGTACTGGATGTTTCCTAAGCAGGGCAGTTAGCTTGGGACCTAGAGGAGGGCAGGGACATCCTGCACGGCGATGAAGGCGTGTGGGCAGCAGGCCTCCTTTGTGACCTAGACAACGTCCGGTTGTGGTCCTGAGTGCAGGGTGCGCCGTGCCTGCACTCGGGGTCCAGCTCAGTCTGCAGCTGCTCCGGCTCCATGTGCAGCCCCTCCAGGTGCCCACTGCCTGGCTGCTCGCCTGTACGTCCCCCAGCCCAGCCTGGGACAGTGCAGCAGGAAGCCCACCGTGCTGTCCAGGGCACCCAGTGGTGGCACCAAGGCAAGAGCAGTGTGGAGGCCTAGGACACCGCACTCCAGACCCTCCTGCTGGGTACAGGGGACACAGGCCTGAGTGGGCCACACACACCTCCCTGGTAGCCCAGTCTACCCACCAGCTGCGGCGACCTTCTCACCTCGTCAGCCACGCCTCGGAGCTTCTCCTCCAGCTGGACTTGCACCTGGGACCCAGCTCTGCGCTCCTGGTCTATGGAGACAGGAACAAGCTGGGGCTCTAGGGCCACGTGGGAAGGAAGTGGACAGAAGGCTCTCACAGCCAGCTGCAGGGCCTGGGATGGTGTGGGCCGTGCTCTGGGGCCATCGGTGCTGGTTTTCTGGGCACGGAAGCACCAGAAGGGTTCAGGGAGCCTGGCACTCCGGCCCCTGGCCCGCCCGGGCCTCTCACCTCCACATGGTTCAGCAAGGGCCCCGGGCAGCCATGCGCTGCCAGGCAGAAGCTCTGGTTGGCAGCCTGCAGCGCCAGGTGTCCCAGCCTAGAGCGGGGCCTCCACCTCCGCTGCCCACCTGTGGGCATGTGCCTGCCGCACCACGCTGTCCCCCCTCTGCTCCCTGGGGGCAGCAAGGGACCTGTGGTCTCACCCATGCCTTCTCCATCTGCCCCCAGCTGCCCTCTCCTGTACCACACAGCCGGCTGTAGCTCCGCAGTGGTCCAGCCAAAGCCTCAAAGCCCTAGGATGCGAGGGCCTTGAGCTGCCACCTGAAGCTCCCATGTACCCGTCTCCAGCAGTGGGACCAGACCCTCCCAGGGTCACCCAACCTGGCAGTTAGCATGTGGGACAGGTTGCCACAGAATCCTAACAGGGGCCTTGGGGTTCCAAGCACCCCACCTGTCTTCTGTGGCACCACAGTGGGGCCTGTCCCAGCTAGCTGAGTAGGACCTGGCCACCTCTCCTTACCCTCCTTGTGGGCCACAGAGGCTTGAAGACAGCTGGGGACCTGAAGACAGCTGGGGACCTTCAACACAGCCTCAACCACCCCCCTCCCGTCCTGTCTGTGCTTCCCTCCACCTGGGCCCGGGTTTGGGAGGCCGAGGTGGAGAGTCAGCCCTACAGGCTGACCCACTGCGCTGAGGCCTGAGCTGCAGGGAATGGCGGGAAAGCAGCGGGCACCCCACAGCCCTGGGGTGCGGGACCTCTCCCCTCTCCCTGTTGCAGGGCTCAGAATCCTCTCCAGGTGCAGAGAGTCCCAGGGGAAAACTCAACAGCATGGTGGCGCCTTCATCCAGGTGGCTTAAAGCTTCCTGCCACACTCCAGAGGCAGGTTAAACGGTCTGGGGGTCCCTGCGTACCAGCCAGTACCTGGTGTGTCTATGTGCAGCCCGGCCTTTCTACATTTGCACCAGAGCCGCTGCAAAGGTCTCAGCACACTCAAGGAGACCCTGTGGGCACCTCCTGCATCAGGCCTGGTCACCGAGGGGAGCAGCCAGGTCCTTCAGGGAGAGACACGTCAGGGCTGGTGTTGCGGGGGATGGGACAAAGTCAAGAAAGGCTGTGGAGCCCCTGGAGAAGGTGACACCCTGCAGTGGGGAGAGGAGAGCCATCCCTGGCCTGTATTCTAGTTCACACAGCCAACAAGCTGTGCAACTTCGAATCTGAGCCACCCTCTCTCAGCGGCCTTAGCCTCAAAATCTATAATGTGATATAGAGCAGTGGTTCTTAAAACACGGCAAGGATTTGAATCACCCTCTGAGAGAGAGAAGCGGGGTGCTGGAACAGATATATAGGTGGTGTTGAAGTCTGAATCCGCCAGGGCCTGTTAATGTGATCTCATTTGGAAATAAGCTCTTTGTAGATGTAACTGAGGAAAGACGAGGTCATACTGGACGGGAGTGGACCATGTGCCCCAGGGCTGCTGTCCTTGTAAGAAGGCTACGGCAGACTGGAACGACTGCCCCAAGCCAACACCTCCAGGACACCAGAAACTAGAGGCAGCAGGGACGCACCCTCCCCGAGAGCCGCTGCCTCCTTGCTGACAATTTGGGGCTTATGGCATTCACAACTGAGACAGAAGTCTTATCGTAAGCCCCTAAACTGGTATCATCTGTCACAGTGGCCCAGGACTCTTAACAGGTGCTAAGTACACACAGGCTCCTTCCTGAGAACCCTGGGTGCGGGGCGGGGCTGCAGCCCAGGGACACTCAGGAAACCCACAGGCAACCTGACGGCGCCAACCCCGGCCAGCAGCTCAGCCCCTCCTGGCACTGCTGGGTAAGGACCCGTTACCTGCTATGGGGGTGGGTGCAGCCTGACCTCCCTGAATCTGTCCCTCGCTGTCCCGGGGCTACCAATAAGACAGAGCGAGACTTCTATCTTCCGCAGGCCCCAGGGCGGGGCCAGTGACACAGGCAGGAATCACCAAGCGCTGCTCAGGATGGAGAAGGCAGAAAAGTGGCCCTCACCACGTGCCGGCATACGCCAGCTCAGTGCTCTCACCCCCAGCCGCGGACTCTGGCACGTGGAGGGGACTCCACAGGAAAATCCTGAAACAGCCAGAGCTGCTGGGCCAGGGAACCCCAGCCCAGAAGTACAGTCCGGTTCCGGATGCCAGGGAAGGGAGGGAAAATTCAGGCCCAGGGGTTCAGGGTCCCCCAGAGTGAAGATCTGGCCCCAAGCCAGGGGCTGGCCCCAAGCCTGGGGCTGGCCTGCAGTTCCGGTTATGACCACTGGGTGGCAGGGGAGCCCAGGCAGTGGATCACTGCCCAGCGAAGACAGGGACACCAGGCACCTCTCCCCAGTGCAGTCCAGAGCCAACACTCACTTCCAGCTCCCAGGAGAAGTCGGATGCATGGGGGCTGCTGTGGTTGTGGAGGATCAGGGTGAGATTCAGGCCATGGTCCAGGTCCGGGGAGAGGCCCAGATGGCAGTAGGAACTCAGCAGGAGCTGCCGGGGGTCCAGGCTGTGCGCCCTGGAGACAGACAGGGCCTGGTGGAAAGCCCCAAGCTGGGAGGCATGGAGCTGCAGGGATGGTAGCTTCTTCTCCCCACCATGCCCATCCATGAGAACGAGGGCAGCAGCCTGGGGGGGTCTCCCAGCCTCCACTTCTGCCCCGCCACAACCCTCCCATGCCTGGCAGCAGGACAGG
>NW_022900946.1:13315147-13349373 GCF_012274545.1 Fukomys damarensis | reverse complement strand
GGGGGCCCCCCCCCCCCCTCCCGCCCCGCCACAACCCTCCCATGCCTGGCAGCAGGACAGGCCTCTAAGAAATGCAAATCCAACCCTGCCTCACACAGAGACTCATTTTCCCTGCTGAGAAGAGGGCCACCGAGCCCCAGTGTGGGACCTCAGCAGACAGAGCCAGGGTCCCAGCCGCTGCCGGGACTCCAGGGCAGGACGACACGGTGGACACCGAGGGCGGGGCCCACAGCCTCAGGAACGGGAGGCATGCAGGGGGCGGGGGGGTCTGCAGGGTCCGCCGCCCGTTTCTCCAGGCCTGTCCCTCACACCCAGGTGGGCAGAGATGCCGGGGGAGACCCCATCCCAGGACCCGGCTCCCCCACCATACCTGAGTCCTCACCCTCTGCTCCCAGCAAGTCTGAGGGGCTCCCGTGTGCTGTACTCCGCTGTCAGCTGAGCATGGATTGTTCTCACTGTACAGATAGGGAAACCAGGGGCCGGGCCCGGGGCCCCTGAGCCGGCACTGTGAGCAGTGGCAGGGCCTGTGGCTAACCTCGTAGTCCACGTTCTGCTGCAGCCAGCCGCTAAGCTCGGCTGGGGTGGGGCGTGAAGGCGCCCTCCCCTATCTCTGACTGCTGCTCCATCCCTGGCTTTTCCTGAAATTCCCTAGCTT
This sequence comes from Fukomys damarensis, assembly GCF_012274545.1. Lineage (NCBI taxonomy): Eukaryota > Metazoa > Chordata > Mammalia > Rodentia > Bathyergidae > Fukomys > Fukomys damarensis. The sequence goes on along the minus strand of NW_022900946.1, from coordinate 13,348,718 downwards.
TCCACCCACAGGGCCTTTGCACCTGCCATCCTCCAGCTCCACACAGCCGGCTCCTTTCCATCCCTGGGTCCCTCCCCAGGGACCCTCACTGGCCCAGCCCATCAGACCCTCAGCGCACCCTTGGCTTGCTTTGTGGTGCTCATGGCAACTGAGTGCTTTCTCATTTGTTTGGGTGCTGCCTCTTTGGCCTGACCCGCTGTCGTCCACTTCACAGATGAGAAAACTGCTCAGAGAGGCCACACACCAGGTGCCACTGTCCAGCTGCCCCGCTCACCCTGAACACCCGAGGCGTCCACGTAACAGGGAATGTGTCAAGGACGCTTGGAGATCCCATGGCAAATGCTTTCCTTAGGCGCAGGTCCATGCTGCCGACAGACACACAGCAGGTGCTTAACGGAGCACGGCTGGAGGAACGGGCGAGGGCAGGACCCTTGAGGTGCCCAGCCTCGGACGCCCGGCTCTGGGGTCCCTGTCATCTTCCTCCCAGCCACTGCGAAGCTCTGCTCCCCTGATAGCTCTGCACACCACCCCTGCTGCTGCCGAGGACCCTGGCCTCAGTGCCAGCAGGGCAGGGAGAAGAGGTGGGCCAGGGCCAGGCGCATGGCCACCTTACCCTTCCTCGGCTGCAGGGCGGAGAAGATCACCACCTAGGAGGGTTAACCCTAACCCCAGCCGGCCCGGCGCACTGCTGCCACACCGAGGTGGAAGGAGAGCAGCCCGCTGAGGCTGGTTGACGGGGTGGGTGTGGGGACTCGGGATGGGCGGGCTCGGGCACAGGGCAGAGCCCAGCCTCGCCCAACCCCGGCGCCCCCTCCAGTCTGGCTGGTGACTTCTGCCTGCCTGAGCGCTCAGAGCTCCGGCAGGAGGTGGCAGCAGTGCTGTGGCAGGGGGGGATGCAGCTGGGGGCGAGGGCCACTGGGAAGTGGGTGGCAGAGAGCGGCCTGCGAGCTGAGGACAGTGCTCAAGACGAGGGCACAGGGGACCCCAAGGGGACACCAACTTGGGCAAGTTCTCCCAGGCTCAGCGCACCACCCCGCTGATACACCCTGCTGTCTCTGGGGAGCCCCAAGGCTCCCTCTTGCCTGATTGGGCTCCTTCACCTAGAGGCAGGATCCACTCCCCCAGCCTGGCCCGGTGCTGGCCTCACGACCTGAGGGGGTTTGGTGAGGTCAGTGGGGCCCCAAGCTGGAACTTTAGCTTTAAGGGGCATCAACTTCCTCTTCCTCTCTTGCTCCCCCACCCAGCCACCACTGGACAAACCCGGACTGGCCCATGGGCAGCAACACCATGCTGCTCCAGCTGATGCTGTTAGATCGGGGAGCAGCCAGCCAGTCCTCAGGTGGGTCAGTGGAGCCAAGAGCTTCCCAGATCGGCAGCCTCGTGAGCAAAGATGGAGGCTTTCAGCCACCATGACCCAGGACAATTTGTTACACAGCAGTAGCTGACAGATGCAGCCCATGCCCCTCAGGAGCACCCACTGTGCCTCAGCTGGGCACCCCTGCCCTCACTCCATCCTGGGCTGTGACACAGGAGGACCTCATAGCTGAAGCTTCCCTGCAGACAGGCTGCACCCCAGATTTCACCCCTGCATGGTGGGCAGACTGAGCACTCTGCATGAAGCCCCACCGCTCACAGGTCAAGCAAAAGCCCAGGGAGTTGTGCCTGGAGGCATTGCCATCATCAGCCTGGGGGTGGCAACCCCTCCTGTCCCCCCAGGCAGAGCCAGAGCCCCAGCCCAGGCTCCAGACAAGGTGTGGAACTGCAGGCTGCTCAGCCCCGCAAGGGCTACATGCACAGCACACACCCACATGCAGGCACCAGCTGCCCTGGCTTGCTGAGGATCTGTTCCTCCCCATCCTCTCCCCTGGTACATAGGTGGCAAAGGTGACTGGGAGAACCCACAGGCTACCCAGCAAGCTGTGCCCCACGCCGGGGTCCGTGCTGTCCCCACAGCTGTCCTTGGGACACCTGCCCTTCCATCCTAAGGGAAACCCCAGCTCCTCATGTGACCACACCCCTGGCAGTCTGGCCACACTGGCCTCACTGCTGCTGCTCTATCCCAGGCTCACGACCACCCCAGGGCCTTTGCACCTGCTCCCTCTGCCTGCAGTGCTGCTCCTTGCATCTCCACCTTGCCAGCTCCATGTCATTCAGGTCTCTGCTTGGACGTCACCTCCTCAGAGAGGCCTGCCAGTCCACCACCTAACCCTGTACCTCCACAGTCACACTTGACAGGTTTCCCACTCACCGCTCGTCTCTGAGGGCCTGGACCTGGCCACCTTGTTTCCCAAGGGGTCCCCAGTGCCTGGAACAGCAGCTGGGACAAGCCACTGCCCACCGAAGGCTTGCTGAGGAAGCAACTGTGGGCTGGGCCAGCAAGAGCCCTGGGACATCCACCCCGCAGGCTGAGGTTCTTGGCAGGCTTGGGGACCAGCCCAGAGGGACTCCCATTGAAAGCCACCTCCTGGCCGTTCCAGAGCACCGTCTGGTGCAGGACCTGGGACCCCTGGGCATGCCTCTGGGGTGTGCAGGACCAGCTCCCTGGCAAGGGCGGGCAGCATCAGAGTAGAGGCGGGAGAACAGGCTGCAGAGAAGGGAACGTGTGCGGATCCTTCACAGCTTATCGCGCGGTCACATTGCCAGGGGGTCACAGAGCCAAATGCTCCCTAATGACCAGAATTTGGCTGGAGGAGGAAGAACATCCTGTGAGAGGCCGGCCAGCTCTCAGCTCTGCCTGCATGCAGTGTGGTCCGGGGCAGGTCTCCTATGCTCGCTGAGCCCCACTTTGCTCGTGTGTCAGATGGGGGCAAAAAAACCAGTGCCAAGCCAGGCATGGTGGCACACATCTACGAGCAGTCCGGGAAGCTGAGGCAGGAGGATCTCCAGTTCAAGCCCAGCCCGGACCACACAGTGACATAGGGAGGCTCTTTGTCAAAATAAAAAGAGGGCTGGGAATGGAGCTCAGTGTGAATGCCCTGGATTCAAACCCCAGTACAGGAAAAAACAAAAACCAGTGCCAGGCTCTAAGGGAAACTCTGGATGACAAGCTCAACCCGGGGCCTGACCAGGAGGGAGCTCCCGGGCTCAGTTTCCCCAGTATGGAGGGACAGGTACGATGCCCCAGCCCAGCAGCCAGCCCCAGGCACACAGGTGGGGCTCCCAGGTGGGTGGGGAGAAGTCAGACAGGCGATGTGACAGGGTGACAGCGGTGACCACCAGAAATACTCAAGGGGCAGAGGAAGCTGGGGGGTGAGGCAGGGGGTACCTGGGCTGGAGGGCACTGCCCAGGACTGCCAGGGGCTGGTTTTCTCCTAAATGTCTCAAACACCCATAGCCACTGCCCCCACCCTGACCCCTTTCACGGTTCCTCAATGGTCTCTCTGCTGCCACCTGTAGGCCCCTCTCCGCAGAGCAGCCAGAGAGATCAGATTTCATCAGGCCTCCAAGGCTCGCAGGATCAATCCAGCCTTCAAACAGAACAGAATGGTGCCCCTAGCTTCCACCACACCCCACCCAGAAGCTTGGCTCCAGTCCACTAGCTCCTTGGCCATTTTTCAAACTAATTCATACCCCAGGCCCTTTGCACGTGGTGCTCCTGCCTAGAAGGCTCTTCCCTCACATTTTCAAATGGCTGACACTTGTCACTGGGGTGTCACTTAAGTGTCTCCTCAGGGGTGCCTTTCCTGGCTACCTGGGATAAATCAACCTCAGTACATGGTCATCGCCTTGTTTTGTTTTTTCACAGCAAACATCATTTATCACCATTTGGCATTGCAGTATCAGTGCTGGGGGTCAAACCCAGGGCCTTTACACCCCCAACCTTCATTTGTGTATTTTTGAGACAGGGTCTTGCAAAGTTGTGCAGGCTGAGTTCAAACTTGTGATCCTCCTGCCTCTGCCTGTGTGCCATGCCTGGCTCGTATTTTCTTATTTACATAATATTATTTTGTCAACTACTCCCACCAGACTGTACCCTTGATGACAGTCAGGAGTCCGAATCGTGTTCTAAGCCACGTCCCAACTTCTGGAGCAGTGCCAGACATGTAGTAGATGCTCAATTAATAACGCAGAAAGGAGGGAAAGATGAATAGGAGAAACAACTGAGAATCCATCCCAGCAAGCCTGCCCACTCCACAGGCTGGCTGCACTGGGTCTTCCCAGGAAACTGCACTTCGAGCAATTCTTCTTTTCACAAAGGACTGCTGCAGGTGACCCCTGGCCTGCCTGCGCCATTCCCCACTTACCTGGGGAAGGTCTGCTCCAGCTTGATGGTGGTGGTGAGACGGCCTCAGGGGCCAACAGGCTGGTGCTGACGTGCAAACGATGGTCTTCACTCCTAAGTCAGAGGTGCCCTAGGCCTCACCCTTAGAAGACTGCAGCTGGTCAGAGGAGAGCACATGTGAGATTTCATTATGTCTGTGATGAATATTCAGGCCGATCCTGGCTCAGGCTACAGGCCCTGCCTCCCACAACTCCAGACCCAGGAGAGCTGGAGCTTCCTGGTCTGGACAAACTCCAGCGAATGAGGGTCTAGAGCCTCTGCTTAGGCCGGCAGGTGTGGCCACGGCCCCATCTTTCAGCTTTCTTCCGATCCCCTTTCTGCTGTAACTGCCTTGAAGACAGCTGCTGGCCTGAGGCCAACGGTAAGAATTCTAGTTGCAGTACCGCTCTCGGCAGCAGGGGGCAGTGTAGCAGAGGATAATGCGCAGGGCTCGGCTTCAGAGAGACCTGGGTCTGTCCTATGTGGGAGTGATCGAGAGCTGCCTCCTAAGCCACTCAGCCTTAGCCTTCTAATCTGAAAAATGAGGATAATGATACCTACTTTACTAATGGATCATTGTGAAAATCACATGAAAGAATGCGCCAAGTTCGGGCTGGCTGAATAGCAGACTCACTTAGGCAAGAACTAAAATATCGATCCTGGGCTCCTGCTTGAGACCCATAGAAACAGAATCTCTGGGAAGAGCATCAGGAGTTGGTATTTACACGGGGCTGGCCAGATGCACAGATGGTTACCGTGTAAAACCGTTCAACATGGCATCTTGAGCAAGCTATCGGTCAAATATAGATTTTTGTAAACGAGCTGCCCAGATGTGTTCAAACTGTCAGCGCAGAACTGTTGAAGGTGGTTAAGGATAATGCTTGAAACATACAAATATACGATGGGCAAAGAGCAGCGTGAAAAAGTACGATGTGGGTAAGAGTTCACCGTAAAAGCATCTCAGTTTTTTGCTGCCAGAAAGTTTCATTATAAAACACTGGTAGGGAAGGTGAGGTTGAGCCAGAAAGTTCTGGACCAGGAGTCGCCCCCCAGGTCAATTTGGTCTACAGCTGGATCCTGTAAAGTTTTCTTGTCACACAGTCACGTCCGGTCCCTGACACGTTGTCTGTAGCAGCTTTTGTCCACAGTGACGGGGCAAAGTCTGCAAGAAAGATGGGATGAGCGGTAAAGCCAAAAATAAATCACTGCCTGGCCCTTGCTAGTGAAAGTTTGCAGGCTTCTGCTCTGGATTAAGGAAATTAGACACAGGGCAACTAAGTGTGCTGTGTGACCCTGGCTTGCATCCTGCATTTAAATCCTGAGTTGAATGTTTGAAAGACCATTACTGGGACCCTGGGAAATGTTATTATGAGCTATATTTAGGTAACTGCTATTTCAATATTAAACGCGCCGAATTTTGTAGCAGCACCATGTTCTGTTAAAGAACCCTTGCTACAGTGTTTAAGACCCTCGCCGCAGCATTTACTACTAAAGAAAGAGGTTCGGCAGCTCCAGTGACTCCACGAAACTCAACAATGCAGAAAAACGCACACGAACACTGGTACAGACTTTTATGACGGGGCTCTGCGTATTTGCCATCCTCTGGTAACTGCTGAAATATGGGTTGAAGTTATCCAAAGAGAAGCAGAGACGTTCCCCGCGTGAGCGTGCAGTGCTGGGGAGACTGGGAAGCGCACACACAGCAGGGCCTGCCAGGAGCCAGGCGGCCTGTGTGCTCGCTCTCTCCCCCACTGAGCAGCTTGTATGTGCCAGGCCCTGGGCCGGATGTGGTGTGCCCACCAAGAAGCAAGGCAGAAGAGGTGACACGGTGACAACACAGAGGCAGGGGGAAGCCGGGGGGAGTCGGGCGGACCCTCTCGTCCACCCCGGGCCCCCAGGACACGTGCAGGGGTGAGCAGTGGGTGCCCGTTTCGTCCAGCATGGTCAGGGCACAGTTACCTTGGCTGTAGCAGACCCTGTGCTGGGCCAGCGGCCCAGGAGGGAGGGGAGGTGTTGCTACCCTCAGACCTGCAGCTCTTTGCTGGAAGGAAAGAAAGAGGGCACTTGTACCAAGCACAAGGGCACCCTGTCCAGTACCAGGCCAGGACCCAGCCACTGCCCGCACAGGCCCCTTGAGCCACAAGACCCTCAGCAGCTCCGTGAAGGCTCCCTTACTCGCCTGGGGCTGGGGCCTCCAGCCAGGGCACTGTGCCAGATCCCAGCACGGCCTCTGCCGGGTTCTGACACCCGAGCAAGTGCCTCCCTGAGCCTGTTTCCCTATCAGTACAAAAGGCCGAGTAGCTCTGGGCTTCCAGGAACCCAAGCCCAACAGGGAGCTAGCCAGGTCTGGGTGGCAGGATTTTCCCATGGCTGCCTCTTCACACAGCACCTGGCCCTCGCGTCTCCCGCAGCAAACCCACGCCAGGCCACCCTCAGGGCCTCCTCCACAGAGTTTTCAGGGTCTGAGTGCTGCAGCCCAGCAGGAGGCCACGTGGCTTAGTGTGCAATAGCTGTCTGCCCTGAGCTGGCCTGAGAGGTCCTCCAGCCTTCACAGCCCCTACTGACAAGCGTGGAGCCCTGGGAGGACGGGCTCACGGGCCAGAATGTATCTGTGCTTCTCCCAGAGGCTGGGGTTTTTGTTTTGTTTTGTTCTTTGTTTTTTAGTAGTGAGGATTAAATCCAGGGCCTTCATATTCATCCCTGGTCCTTTTTTTTTTAAATTTTGAGACAGGGTCTTGCTAACTTGCCCAGACTAGGATCAAACTTGCAACCCTCCTGCTTCAGCCTCCCAGGGTACTAGGATTACAAGTGTGCACAGCCACATTCAGATAGAGGTAGGAGATTTTTTTAGAGCTGTGTGAGCCTGGAACGGTGGTTTGGCCTGTCACAGCCTCCTGTCTTGGTCCTGTGTCTGTGCATCAGCACAGTGCAGAGGGTTCTGGAGGTGCTTTGTGTCCGGCTGGGCATGGCAGGGGTCTGGCCCACGGCTCCTCTCCTCCCAGGAGACCCTGGAGCCACTGAGAGTCCCTCCCCTGTCTGCCCGGTTCCGGACACAGATGTGGAGGACCAGGCAGTCTTGTGAATCCAAGGTCAGATGCAGTGAGGAGCTCAGCTATTCCAAAGCCCATAGTTCTCAGGCCCTGAGCTGAGGAAGGGCGGGAGGAGGGCAAGAGTGGTGACGCACTTGATTCTCCACATTACACGTACAATTATCATCCTTACTGTGCAGATGCAACTGAGGGCACAGAGAAGCTAAGCAATCTGCTCAAGGTCACACAGCTAGCACTAGTGGAGCTGGGATTTCAACTCCAAAGACGACCTTCATAAGGGTTGTGCGGTTTTGCCATTTTTTTTTTTCCTTCTACCAGGAATCAAACTCAGGACCTTGTGCTTGCCAGGCAGGAGCTATGCCACTGAGCTAAATCCCCAGCCATGTCTTGTCTCTTACCGGATGGCAGGAGGGCAGGACAAAGACATGCACGCGGGACCCTGAGAACGGGCGGGCATGGTGGTGCACTCCTGTAATCCCAGCACTGTGGGAGGCTGAGGCAGGAGAATCACAAGTTTGAGCCCAGCCTGTGCAACTTAGTGAGACTCTGTCTCAAACTGAGAGGTAGAAGGCGTAGGGAGGTAGCTCCGTGCAGAGGCCCTGGGTTCAATCCCCAGTACCACAAAAAGAATAAAAACAAAGTAAAACCCTGAGGACAGCAGCAAAGTGAGCAGACACTTGGCAGGGGAAGGCGGTCCTTTGACTAAGGACTTGATGAACAGAAAGGACTCAGGAGGGGCCCTCGACTGCAGCTCCTCGGCTGGGAATAGAGAATTTGCTGTATAACAGCACTGCTGCCGACGGAAAGCGCTGCGGGAACACAGGTGTGATCGCCGCTCTCACACCCAAGAGGGACCCTGGCAGTGGGAACTGGGCACCTGTGTGCCCCTCACCTGGCTGAGGGAGGACAGGCCCCGCCCCTGGAGAGCCGGCACCTGTGTGGCTGGTGTCACCACCAGCTCCCCCGTGCTGTTCAGCTGCTGGGCCACTAGGACTGTCACGTCCACGCTGAGGTCTCCATCCCTGTCCTGGAGGGCCAGCGGGGCTCGCATCTGGATCTCTGGGGAGAGAAGAGGGTATGGGCTCTGGAGGCTCCGACACACCCCTCCCAGGACAGGGACGAGGCCCCCGGACACAGCAGGAGAAGCCGTCACAAGTGGGGCCATCTGATCAGCCTTCCAGCATCTGCAGCCCAGATGTTGGCCTGGGGCTGTGACACCTCCTCCCAGAAGCCGCTCTGAGCTGCCTCCTGCCCTCAGCTCCAGCATCCTCCACCTGTCACGGCACAGGAAGGCCCCCCAGTAAGGACAGGCTGCTCCCGCCTGCGCCGGGTTCCTCGTCCCGGTCAGGACTTGTCCTTGTCATCGTCCGCCCTCAACCACTCTGGGGTCCACCTGGGCCCAGGAGCCCCAGAGAAAATGGGCAGGGCCTCTGGGTATTGTGCAGGGCCCTGCAGGGTGCAGCTCACTGCCTGACCTAGCGTGGTGGCCTGAGCGTCAAGTTCCCCATCCCACCCGAGGGACAGGTCCAGGTTACAGAGCAGCCCCAGAGGACCTGGCACAGCACAGGCCTCAGGAAAGTTCTGCGTCCACCCTTCACAGCTCATTCAACATTGCGCCTGCCGGGGAGGGTGGGATGGGGTGTGGCCCTCATCCCAAGGACCCGAGGAGCTGTGACAGCTGAGTGGGGAGCAGCGGGTCTCTGTCACTAGAAGAGGCCACCCTGGCCTCCCTGGGCTGGGAGATAGAGCAGCCCCCAAGAACCCCAGGCCAGGTCAGACTGACCCAGAGTGGGGCCCACCCGGTGGTGCCCACTGCAGAACAGACTGAGGCCCGAAGGTGGCAATATGTAGGCCAGGGAAGACGGTCCCGGGCTGGGGGAGCCCAGCAGGGTCCTGGCCAGTCAAGAGCTGAGTCCCTGCCATCTACTTGTGGGTCAGAGGGAGGCTCCAGGGTCAGATGCCTGGGTTCAGGGCCTGGCCTCATTATGTACCAGAGCCCAGGGCCATCTGGGCCTGCAGGGTCCTCGCGCCCGCCTGGGCCAAGGCCCGCGACAGTGGCCTGCCCTGGCATGGGGACACAGGCTCTGCAGCTCAGTGGCATCGAGATGTACCTTGCTAGGGATCCCAGCCTGCAGCAGGGCCTCGCCGTTGTACCAGCCCCAGCCAGAGAGCGCCAGGTTCCCGTCATGGTACCAGCAGCTCAGCGACTAGTTGAGGGACACAGGGTCTGTCCAGACACCTCCGGAATGCTCCAAGCCAGAGCCGCTGCTGCGGACGTCCACGGAGACCTGCAGTGACACCGAGGAGATGCTGGCCTGGCTGGCAGCACCCACAAACCCCAGGTTTCTACAGTGCCACCCAGGCTGCATGGGAGGAGCTCAGACCCCAGAAGGAGTAGGTTCCCTGCAGGGCCACCGCGCAGAGGTAAGTCAAGAAGTGAGTAAGCCAGGGATTTAGCTCAGTGGTGCTGCGCCTGCCAGGCAAGCATAATGTCCCGAGTTTGATCCCTAGTACCAGGAAAAAAGAAGAAGGAGGAGGAGGTAGTGAGTGAGAATGGTCCGAGAGAAAGAGGCCAGCTAGATGAAGACACCCTGGGTGCTGTGAGACAGAAAAGAGCCATAGCCCGCAACCACCAGGGACTGCCACCTGGCTTTGCAAATAAAGTTTTATTGGGACAGAGCCCTGTGCATGCATTTTCTCTCACAGAGGGCTGCTGTCCCAGTACAGTGGGTGTGCGGGCTCCAGCCGAGGCTGCAGAGTCACAGATTCGGAAACACTGCCCATCCGGCCCCTTATGGGAAAGATTTGTGACTCTGGCAGATTTGAGGATGTGGGTCAGTGCCCGATGACTTGAGCCCTGGCACACGCTCCGGGCAAGCTGTTCTGGCTCCCAGAGGCGGACCAGCATGCACTGCTGCCTGCCATGAAAGAGACCCCTGTACCTCAAGAGGCCACCCAGTGCTGTCCTCCCGGCACCGTCCCGACAGCTGGGCAGCGAGGCATCTCCCGGCAGGTGATCTGTGGAGACAGTGAGACGGGAGACAGTGAGCTTCTTCCCCCCTGGACTTGAGGCTGGGCTGCTGCTCTGAGCCCTAAGACTGGCTCCACCCTGTTGGGGATGACACCATGGGAAAACACTCCCTCAGGACAGGTCTACAGAGGCCTGAGCAATCCCCAGAGCCACAGCGAATGGGAGGAAACACAGTGTGGGCCAGACTGGGCGAGGTGGTTCCCTGTCAGCCTCAAAGTCACCACAGGTGGTGGGGATTCTGAATAGCTCGCTTTGCAGATGAGGAGACAAGGCGTGGAAAGTAACTTGCCAAAGGTCACGCGATGCCTTGGCCCAGCTCCGGCCACCATTCACACACTGCTTCCCACGCAGACAGCACACAGGAGCCTTCTTGCTTCTCCTTACTGAGAGCAGCAAAGAGAAAGTGGGGTACACACCTTGTCCAGGAGCAGGTCTCTCGGGGGCCCCGGAAGGAGCCGGGAGAGGGGCCCAGTAAGAGTTTTACCAGGCAGGGCCTAAGGGCACTTCCCGCCCTGGTGGGAGGGACAGGATGGGAGAAAGAGCGGATGAGGAAGCTGGGCAGGTGTGCAGAGAGGAGGCCAGGAGGAGAGGAAGCAGGCGGGTGGACGGGAGGGCAGGGAGGGCAGGGAGGTAAGCAAGGGCATCTGGAGGAAGCGGCCACAGCCGGGTACCCACGGGCACCAAGCTGACTCACCTGCAGCAGGGACAGCAGGGCACCCAGCAGCCCAGGCCCGGCACTGGGGTCACCCTCGGCCCTGCTCCCTCCACCCTGGTGCTGCAGGGGGCGCCTGCCATCCAGGCTCGTGTCAGCCCAGCCCCTAGACGGCGTCCTGCCCCTCGAGCAGAGAGCTGTGGGCGTCCCCAAGTGGAGCCGGTCCAGCCCCTCCTCACGCACCCGAAGGGCCCACAGCCATCCATGAAGGAGGGCAGGCCCTGGTGCCTGAGGCCGGGCACGGTGTGGTTGAGCCTGGTGTGGAGCTGGCGGCCCAGAAGCTGGGATCCCGCAGGCCAAGAGCAGCGTCCAGCTGAGCCCTCAAGGTCCACAGCGCCAGGTGGGCTGAGCGGTTTGCATTCACCTGGGCCAGCAGCAAGCGCTCCCTGCCTCTGAGGGGAGTCCTGGGGTCCAGAGGCCAAGGCAGGCTGCAGTGGATGGGACCACTGGGCCGACCAGCCCTACCCAGCCCATCTGGTTCTGGCAGGAGCTGGACAGGGCTCCAGGCAGCTCACCTGTCCCTAAAGGTCCCCAGGTCCCAGTGTCCCCCACACACCAGGCAGGACCATATTCGACAGGAAGGCCACCTCATCTGGCCCAGCCTACCCCGCCGTTCCCAGGTGCAGCCCAGGTAAGACCTTTGCCTTTCTGGGGTTCCTGCTCCTCAGGTCAGGGCTGAATCCTGGGAAGAGGGAAGAGGGAACAGGGCCAACAGTAACCTCTTCCAGCTGTTGCACCTTGGAGCCCTCCAGGGCACGACCCCTAAGAAGTGAGAGCCGTGGGGGTTGGAGTCATTTTCCAACTGCAGTCCTGGACTGCAGCTGGAGGCAACCTCGATTCGGGGTCTGGGGGCTCCTTCATTCCCTGCTGGGCTCCAGACCTGGGAGTCTGGGGAAGAAGCCATTCGACCTCGAAGGCCCCGTCTACCCAGTGCTGAATTGGCTCGGGCCACGCCCAAGGCCCAGGTGCAGGCCCCGCCCACAGCCGGGCCGGCACTGTCAGGCTGGATGCTGGCCCCGCCCAGGAGCCTCCAGGGTGGGGCCTGAACCCCCGCCTGTAGCCGGAGCTCTTCTCCGCAGGCCCAGCTGTGGGTCTGCATGAGGACACAGGAGACACTGTGCATGCTGGTGCTGTTCCCGCTACCTGATGCTTGTCCCGCAAGAGGAAGCTCAGCTGTGCCAAGTCGGCAGTGACCGTGATGCTGCCTGTGGAGAGAACAGAGTAGGGGCAGCACAAGAGGCTGCGTGGCCTCAGACTGGGCAGGAAGTTGCTAGATCTCCTTCAAATCAGACAGCGCATTTGTGAAATGGTCCAAATTATGCGAACCTCTCCTCCCAGATTCTCCGAGAACCAAAGGAGCTCATCCCAAAGGAGGGTCCTGCAAAAGGCCCTGAACGTCTGCCCCAGGGAGCCGCAGACCAGCTTCGATGGACCGGCCCACTGTACAGACGCCACCGAGGCCTGGGAAGCCCAGGGAGAGAACACGGCTCTGAGGTCCCCTCCCTGAGCCTGAGCCCCCAGGCCCACATTTAGCTCCATAGGGTTCTCTCCGCTGTGGGGCCACGTGCCGCTGCAGCTCACTCCTGTCTCTCAAGGCCTGACGCAGGGCCACCACGGCCTCACCAAGGTTGGGTGTCTCTGTCACCGGCCCGGGGCATTTCCCACACAGCCAGAACTTGCTCACAGAACCGGGCAATTGTCTCGGAACAAACTTCCGGAGACAGCCAGAGGGACCCAGACTAGCAGAGGTCTTCAAGATGTGACTCGGTCACCTTGCCGCAGACAGAGCAGGAGTGGGACTTTTTCCTTTGTCTTATGGCAAAGACAAAGAGCAGTCAAGTCAAGCAAACAGACCAGAGCCCAGGGACAGAGGGCCACGGAGCCAAATGAACTTCAACTGAACTTCAATCTTTATTGAAGATTCTGAGGAGGGGTAGGGCAGTCTTGCCAACAGTGCCAAAATGATTGGATGCCCAGGGTCCTGAGTTTGATTCCCAGTACCGAAAAAACATATATAAATATAAAACTGAAAACTATAAAGTTTCTAGAAATAAAAACGTGGGGAAATTTTCATGAATCAGATTAGGCAAAGTTTCTTCTATGTGGCACCGAAAGCATGATCCATGAAATGCAAACGAAGGAGGGCTGGGGATTTAGCTCAGTGGTTCTGCTGCCTGCCTCACAAGCACAAGGTCCTGAGTTCGATCCCCGGTACCAAAAAAACAAATGCTACATTGAACTTCTACACTAAAAACCCTGTCCTTCAAAATATACTGTTAAAGGGGCTGGGGATTTAGCTCAGTGGTTCAGTGGCCAGCCTTGCAAGTGCAAGGACCCGAATTCAATCCCCGGTACCAAAACCAAACAAACAAACAAAAAATATATACTGTTAAAACAACGAAAAGACATAATCGAAGTTACTTGGGAGGGCTGAGGCAGGAAGATTGTAAGTTCAAGCCAACCCGGGCAATACAGCCAAGACTCCATCTCAAAAAACAAAAAACGCCCCCAAATAAGAGGAAAAAAACGCAGACAAGTCACAGAGTTGTATAATCCATTCTCAAAATTCAGTAATAAGAAAGCAACCCCACTTGAAATGAGCAAAAGATTCAAATACTTAGATCCTTTGCCAAAGAAGACACATTAATGGCAAAAAAGCACAATGAAAAGGTGCTCAACTAGAGAAATGAAGATGAAAACCAAAACAAAACACAACTACACATCCATTAGGGCGAAGAAAACAACACAAACCCAAACCATGATAACAGCAGCTGCCGGCACGGGTGCAGAGAGACTGCGTTTGTGCAGGTGGAGAGGTGAAACAAGGCAGCCGCCTCCGAGACTGGCAACAGCTTCTTGGAACCAGGATCACACGTTCGCTATTACCCAGAGGAAAGAAGCTGTGCCTTCCACAAAGACCTCCAGGCCAGGGATTACAGCAGCCCTAGTCCTAACTGCCAAATACGGGACAACCCAAAAATTCTTCTGATCCGAGTGGATGGGCGGTGCTGTGTCCGGGCAAATGCTCAGCAGGACAGGGGCAGCGCACACAGCGTCCCCAAGTCTCAGGTCCAGTGCGCTGGCGGAAGATGGCCAGGGTCCCATGTCACCGGTGTGTATGTTCCATTTTCATGATGTTCTCATTACTGCCAAAGGCCAAGTACCCAGCGCGAGCACTTGGGGGCATGTGAGGGGCTCACAGCAACAAGAGAGAAGTCTGGGGTGAGGGCAGGGCCCTAAGTCAGGACTGGTGCTGGACAAGTGTGAGACTTACAGAGATGCAGCCTCACAAGGACTCTCTCTCTTGCGTGTAAATTACGCCTTTATACAGTTTGTTTATGTGCAGTGCTGGGAATCAAACTCCAGGAGTGCTGAGCTATATCCCCACTCCCTTCAGATTTTATTTTGAGACCGTTGCCCCAGCTGGCCTCAAAGTTGAGATCCTCCTGCCCTACCCTTCCAGGCAGCTGGGATTTCTGTATAGGTGCTGTCCAGCCAGGCCTATACCTCAATAAAGTGTCTGGGCCTGGCAGCACATGCGTGTAATGCCAGCACTGCAGGAGGCTGAGGCGGGAGGATTCAACTTCAACCTCAGCCTTTGTGACTCAGCAAGACCCTGACTCAAACTAAAAATTAAAAATAACAAAGGGCTGACAACCAGGTGTGATGGCAGATGCCTATAATTCCAGCGCTTCTGGACGGCTGAGGCAGGAGGATCACAAGTTCAAGGCTAGCCTGGGAAATTTAGCCAAACTCTTCTCAAAGTAAAAAAAATAACTCAGTGAGGAAGTCTTGAGATTCAATCCAAGAAAGAAGGAAGGAGAGGAGAGGAGAGGAGAGGATGGGAGGAAGGAAGGAAGGGGAAAGAGGAGAAAGAAAGGGAGGAGACAGGTGAGGGAAGGAGGGAAGAGAAGAGAGGGAGGGAGAGACAGGAAAGAAGAGAGAGAGAGGAAGAAAGTAAAGTGACTTTCCAAAACAAGGTGGAGCATGTTCAGAGGCCAGCGTGGAGCTGCCTGTACATGGAGCACAGACAATGAACTTCCGACTGTCCAAGGCAAGAGCCTAACTGTGACTCAAGGAGCCAGGCGTGGTGGCGCACGCCTGCAATCCCAGCACTCGGGAGGCTGAGGCAGGAGGATCGCTGTGAGTTCGAGACCAGCCTGAGCTACATAGCGAGTTCCAGGTCAGTCTCAACTACATGGTGAGACCCTGTCTCAAACAAACAAAGAAATAAACAAAGAAATAACTGTGACTCCAGGGACCCTGATGGCTCCAGGGCTCAGTGCCGACACTTTTTCTTTGCTTGTGCTTCAATTTTCTCAAGCTAATGATCTTTTTACAAAGCCTTAAGAGGGCTGGGGGTTTAGCTCAGTGGTGCTGCCACCTGCCTCAAAAACACAAGGTCCCGAGTTTGATCCCTGGTACCAAAAACAAAAACAAAGTCTTAAGAAATTTGGTTCTTCCGTAATTTAACCAATTAGGGGGTCTGATCAATTACCAGGTCACCCTAAGACTGAGAGGGAGAGGATCCCCAAGGATCGGAAGGGCAGCCTGCGGGCCCTGACAGCGTGTCCCTCACAGATGGCCAGCAGGAACGCCCTGCTTGTGTGTCTCCGACTTCCAGGGCCTTCTTAATACTTCACGTGGTCAGAAAGACAGAGGCCCAAAAGCAATACGGATGAGATAAACCTAAAATCAATGCCAGCAGACACCAGGGACCTGAACCGCTTTCATGGGAGCAAGAGCTTCACCCTGGGTGGGTGTGAAACGGCCCCAAGTGACTTCCAAACACCCTGCAGCTAAGGACAAGAAGAAACAAATACCGTTTCCAGGTTCACTTTCTGGGGGGGTGGTGTGAGCTTGTAATTCTGAAAGTACTTCATGAACGAGCAGGAAAATGTATTGTGGATGAGTAGGGCCAGCTTCCGTGCAGCTGAACGTGGGAAACTGCAGTGGCAAAGCAGGGAACCAGCAGGAGCCCTTTGACGGAGGAAGGGTGCTGCGGCCGGTTAGGGTCGGTGCGCAAGAGTCCCCAGAGGGTCCCCAGTGTGATGAGTCTGGGGTCGGGCCTCGTGGAAGGGGGTCTGCTGCTCTTGCAACTACTTCCGCCAAGGCGGTGCCACCTGTCACAAGGTCCCCACCAGAGCCGAGCCAGCACCATTCTCTGGAACATCCAGGAGCGCGAGTTAAGTAAACCTCTTTTGGGTAATAAAGTAACCAGCCTCGGGCGTTTTACTGGAGCAACAGAAAACAGATTAAGACAACTGGACTGGGGACATCCGTGTGAGCTAAGCTTGAAAGTTATCTGTCTACACAGACATGTGTAGGCAGGCACCTAGCACGGCTTTATAAAGAGCTGTGTAGACAGACACAGATACATGTGCTCCTACCTCGCTCTCCATGCCTGTCCACTGAGGACCGAGAAGCAGCAAGGCCCTGCTGGGAATGAACACAATCAACACCAAGGTCTTAGTTTTTGAAACCCGTTCTCCAGTGAGAGGAACCACGGAGCCTTTGCGGGAATGGTTTGTTCCACCTCAGGGAAGATAGGAGAATGGGACATTGACATCGTCTGGTCGTAAAGAAAGTTGAGCTCAAGGAACAATAGGGGCATATCAAAAGGACGTGGGAGAGCCTCCACTTCCACCAGTGGTGGGAGATTTAATTGGCCAATCCTTCCAGGGCAACAGTTAGAAACTCAAGACAAAATATAAGATCCTGTCTAAGGCAGGCATAGTGGTGCACACCTGTCATCTCAGCACTCTTGAGAGGCTGAGGCAGGAGGATCTCAAATTTGAGCCCAACCTGGGCAACTTAGTGACTTAGTGAGACCCTTCCATCTAAAGTGAGTGGGGCCTAAGCAGCAACCCCCTGTGGGGGCAAGGAGATGCCATAGACAAGATCTCTTCGGAGTGGCCAGAACACTGATGGAAATCTGTGGTCTCACTGAGGAAAGACTCAGAAGCCAGAGTTCAAGGCGAGGATGGGAGTCAGGAAACAAAGAGGGGACCTGCAGAGGATCAGATGAGTCATTATCCCACAAAACACGGTTTGCTGGTTTCTGTACTTCATTTTGATAAACTCTGTCCAGGGCTGGGGGTGTAGCTCACAGCAGAGTACGTTCACAGCATGCACAAGTCTCTGGTTTTGATCCCCAGAACCAAAATTCATTAAACAAAATAAATTCTGTACAAATCTCTGGCTGATCCTTGAATCTCTCATGTGTGAACAGATTCCAAGAAGCACAGTTAAGACTAAGAGAAATAAACTGATTTTAGCTACAGTCCACCATAGGGAGACAGTTTAGATTTTGAGTCTGGCTATATTAATCACCTGCTGAAATATAAAAAAACAAAGATTAATATTCCTCAGAAAAACATGAAAGATTCCAGAGTCTCTGCATCACTTAAAATGTCCCCTTTTTTTTCAATGCTGGGAATTGAACTCAGGACCTCATGCATTCTAGACGAGCTCTGTACCACTCACCGGAATTCCCCGCACTTTTCATTCTTTACTTTGAGACTAAGTTGCCCAGGCTGCCTTTAAACTTGCTATCCTCCTGCCTCAGCCTCCCAAGTAGCTGGTGTTACAGGTGTGTGCCAGCACACCCACTTCAGAACACAGTTTTAAATTACTAGAAAGAAGCTGGGTGTGGTGTCACACCCCTGTAATCCCAGCACTCAGGAGGCTGAGGCAGGAGGATTGCTGGGAGTTTGAGACCATCCTGGGCTACATAGTGAGTCCCAGGTCAGACTCAGCTACATAGTGAGACCCTGTCTCAAAAAATCAAAAACAAAAAAAAAATTACTAGAAAGAAATCTGACAGTGTGACCCATAATTACAAGAGAAAGCGGTCAATGAAGGTCAATTCCACAACAACTCAGACACTAGAAAAAGACAAGGATATAAAATAGCGATTATAGCTGTGCTTGAGGTCATAAGGAAAATATTGCACTGAATGCACAGAATGAGAAACAGAAACCAGAAAGAACCGCTCTGGTTCTGCATCCTCCAAGGAGTCCCATGTGACTACGGGTCCCCAGTGTGGCCATGCTGAGGCGGTGGAAGTCGAAAGGTCAGGACCGGAAGGAGAGGTCAGGTCTGTAAGAGTAACACTGCTTACAGGCGTGAGCCCCAGTCATGCGAGAAGTCCACCGACACCCTTTTAGAAGTGAAACTGGCATTCTGTCCTGCTTCCTCGCTTGTGTATGAGCTTCTCCAGCACTTGGCTGCTTTTCTTTATGCTTTTCTGCTATGCTGTGGCATACCCTGGCCAGAAACTGGCACCGTGCTACCTGGACCCTCCAGCCAGCAAATAAACCTCTTTACTGAACATGTTACCCAGCCTCAGGTCCTCTGTTATAGCAGAATGGACTTTGTTAACACAGAATGGACTAAGACAAGAACCCATCAGTAATTCTAGGTCTAAAAAGGTACAAAATATATAAACAAACATTATGCTGGGCATGGGGTACACACCTGTAGTCTCAGCTACTCGAGGCTGAGGCAGGAGGATCACTTAAACTCGAGCAGTTTGAGGCCAGCCTGGGCAATACAGTGAAATACTATCTCAAAAAAAAGAAAAGGAAAAAATCACTGGCTGTTCTCGACAGGTGTTTCAGGGCGACAGAAGAGTCAGTGAGATAGGTCGATATATACTGGAAGAAAAGAGGAAAACAGACAAAAAGAGGATAGAACTTTAAACAGACCAATAGAACAGAGCAGAAAAAACAAAAATGGACCCCGTTCCAAGGTGTACGGCCAAGTGATGTTTTCAGAGTCACCAAAGCCGTTCAACAGGGAGGAGGAGGTTAATCAGCAAGGGACATAGGGCCACTGGCATCAGTGTGGAAAACAAGACAGGGCCCGTTCTTCCTATCAGGGTGAAAACCAGTTCCTGAGGACCTCAGCCGATGTATCGGCACTAAACATAGCTCTGCTAGAACAGGAGCTGGGAGGATCTCTGTAACCTGGGAAGGCACCAAGTTTCTGAGGACACAGAAATCAACGGCCCGAAAGTGAGGTGGGTGGGGAATGGGTAATTTAGATTTCAGAGTGGAAAACAAATGTTTATCAAGGCGCTTCACTCATGAGCAAGCCACAGTGGGAAACAAAACTTGCAAAGCACGTATCTGTCAGAAGCCAGTGCCCGGAATGCGAAAGAATGTATTCAGTTCGGCCAGGCGGTGGGGGCGCACGGCTGCAATCCCAGCAGTCTGGGAAGCTGAGGCAGGAGGCAAGTGGCCGCCCCGCTTGGGCAATGTAGTGAGACCGTCTCAGAATAAAAAATAACAGAATGACCCGGGTTCCATCCCCAGTTTTAAAAAATACCTGCAGGGGCCGGGGATTTAGCTCAGTGGTTCCGCTGCCTGCCTCGCAAGGCTCAAGGTCCCGAGTTCGATCCCCGGTACCCAAAAGTAAATAAATAATTTTAAATGAGTTAAAAAAATACTTGCAGCTCAATAAAAGACAAATGACCAATTGAGTAAGGCAAAAACACTGACCCGATGCTTCCCAAATAAGCTACAAGAAGCATCGTGCATTATTAGTCATCGAGAAAATGCCAATTCAAGTCACGGTGAGCTACAACCAGAAACACTTTTTAAAAACACCCGAATGTTAATGGGGATGTGGAGAAACCACGACGTCACACAGGAAAAACAACGCACAACTGTTTGGAATACGGCCTGGAAGTGCCTTAGAAAAGCAAGTGTAACAATCACCCCATAACCCGGTCACTCCGTGCCCAGGCCTCTGCCGAGGAGAGACGGAGATCCTCAGTCCACGGGGCATCTCGGCATCTGCCGCACCTGCGCTCCACACGAGGTAACCCAGGCGACGGACGCGTTCCGCACGCTGTGACGAGGCGACTTCCTGGGGTGCTGCGGGCGCAGCTTTCCAGGTCCCGGGCAGCACGGAGCGAGGCGGGTGAGTCTGAAGCTCACACCACGTGCAAAGAACACCCAGTTTTCTGTCTACGAGATGTTTTACGACGGATGGGGCTCATCTAGGAGGAAGACGCGAGGACGACTTTCAGAGCAGGCGCCCCCGATGGTGGGGTGCAGACGGGGAGGAGGGGCACCAGGGGCCGTTGAGGGGCCGGCGAGTCTTTTACCTCTTCGGGGTTTAGGGTCAGGGGCTGTGCGGCTCTCAGGACCCTGTAGACACCACGTGAGGCTCGTGTACTACCCTCAAGGTCTGCACCTTCACCGCGTGCAGATGTACGCGCACTGATTACAAAGACACGGCACGTTTAAATTCAAAAATTATTACGGTGAAAGCTACGCTGCCACGAAAACCCTCAAAATGTTCCCCTTTGTTTCAAGCACGGTTATCCCGCCGTTCTGGCCGCTTCCTGAAGCAGCTCCGGAGGCCCTTTTGCGCGCCTCTAGGAGGCCGGATGAAGAAAGCAGTGAGTGCGGCTCAGGCCCAGCAGCCGGGAGGCAGCTGTGTCTCACCCACCGTACCCACATCCGGCACCACAAACTCCTGGCTCTTCTCCAAAGGGAAGCTGACCGTGGAGGATCAATATTCTGAATCGACTCAGGACACTGAGGCAGCCACCGCGGGACAACTAGAGCCGGCTTCCAGGACCGCTTCAGACAGTGGCAGAGATGATGGGGTGAGTGTGTTCGGGGGGCCGGGGGGCCCGGCAACCGGGTCTCTTACTGTAATAAGTTTTCCAAATTTAAACTTTCACCATGCGTCACCATGGGCCCTTTTGAAGGATCGATCTCCTGTGAGCCAAATTGGGGACAACCGGGCTTGGAAATGACTTGGGTGGTAACAGATGACAGAATAAATAAGAATGAAGCCACAACACGAGTCCGTGTCGACTGAAGCAAGGAGACAAAGATGGAAGGGGAGAAAGGAGACAGGGGAAAGGGAGGGAAAGCTCTTCCTACGGTGCACGTAATAAATAAAACACCAATCAAGCTAGAAAGTCACCACCCGGCCCCTCATCGGAAAGGACAGGCTCAGAGCACGCACGCTCACAAGGCACCGTCTGACGAGGACACAGAACACTTACACGACCTCAGACTCTCTTGTCACAAGGTACTTCTAGTTTACACAGGAAGAAGCAGACGTCAGCCTAAGGGATCAAAGCTAAGGCACCAGTACCGGAACAGAGGGGCTCCCGAGGTCCCGGAAGGAGTCACTTTTGGGGCATTCTGAGTGCGAGCCCGGGGAAGGGTTCGGTGGGGCCCAGGCAGGGGTATCCACACAGCGCTTCAGAAGGGCCAGGGCCCAGCTGGGGTAAAGCCCTCTCCCGGCAGCGTGAGGCCCTGGGTGAAACAAAACAAAGCCCAAATGTAAAATCATGGCAGAGAAAGAAATAGCGGAACTGCTCCAGAATCAGAGACGGGAAACAGCACAGCTGAACCCCACGAGGCGCGATCTGTGATTGTCTTTCCAGTGACGGGTGTTAAAGACAGACGAGGCATAAGGCCGGGACAGCGGAGGACAGCACTGTATTCGTGGGCACTTTGTGACTCTGTTAGCGGAACTGTGGAACGGAAGAGGAAGTCTATGTGTAGGAAACAAACGCTGAAATGTTTAGGGAGCAAAGGTCCATCATGTTGCAAAATCACACTTGTGAAATTAAATGGTGTAACAGGCTACAGGGTAGGTATGGAATCTGTAGACTGACTCTGTAAGACAGAGAAAACATGCCTATGGGGACGGTAAAACAACTGTGTTAGTAACAAGTGAATCCGGCGAAAGAGGCTAGGGGATTCTTGGTACTGTTCTCGTGATTTCGCATACATCTAAAATTACGCCAAGATAAAACAGTACAACAGAGCACCAGCCTGCAAAATCACAAATCCCAAATGCTCCCAAAATCTAAAATATCTTGAGCACTGACGTGACACTCAAACTGTTTCCCATCCCAGAACACTTCAGATTTAAGGATTAGGGTTATTCAACTGATAAAATCGATGCCCATTTTCTAAAATTCAAAAGACCAAAAAACGAAACACTTCTGGCCCCAAGCATTTCAGATAAGGGCTACTCAATCTATATGAGAAAAATATATATGCCAGGGAAACTGCACCCATCTCCCCCACAGGAAATACACCACGCCCGTTAGCGTGTTGAAGGCTCTGATAAGTCCTGCACAAGGGAACATGTGCAGTTTGGAGACAACAAATTTCCTGTCAGGAGAATTGGGAGCATCACCTGAGCCCCTTTATCTACAACCTGCCTGTCCACAGTATGACGCCTGGAACAGAGCGCCAATGGGCTTTCATAGGGTTTAATCTACCCAAGGCTCCACACACAGTGCTCACCCACAGTCCCAGCTGGTGCCCCCTAAGCCGCCACACTCACCTGAGCATCTCCTTCCGCCTCAGAGCACCCCTGAGGCTCAGCAGGCGGGGCAGCGTGGTCCAGCCACCGAGTGCTGGGCTTGGCTCCACAGGATCAGGACCCAGCCTCCCCTCTGCGCCTGGGACGCCCTGAGGATGGGCTGGGCTGTGCTCTAGCCCAGCAGCAGCACCTTGGGAAACAGCCAGCGCCCAGGAGGAAAGAGAGTAGGCTGTGAAGGGCAGCACCAGCCCCCGCTCGGGGCTGCTCTGTGGCTGGCAAGGCAGGAGGCGTCCCGAGGCCTTGGGACCTGGGTAACCACTGGGATGGGGCGGAAGCAAGGCTGTGTGACTCGAGGAGGCTGCAGCGCTTGCAGATGGAAGCCCTGAAGGCCCCAGGCACCTGCTGAGAAGTCTATCTGGCTCCTCCAAGCCCACCATGGCAGGCTGACGCCCAAGCAGGCAAGTGAAGGTGTGGGAGACATCACAGTTCTGAGGGAAGCCATCTTGGACCTCTTATCCATTCCAGTCACACATCTGGCTGGAAACCGGCTTGGACAGGAACTGACTCATCAGCTGGAGGTGGACCATAGAATCTGGAGTTAACGAAATGATTGGTACTTAACCATGGAGTCTCAGGGTTGCTTGTTACGCAGCTGTAGCTGACAAGTACACTGCACACTGATACACTGACACCACCCTTTAGATGCTTTATCTGACTCATCACAAAAGTCTGGTGAGGTTTCAACGTTAGGATCCCCATCACACAGAGATAATCAGGTACACAGAGGCAGGAATTTGCCCAAAGCGGATATAAGCAGGCAGCAGTACCTAACACACAGTGCCATTTTCAGACTAAAAGGAACTTGGGACTGCAAAGTGTTTGCTCCTGACCTATCATGAGTGATCAACAGATAGCATCATGGTGAGAATGAGAAAAGAGAATCCCTGAGCAGCTGCTGCTGAACTTATCCTGCTGGGGAGGGGTCCCCATCACTGTGAGGTGTTCTGTGACACCGGGACAGACGTTTCCGACCCTGTGCTGTGGCACCGCACACAGCTCTTTGGGTTGGACGCATGCTGCTTTCTCTTTCTGCCCTGGCTTCTAGAAAGCTGAGAGCCAAATCTTCAGCTCAGCTCTGGAAAACGCAGAAGACTTTATCGACACATGTTCTGTTCACTGGTGTCGTTTTCAGCACTTGCCCAATTTCTTTTTATATTTTTCTTTTCTCCATTTCCTCCAGTTTGCTCAACGTTTTTGGCCCACCCTCACATTCATAACTAAAGTTTTACTGGAACAGAATCACACTCGATCACTCACTCACGGTCTCCATCGATGCTACGAGGGCGGAACCGAGTACTCGTCACGGGGACCGCATGGCCGCAGAGCCGCAGACGCTCACCACCTGGGCCTCGCTGAATGCTTGCCAACTCCTGGCCTAGAACATGGATGTTTTTAGGATCTGCCGCCAATCTCTGTCAGATGGGGAGCAAGAGTGGGTAATGGAGGAGACGGGTGGACAGACGGACCAGGACGGACAGCAACTCTGGACCAGGCTGCCCAGGGCCACGTCCTTAGCCATGGGCCCCCTTGAGCCCAGGCCGTGGCTGTGGACAAAGTGGGGGTGCAGGTGGAAAGCGTACTTTGCCCCATGACACGATAAGGATTAGAAATTTGGTTCCTGCTGAGGCTCCTACGCAGAGCTCGGGCCCTGGGAACTCCCTTGGCAGTACCTGTGGCCTGTTTTAGGAAAGCGACTCTCAGGGTCCTGGACAGGAGCTGGTCACAGAAAGACCACGCCATGGCTCGAAGTTTGAAATCTCAGGCCCATCTCCACCCCAAAAAGACAGAGGGTGGACGGAGTGACGGTCACAGCTACACGATTCTGCATGCCTGGCATCTCTTCCGGCTCCCAAATTGCACCCTTTATAACACATGGAGACCCAAGCAAAGTGTCTCGCAAGCTCTGTGCCATCCCAGGAGGACTGGGTCCCTGGGGCCTCCTGTGTATGGTAGGTTGTCCAGAAGCACAGGTCTCAACCTGGGGACGTGCAGCTGGTGTCTGAGGTGGACACAGCGGTGTGGGACCGAGCCTGTAGGATTGCAGAGTAGTTCTGGAGAAAGCAGTGGCAAAACAGGGACCAGGCCCCAGTTCTGCCCCCTACGTCCCAGCACGAAAATATGGGGGCGTGGGGACCTAGGAGATGTGGACTTCCCCACACAATTTCTAGTGACTTTAGTTTCATTCTTTTTTTTTTGGTTTCTTTGAGACAGGGTCTCACTGTGTAGTTGAGACTGACCCGGAACTCACTGTGTAGCCCAGGCTGTCCTCCAACTCACAGCGATCCTCCTGCCTCAGCCTCTCGAGTGCTGGGGTTATAGGCTTGCACCACCATGCCCGGCTTTCGTTTCATTGCTTACACACTATTATGATTTCAAGTTGCCCACATGAATAGGCTCATAGGAATGAACGGTCGGGGCTGGGGATTCAGCTCAGTGTTGCTGTCGCCTACCCTGCAAGCACAAGGTCTGGAGTTTGATTCCCGGTACCAAAAACAAGAATGAATGGATCGACGGATGGATGGATGGAGAGCAGGGAATGAAACGCCCCCGTTCCCTTGCTGCTCCTATCCCCAGGACGGCCCCAACAGAGGAAAAGGCCTCAGAATGGCGGAAGGGGCCTTGAGGGAGGTGTCCCATCTCCCCGCCCCAGCCCTCTGTCCTCTCCCCCTGCCCAGGTCTCCGGGGAACGGTCTCCTGGCCGCAGTGACCTTGCTGGAAGCCGCAGCTGAGAAGCTCGGGGGACCCCTAGGATGGCCTAGCCCCTCGAGGGCGATACTCACAGCCCCACCCGGGCCGCTTCTCCAGGAGGCCAAGCAGCTCCTCGCCCGACCCGAGCACCTCAGGAGCCGCTGATGCTGCTTGTGGCGCCCGGTGGCCACTGGCACTGGGGAGGTGGGGGCAGAAGGGTCGGGTGAGGCCCCTCCTCCAGGAAGCCCGCCAGGCCACCAGCTCTGGGACAGAGACCAGGCAGGGATAAAACAGGGTCACAGCCTCCTTCCACCTCATGCGAATGGGTGTCGGGGGGAAACCAAGGCACAGACGGTCACCTGGGCTGCTGGTTCAGAAACCTGGGGTGGGGCCTAAAGGGGCTGGCGGGGAGGCAGAGGACCTGCGTGCCAGTCAGCCACAGAGACGGCCACCCCAAACGGTGCCCCTGGCACCCAGAGCACCCGGAGCTTCTGTGGCTCAAGCAGGAAGGTGGCCACACTGGCGTCAGGCTGGGGCAAGCACCCAGCCCGGCCCAACCAGGAGTCTTGGGGTAGCAGTGGGGTCAGGGAGCCCTGAGCCTCCACCAGCACTGTGAGATCTGCAGCTCCTCCCTCCCTTCCTTCATGTGGGCACCATGAAGAATAACATCCCCCCATCTGTAAGACAGCAGCCTGCTAAGCCTGTGGCTCTCAAATCAGCACAAAGCATTTTACAGTCATGTGGAAAGGCTTTTTAAGTACGCTTGACCTGGGTGTGGTGGCATGTGCCTGGAGGCAGCACTCTGAGAGGCTGAGGCAGGAGGATCTCAAATTTGAGATCCTGGGCAACTTAGTGAGAATTTACCTCAAAATGCAAAAAGAGTTAAGGATGCAGCTTAGTGTGCAGGCCCTGGGTTCAATCCCCAGTACCAAAATAAATAAGTACATGAACAAAGCCTGGTTCTTCCACAGGCCAGCTGATGAATAAATTGTGTTCACAGCACAATGGAATATTATTTAGCACTAAAGAAGAATAAACTGGGAGGCCACGAGAAAACAGACAGCAGAGCAGCACAGGACTAAGTGGGGGAAGCCGGTGTGACCAAGCCACAGGCTTCTGGAAAGAGCACATCTGTGGAGACCAATGAGAAGATCAGTGCCACGGTCCCCTCCTGTGGGACCCTGGCCCGGCCTGTGCACGTCACCGTGAGTCTGGAAAGGCTCAGGGAGTGCACAGCAAGTGGCCTCCAAAGCCAGCCACGGACGGCAGCTGCTAAGATCCCGTCAGCCCTGCTTGCCACGGTCACAGGCGCGTCTGGCCGACAGAAGTAAGCGGGACACTGGGGTGCACGTCATCTGCTCTCTGTGATTTTAATTTGCATAGTCATAGAAATTTACGGGCAGCAGAATAACAGCTTGGTACATGCAGGCCGCGTGTAATAGTCAGGTAATTGGCATTTCTACCTCCTCAGACTTTATCAGCTTGGTGATCTGTTCGGTCTCTCTCTCCCTCTCAGTAGCCCTGAAATTGAATCCAGAACCTTCCGACTGGCTGCATCCCTATCCCCTCTTCTATTTTGAGATAAGTTCTCATTCAGTTGCCCAGTCTAGGCTCAAACTTACAACCCTCCTGCCTCAGCCTTCTAGAATACTGGAATTACAGGTGTGCAACTCCACTCCTTTCTTGTTCGGTACTTCCATAACCCTAAGCGTGCCCTCAAGAGACTGAATCTGGGGTTAAAGAAACAAATGAGCAGCCCCCACACACACAGTATACAGTGGTCCTGGACCTCGACGAGGGGCCTCGGCATCTCCGGATGCGACCCAGGTGCACCCCACAAGCTGCCAGCAACACTGCCGCTCTGTCCGACTGGTCCCTGGCCGGGTCTGCATGGCGTGGGGCTCACTGGGGCACATGGCCTCCAAGCAGGCAAACACCAGTTCCTGGGGAGGGGTCTTGGTCTCGTCCTGCATAAAGCACGGATGTGCACACCGCACACAAACGGAAATACGCAGGCCCAGGGGAGTCAAACTTGGAGGAGAGCAAACGGTGTTGGGGGAGAAATGTCCAAAAAGGCTTCTGAGAGGGCAGCGAAGAAAACAGAAATGAATCCATGTGTATAGAAAGACGCCCAAGGTTGAGAGAGAGACCAGTCCCCGTGTGACCAACACAGTGTGAACCAGGGACCTGGGGCCGTAAAAAGGAAAAAACGCAAATCCACGCAGGTTCCCATCCATCGGGGCCCCCAGGGGACCACCCTCCACTCCCTGGCGACTTCAGGGGGAGCTGGCTTCCGGGGTTCCCATCCAGGATCCAGCCCAGAGGCCAGGGACAGAGTCCAGCTCGGGCCAGACGCCCGCGGGACAGCAGCTCCCAGGACCATCGTCACCTGCTGTCCGTGTGTCCCAGTAGCAAAACTGAGGCTTGGAGGGATTAAGTGATAACCCAAGGCCACACTGCTCACTCACAGTGGAGATGGACTTGAGCTGGAGTTCGTTTGCGACTGCTTCTAGGGACCAGCGAGGAGCAGAGCCCAGCCTTCCCACCTGGATGTCTTTCTCGGCCCCTTTATTTTCTCCCAGAGTGAAACTGTTCTGTTTCTACCCCGCCCTGGGCAAAACATCCCTAATCACAAAAATGCGTGCCTAGAACATCAGCACTCCAGAAGGCTGAGGCAGGAGGAACTCAAGTTTGAGCTCTGTCTCAAAAATTCAAAAAATACAAAAAGTGCTGCAGATGTAGCTGGATGAGAAGGCCCTGGGTCCAATTCCCAGTACAACAGACAGACAAAACCCTCTTGAAGTATCACATGGCTTTTCCCAAGCTGCAGCGCAGGACTGAGTTGGGAGGAAAATTTTGTGTCTCTCCGTTTTCAAAGGTGAAACCTGATCCTTCACCCCTCAGGGGGCTAAAAACCCAGCTGGCCCGACAAGCACTTCCACATGATGGATCCGACGCCTCCTATCCTGCCTCGCACTGCAGCCCCCTCCCTCTGGCCCCAGCTTGCCTAGGACGGACGCCTCCTATCCTGCCTCGCACTGCAGCCCCCTCCCTGAGGCCCCAGCTTGCCTTACTTCTGGAAGACACTCGGCAGGCCACTCAAGGTCACCCTGAGAGAGCGGCACTGGTCGTGCAGTAAGCTTGGAGGGGATGGGAGACCGTGGGGAGTTCTGGGCTGGAGGAGAAGCACCCAGTGAGAGCCAGAACCCATCCACTGAAGGTGGGCCTGCTTGGCACTCAGCGGGGCTGAAGGAGCGGAGGCCCAGAGGTGGCCGGCCGGGCAGGTCATCGGGGCTTTGCCCAAAGCTCAAGCCCCACAGCAGAATCCAGAAACCTCCACCTTCCTCAAACCCCAGCCTTACATGCTGTGCCAGCCACTGGGAAGGAAGCCGGGGAACGAGGCCCCAGACGGGCTGGGGAGTCCGCTCTCTCTGGGTGCTAATCCCGGGCCAGGCGGGCACAGGGCTTCCAGGCTTACACAGTCTGCCCCGCCTGCAGACAGGTAGGTACCGGTGAGGAATGGGCCGCGACCAGGGCCACACCGCGCCGACTTCCCTGCGCCGCGATCTGTCGTGGTACAAACCCTTTAGCGCAGCACGACCTCCCGGTTGACTTTCAAAGTGGCCTCGACCTCTCTCTCTTCTTAGCTGGGTGAGAACCGGAAGCAGGGAGAAGTCACTGTCTGGCTCTTCGTGCTGGCAGAAGCCCTGAGAGCCCAGCAGTCCGGAGACAGGATCGGAACAGGATGGAGCGCAGCCCTCCTCTCCACTCACAGGGCAGGAAGCAGGCACGGGCGCGGCCAGGACCTTTCCAGCAGGGAGGCTGCTGGGGAGCAGGAGGACCCGCTAGGGCACAGGAGGAGTCAGTCTCCTCCAAAGGGGCCTGCTAGTCAGCCATTCTCCTGGACTAGACTGGATTCCCGACAGTCGGGTCCTGACACAATGAGTCTTTGGACAAATGCAGAATCACTACTTAAAACTTGAAGCCAGAAGGTCAAAGCCGTGATGAAGGGGAACACAGTATAATTCACAGGGCGACAGCTGGGATAATGCCACTCCCCAGGGAAGCCCTTGCCCCAGTCCCAGGACCCTGTGACCAGGTCACCTTCCCCAGGGGAAAAAGACTTTGCAGGTACGGATTGCATTAGGGGTCTTCAGATGGGGAGATGGTGCTGGATTACCTGGAGGACCAGTGTAGTCACAGAGTCTTTACGAGAAGGGCACAAGAGTCAGAAAAAGAGAGCCCAGAAGACGCTACTCTGTTGGCTTTGAAGATGGAAGAAGGGAGCATAAGCCAAAGACTTCAGGGCTTCTAGAAGCTGGAAACCACAAGGAAAAAGCTCTTCTTTTCATCTCCAGAAGGCACTTAACCCTGCTGATGCCCTGAGTTTAGCGAAGTGAGACCTCGTTTGGAATTCCGATCTCAAGAACTATGAGATAAATGTGTGTAGCTTTAAGCAACGTGTAACAGCAGCAATAGGAAACGGATGCACACAGTTAAGCATTGAGTCACCCAACAACCACTAAGCCGAGGACACAGTGGGACACGAGGGCAGCTGTTCCTATCTGTATGGACCGAGTTACTAAAACTGCTTTGAGACAGGATTGTATCACTGTTGGGCGTCTTAAGACAAAGGGGTCCTTTTGTGTGTCTGTAAACACTCTTACAAAGTGCACACGGCCAGGGTCCATCCCATGAAGGACCCTCACCCTGACAGTTTGGATTTGAGGCCCAGTGTGGTCAGATCCTCTTTTTTCTTTTTCCTTATAAACAAAAGAAAACTAGGTTTTACCCCAGATCTTTCGAAATCCAATGCTAACAATTAAGTTAAGTAAGAATTTCAACGCGAAGCCGGCCAAACAAAACACATCTGCAGGCTGGATTGGCCCAGGGAGCCGTCCCGCAATCTCCGGCTGATGGAGCTGGAAACTGGAGCCCTGGGAGCTGCGTCTGCAGGTGCTGGGTGCTGACATCCTGTTCTGTGTCCCCGCAAGGCTCTGAGGACGCCTGTCCAGCCTCTGGCGGCCAGTCACAGGCCCCTCTGGCAGATGGGAAGTGAGGCTGGCGCCAGGGCTCCACAGCTGGCCTAGCTGCACCCACTTCCAGGACGAGAGAAAGTACCGCCGTCTTTCTGAGGGACGGGCACACAGTAGGTGCTCAATAAATGTACTCTACAGAATGAGGGGGCCCAGGTCGCCCCCTAGCGGTTCTGATAGGGCACTGGCAGGCGTATTTCCCACACTGGGCAGGGTGCTGTATTCACGCCTAGGAAGATGAATGCCAGCTGCTCTAGGCCAAGGGTTGGCAAACTACTGCCCCGGACCAACTCCAGACTTCTTGTTGTACATAAAGTTTTGGTTTGGTTTGGTTTTTGGTACTGGGGGTTAAACCTAGGGCCTTCCGAATGAGCTGCCCGCAAGCCCTTTCTGGCTGCTTGAGACAGAGTCTTGCTAAACTGCTAGTTTAGGCTGGGTTGGAACTTGTGATCCTCCCACCTCAGCCTCCCAGGGTGCTGGGATCACAGTGCACACGGCCATGCGTCAACCTACACTAAGCAGCAAAGCGAGTCACGGTGAGGGTGAGGCCTGGCCCGAGAGCCCGGAACAATTCCTGTTGGGTTCGTTCCAGAAACCGAGCTGACCTTGCGCTGGGTGACGGCAGACAATGGGTTTTTCCCAGCAGAGAGCCAACACCTGATTTGCTATGCACCTGGGGACGGCCCTATCCTGTGTCCCTCAGGCGTACTCAGACCAGCAGAACAAACAGAGAAAAGTGAACTGGGACCAAGAACTGGAGGCCCAAGGTCTGGATGCTGAGGGGTCGTACGTGGGAAGGGGCACTGAGGGACCTGGGGATTTGGGAGAATTCCCTAGAAGACGTGATGCTGAGTTCAACGCAGAATGGTGGGCAGATGGGCAGACACAGGCAAAGCTGGAGAGGGGAGCAGCTCTAGGCATAGAATATTCAAAGGTCCTGTGGCCAGGCAGACCGGGCAGGGGAATGAAGAGGCTGGATGGAGCAAACCTAGGCAGCAGGGGGGGTCAGCAAGACCAGAGCATCAGGATGGGGCCTCCGCCCAAGAGGAACTGTGAGCGCTTTAGGCGAGGGGCCGTGACATGCCCATGCAGGCACTTTGATGGGACACCCGGCTGACATGCAGCCGGTAGCTGGGATACTGGGTGGAGCCATCATGTTGGTCCCCGGTGCGGGATTAGGGCTACCGGGTCTGGGGCCATCAGGGTGTGGCTCTGGGGCTTTCTCACTTACATGGCATGATTCCCTGCCACCAAGCATCCCTCCAGGCTCCTGGGGACCGTCCTGCCGAGGTAGGGTTGGGTCGGGCCTGCGCAGACCTGGGAACAGCCGCACACTGCAGAAAAGGCCAGGAGGGGGCGCAGAGGGGCCGCCCTGCTCCCTGCCCTCCGGGGGTCCTCTCGTGTAGGGGAGCCAGGCCAAGCAGCGCAGGACCACGGTCTGCAGCGCCCCCTCCCGGCCATTCAGGACCAGCCCGTCTCCAGGGAGTGACGCCAGCTCAGCCTGTTGGCATGAGGGTCCCCTCCAGCAGGAGACTCTGCCGGGCGGGCAGGCGCCAGGGGCGTCTGGTGCAGAGAAGGAGACAGCAAAACAGCTTTAGAGCACAGGGTAGGGCTGGGCCTGTCCAAGCTCACAGAGATGGGGCTCACCACAGCGAGCTCAGGATTCGCCACCTCCCCGTGCCAGTGAGGTGGGCGCTGCCCTGCTGTCACCATTCGACAAAGAAACCCAGGGACAGACAGCACAGGGGACAGGAGTCCCACAGACAGAGCTGGGGCCTAGGTTCGTGGGGCCTAGCTGCATGACCTGGGGGAAAGGCTTGACTTCTCGGCCTCAGTTTCCCCGTTTGTAACACATCGCTCATCACACAGTGGTTGGATTATTAGAGATAATGCAGTTGTGTCTCAAAATGTTTACATCCTGGTACGGGTTGAAATGAGTCTCCCTCCCCACAAAGAAAGCACTCATACTTCCAAATGTGACCTTACTTGGTTACAGTTAAGACGACCTCATGCTAGAGCCGGATGGGCCCCCAAATCAACATAACCGTGAACTCTCTAGGCAGAAGGGAAACTGGACACACACGGAGAGTGATGTATGTCAACAGAGAGACTGTGGGGACGCAGCTGCAAACCAAGGAACTCCAAACACTGACGGGCACCTTCAGAGCCCAGGGAGAGGCAGGGAAAGCTCTACCAGGTCCCAGAGGAAAAGTGGCCCTGATGAGTCTTTGTTCTCTGAAAGTTAAACTCTGGGATGTGAAAGAGTAATTTCTTGTGGCTTTAAAGCATTCGATTTGTAGCCGGGCGTGGTGGCGCACGCCTGTAATCCCAGCACTCGGGAGGCTGAGGCAGGAGGATCGCTATGAGTTCGAGACCAGCCTGGGCTACATAGGGAGATCCTGTCTCAAACACCAAAAAAAAAAAAATTCGATTTGTGATCATTTCCGACACCTCCCGTGTGCCCTCTCTCTGGGCGCTTCTGGAAGATGTGCTCCACTAAAACGAAGGAATAAAACATGAAAACAGATGACAAGGGTACAAAACACAGGGGCTGTGACCCAGAGAAGGAAAAGGAACGCCCAGGATGGTGGGAAGGGGGACCCCAGATGCTCTGGAAAGAGTCTTGGAGGAAAATGTCACAAGTGACTGAAGCTGACAAATGATCTGTGTTTGATCATCTGGAGCAGAGTTTTGCAAATGCCGCTAAAAATTCTAGGAAACACCAGTAGGCAGAAAACAGAAAAACAATCAAACTGGGGGGTGGGGGCACCCTAGGAAAACGAGAGAGTTACGCTACAGTACTCCATATGCATCTGCCTTGCAGGATAGAGTCCTGTTTATATAAATACTGAGTGGTGGTGGGGCGTGGTGGCGCACGCCTGTCATCCCAGCACTCGGGAAGCCGAGGCAGGAGGATCGCTGTGAGTTGAGACCAGCCTGGGCTACATAGTGAGTTCTGGGTCAGTCTCAACTACACAGTGAGACCCTGTCTAAAAACACCAAAAAAAAAAAAAGTACTGAATGTTAATACTGAAACATTAATATTAACAAGATGCAAGTCTTTTAAGATTGGTGGTGCACACCTGTCATCCCAGCACTCGGGAAGCCGAGGCAGGAGGATCGCTGTGAGTTCCAGACCAGTCTGGGCTACATAGTGAGTTCCAGGTCAGTCTCAACTACATAGTGAGGCCCTGTCTCAAAACACCAAAAAAAAAAGTACTGAATGTTAATACTGAAACATTAATATTAACAAGATGCAAGTCTTTTAAGAAGATGGGAAATGGGAAGAAAGGAGCTCAGGGTGTAGGGAAGGTGGGATGGGTAGGGGAAGGGTAATAAGGGAAAAGAGAAAAGTGTGTGATAGTGAAAAGATGGAAATAAAGTGTTTGTAGGTGGGGAGGGGAGGAGGGGGTGAAGGGAGGG
>NW_022900946.1:13310170-13314993 GCF_012274545.1 Fukomys damarensis | reverse complement strand
AAAAAAAAAAAGAAGATGGGGAAACCGCTTCTTGAAAAGGGCTAAGGTAAGAGTTAAATTCTCAATCCTTTCTAGTAAAAAATCTACAGGCAAAGCCTAAAACAGAAAAGTCAAGAAAGTCAAGAAATAACAGCATGATTATATTACTTCAAAAGGTATAACTGGAGAGACAGCTAAGACATTTATAGTGGTTCCTATGGCCACCAAGACTTGGGATAGGAAGATGGGAGACAAAGAATAATTTTTCTTATAAACTTTACTTTAAAAAATGAATTTTATATACATGCATGAGCAGAGTATAATATAATTAGTCCCCAAGTAACATAATTAACCCAATATGGACAGACTAATCCACTTTTAAATTTTGTATGACTTGAATAAAAATAAAAGCTAATTTTAGAATAAACTACAGTAAATACATTTTTTCAAAGTGAAAAAACATTTTTTTAGGGAAAAGGCACAGCAACAGAAAGACCCTGAGGTATGTTCGGGGAACACAAGTGAGACCTGAGGGGCTGGAAGGTAACAGGTAACAGGGAGAATGGGGTCAGGGCCTGCGGACAGAGCATGACCTGCTCCGTGGTGCCAGCGCCTGCCTTGCAAACGCAAGGACCCGAGTTCAATCCCCGAAAATCCAACCGATGTAGGGCTGCATTAGCCAAGGTGAGAAATGAGCGAGCAATTACAAGTGCCACGGGGCACCAACGAGGTGTGAGCCTTGCTTAGCCCTGCACATGACCAAGGCGTCCAGGCAGGGGCCACAGCCTGAGCACAGGTCTAGAAGCCGTAACAGGAGCCATCGGCCCAGGAGGCCCCACAGCTGACGCTCACCTCCCCTCCCGACCCCACAGCAGGGCCTGGGACGCGTCCTTCCCCCAAGGGTGGCCCCCAGCGCGCTGCCCTTCGGGTGGGTGAGACCCACGGGCCTCTCAGGACCTGCGGCCCAGCTGGAGAAGGGCGTCGGCCAGGATCCCACGGTGCAGCTCCGGGCCTCGGACACTGCCCCGGCTCCACCCCAGCCGCCACCGCTCCTGTGTTCTTCTCCCTGCCCTCCACCTTCCAACAAGACAGGAGAGTTAAAGAAAGCACAGCGGTGCTCTCCTATCACCCCGCTACTCTGGAGGCCGAGGGAGGAGGAGAGCAACTTGGAGACTAAGCCGGGCCCCCTGGGGACCTGGTGCCCTCGGTTCATCCCACCCTGCTCAGCCATTGAGGCGCTCAGAGGCTGCCACGGCTATGGTCCCAGGGGGCCCGGCTGCTGCTCAAGCTGGCGCAGGCTTTGGAGTCATTCGCATGATACTGGTTTTCCGGGGATGCGGGAGGCAAGGCGTACAGGTTCACAGAGGCTTCTGCCCAGGCCGTGTGGCCCTGACCGGGAGGGCGCGCAGCTGAGAGAGGGAACTCAAAGGCGCAGTGGAGACCCCAGGAAGTCGGAGATGCCAGGAATGTGGGATGTGCAGCGAGGGAAGCAATAGGCGCTGCGCAGAGCCAGAGAGAGAGAGAGAGACTGGGCCGCAACTGATGATGCCATAGCTGCCCGAGCCCTCTGCAGCTCACCTCTTGCCACCTCTCAGCACCCTGAACTGCAGGACTTACTGTTGGCCGTGTCCAGCCTCAGTCCTGCTTTGGGCCAGTGCATTTCTATCCCCTTCTGGAATGAGAGCGCTTACCCTGTACCCCTGGATGTCGGAAGCACTTCACTTTCCTTTTGGATCACGGCTAAGAGCTTGCCTTGAGCCTCAGAGGAGACTTCGGAGTTGGACTTTTTAGCGGTGCAGGAACCGTTAAGACTGGTCATTCTCAGAGACTTCGCGTAATGAGGTAGACCTGAGCCTTTCAGAGTTTCCATCTCAAGTTCAGAGGCGGGGCTTGGTCAAAAGAGGCAGATCACTGGAAGCCTGCGACTGATTCGATAAGATTTTCTTGAGTTTTATATCAGCACCCTAAGACATGGTCTACAGTCTGCCTTTCGGACAATGCCTTTGTCCAGTTTTGATTTCAGAATAACAGAGGACTCTGGAGGAATCATTTAGTGAACTGCTTTATGTCAACTCTAGAACAGCCAGGTCCAGCCACAAGGCAAGGAGCGTAAGCTCTGTGGTGAAGCGGATCGAGGGGGTCCACCCCATGCTGGCACAACGTGGCTGTCTGGCCTTGAAGAAGCCCTTTCACCCCGATTTCTCATTGTTAAAATGAGGATTCACAGTGGGCGCCTTGTAGGGTCTAAGTGATAAGTCAGGCGAGGCAGGCGACCCGTGGCTGGGATGACATTGCCCCCCCTTCCTTTCCCCCCTCCACTCCCTGCCAGCTGAAGGATAAAGCCCACCTCTCACAGCGCCTGCCAGACAAACAACACAAACGCTGACGCAGGTCCCTAACCCAGTCACCGAAACACTGAGGCCAGACACCAGCCAAAAATAAGAAATTATCAGCAGGGCATGGTGGAGCACTCCTGTAATCCCAGCACTTGGGAGGCTGAGACAGGAGGGCTGCTTCAAGTTTGAGGGCAGCCTAGGCTACACAGTGAGTTCAAGGTCAGCCTGAAATGCATAGTTGAGACCCTGTCTAAAAAACTCCATGCAAACAAAAATTTAAAAATAATATTTTTACTGGACATGGTAATGCACACCTGTAATCCCAGCACTCTGGGAGGATGAGGCAGGAGGGTCACAAGTTCAAAACCACTCTGGACAGTTTAGTGACATAGCAAGACCATGCCTCAAAATAAAAAGGGCAGGCGGGCCAGGAATTTAGCTCAGTGGTTCCGCTGCCTGCCTCGAAAGTGCCAGGTCCCACGTTGGATCCCCCATACCAAACAAACAAACAAAATAAAAAACAAACAAACAAACAAAATAAAACAAACAAACAAAATAAAAAAGGGCTGGGATATAGCTCAGTGCAAAGGCCCTGGATTCAATCCCCTGTAACCCCCCAAATAAAGATAAAATAAGAGGCTCGAATGGTAGATTTTATGTTGTGCATATTTTACAATTAAACTTTTTTTATTGCACAATTAAAATTTTTGAATGTAAGCTTAAAATCCATTAAGAAGTAAACACATCAAGGTAAGTACATACAGGGAAGCACTCAAAGACTCCATCCCGACTTACCAAAAAGAAGGCTCCAGCAAGACTGGGAAGCGCCAACTCCAGAGTGTGGACAGAGCTGGAAGGCGGCACACGGGGTCCTCGGGCCATCAGTCCTGTGCCGGAGCCCATGCCTAGCACCCCAGGGACGCGGGCGCGCTGCAGGAAGGCAGGGAGCATCTCACACCCGAGACTCTGTCTCTGCATCGAGCTCCAATCTGTCGCGTGCCGTCAGGGCTGTCCCAGGGCTGGAGCCGGACTGGGGACACCCGAGCAGTGAGACCCCAGGAGGCTCTGCCCGCCCAACCCCGAGCCCTCTCAGGCCACCTGCCCGGGGTTGCCAGCTCGCTTTTCTGAGTCATTTCTACAAGAAGTATGGGAGTTTTCTTCTGTTCTTTGAGACAGGGTCTCTCTTTGTAGCCCGGGATGGCCTTGAACTTGCAGTCACCCTCCTGCCTCAGCCTCCCAAGTGCGCCACCACGCCTGGCTTAGTGTGAGGGTTTCTGTGCTGATACTGACTCTGCTGTTTGCCATAACAGTTAAAAGAGCCAGCAGCCCTGCCGGAAACTCTGGGGAAACAACTCTGAAGCCATTTTATACAAATCCTGAACTGCACCCTCTAATCCCCATGTAGCCATGACCCTGTTCCATGCAGCAGGGCCTATGTGGATCAGTGTCTTAACCAGAGATTCCCCGAATACTACCGCCTCTTCCACAGGCTCCATCCTGTCACCAATGAACACTTTTTGCCTGAATACAAGATAGGATCAGGTGCACCTGGGTACCAGGTATCCAGGGATGAACAAACAGAAGACAAGATCCCACCCCATAGGCATTACACTTGAGAAGCAGCCAACCTTAAACAGGTAAATCCACAACAACAGCAACAACATGGGGTTACCCTTTTGCTTGCTTTTCCTGCCACTCTGGTAGTCTGTTGGTTCTCTAACCACACCATTCTCCCTCTGGCCCCAGGCCCTTTGCACTTGCTCCTCCCTCTGCTAGAGCACACTTCCATGGAAACAGAACTGCCTCGCATTTTAACTTTCACCTTAAATGATACTTAACCCAAAGAAGGCTTCTGCAATGCTGCACCCAAATCAGCCTGTTTTACTTACCATCCACCAGCAATTAAGTTTCCCATAATCTGATTTTTTTTCTCTCTCTCTCTCTCTCTCATACTGTGTCTGCCCAGCAACACCATGACAGAATCCAGGTGCTGACTCCTCTATAACTCCCTCCTGGGGTGGGTATACAGCAAGTGCTTAATATAGACCAACAGCACGAGCAGCAGAGGCCTGTGGCTGAGGTACCAACCCTGGAGTGCTCTGTAGAGTGATGAGCCCATGAGCAAACGCCTCCTCCAGATGGGATAAAGCGGGGGCTGCACTTCCCCAACCTCTGCTCCCCAGACCCATGTGGCCCGGGCACCCACCTTGGGGCTGAAGCCGGGGACCTGGGTGCAGGAGCACTCGTGTTGCAGCTCGAGCTGGCGGTGCCGTGTGTGCTGCTCTGGGCCCACAGCCTCTGGCTGGTGCTGCACTAGGTGCCGGCCGCTCCTCCCGGCCTGTGGCCAGTGCAGGACGCTGACCGCCTCCGTCTGGTGGCAGCCACTGGGCTACAAGAGAGGGGCCCGGCCGCCTCGCGAACCTGGACTCCTTGCACCTCAGCCCCGCACTGGACCCTGCCTCAGGGGTGTCCAGGGCCCCTCACCTGACAGAGGGGCTGGGCGTGTGC
>NW_022900946.1:13289747-13310018 GCF_012274545.1 Fukomys damarensis | reverse complement strand
ACCGGGCCCCGCTGCCCACCGCTGGCCGCAGGTCACCCCTGCCCTGAGAAGGCCCCGGTGTCCCGGGGGGGCCCAGGCACGGCCAGGTCACACGACTGGGCACAGAGAGAAGGCAGGAGCTGCGGCTGAGCCAGTGGCTTCCTCTCATCCTCACCCACCAGGTCTCTCAGAACCCCAGATGGGCCCACCTACCTGAGGACCAGCAGGGGGCGCGGCGGGAGCTCCCTGTCAGTTTACCCAAAAGATTTAAAGAAAAGCAGAGCAGGGTGTGGTAGTGCACTCTGGGAGGCTGAGGCAGGAAGATCCTAAATTCAAGCCCAGCCTGGGCAATTTAGCAAGATGTTGTCTCAGGATAAAAAATTGAAAAGGCCACGGGCTCAAGCCCTAGCACCGCAGAAACCAAACAAAAAAGCCAACGTCAAAGCAATACCCTCTATTCCTAGACAGTCCTTTACTCTATGCTCTCCTCCCTGTTTAATAAATCCCATTTTTGCCTTTGTTCTTTAAGAATAGCTGCAAACCACTGTCTTCTGCTTATTCTTCCCTAAGGTCCACCTGCACCCCCATCTCTCAGTGTCCCTTCTGCTATTCTGCTCCAGCCAGACGAGGCTGCAGACTATGTTTCTAATGCTCCCAGCACATTCCCACCCCAGGGCCTTTACACACACTGTGTTAACTGGAACACTGTCCCAATCGCCTGCTTTCTCTACAAAGCTGTCCTTGTCTCTGTGAAACACAGTCTCAGCATAGCTTACGCTGTCAGCCTGTTTGAAACGTAGGCTACCCGAGACCCCTGCTCTTGGGAGACTCCAGACCCTGAGCCCAGCTCAGTGACCTCTTTCTCCTGCAGCACTTGTGCCTCCCTAGCTAACAATGCTATTTGTGGATTTTCCTAGTCATCTCCTCTCCCAAGCATGTGAGCTCCATGAGGGGACGGGTGTCTTTGCTGCAGAGTGGTCCGCTGGTGTTGGACCACCACAGGCACTGGATGAGTGGTCACTGCACAGACAGACTGACTGACTTCGGTTCTGTACCTCAGCCTCACTGTGCCCTCCTTGGAGGCGACCAGGGCCCAGGGTCTGGTGCTCCTGCAGCAGCTGACAGGGTGTGGACCTGAGCACTCACATGTGTGTGTCTGCCTCAGTTTCCCCCGCCCTGTGGGGTTTCTGAAGGAATGAGGAGGGGCCCGGGAACAGGCTCTGGAAAGTTCTACAGCCCGGCTGTAGACGCCACCGTGATGCTCTGGGGCAGTGAGACCTAATTTCTGCAAAGAAATATGCACACTTCCCGTGGGGGACGCTCCCCGGGGAGGCAGGAAGCAGTGGGGAGGGGCGGGCACTTAGAGCTTGCACTCCTGGCGAACAACCGAGCTCCCGGGACCTCTGGAAAGACCGGGGAGTCTCAGGGCCAAGCTGCAGGGGCTTTCAGAGAAAGGGGGCAGCAGTCCCCTGACACCCGCGGCTTCCCAGCAGCGGACGCACAGCCGGACCGGACCAGACAGCCTTCATGCGCGTCCTTCCAGCCCGGCTCCAGATCCTCAACTCTGGGGCCTCTGAGGAGACACCGGAAACCGAGGCTGAGTTGGGATTCGCTGTCAGAGGCGCTGGAGCGCTTGCCCAGCCTAAGGGCAACCAAATGACTACTCTCACCCTTCCTGGAGTCACACAGGAGCTTGACCCAACACCCAGGATGGGGCGCACACACTCCTTACACACACTCACACACACACACACGGCTTCAAGTGACGCCTCCGTCCCATATGGGTGCACCAGGCACCTGGGAGACACCGCGCAAAACTCTCGCATGCTTTGACCCAGGGATTCCCACTCCGAGAGCAGACACTCAGAGACACAGCCGCTTGTGGGAGGGAATCTGTCCGGGCAGGGGAGCGCGGCAGGGCCACTTCACCATCCCATCTGCTGACTGCAGAGAGAGTTTGAGCGAACTCACCAGAAACCCAGAGGGGCCGCTCTTTAACTTCTTTCATTTTAATTCATTTGCATTTAAAGAGTCAGAGTGCTGGGGGTTACTGGATGGGCTGCTAGCCACAGACTCCTATCTTTCAAAGTCTGATTCATGTAAGTATATCACCCCTTTTTAAAACAACTTAAATCCAAGTTGTGCCAAGGTATGCTGGTATAAAAAGACTAACGGGAGGTTTTTATTTATTTTTTTTGTACGGGGGGGGGGATCTGACTCAGGACCTTGTGCTTGGGAGGCAGCGGCACCACTGAGCTAAATTCCCAGCCCTATCATGATATATTTTTTGAGTAGAAAAGCAAGGAACAAACAAAAATAGGGTGTGAACCTTTCATATTGGAAAATACAAAACCTGAGGCTGTAGCTGAGCGTTAAAGCACTTGCCTAGCATGCACAAGGTCCTGCCTTTGATCTCTTGTACCACCAAGAAAAAAAGAAAGCCCCAAATTAAAAGGTATTGCAAACGGCCAGAACTAGAAGTTGAACTATGTTACCTCCAAAGGTGTCCTCACCCTTCGTGTCTGTGAATGGGATCTCGTCTGGAGACAGGGCCTTTGCACATGACCCAGTCAAGGAGGCTATCAGTCCCGAGTATGACTGGTGTCCTTACATAAAGGGGAATTGGGGCACAGCCACTGGGGGAGGGAGGAGTGCCTGAGGCCACGAGACACTGGGACAGAGGTCTAGAACATTCTCCCCCAGGCCTCCCAAGCTACTGACCCCGCACACACCTGGGTTTTGGACTTTCGGCTCCCAGAACTACGAGGAAATAGATTCTGCTAAGCCCTCAAGTTTGGGGAACTTTGTCCCTGCAGATTCACTGGTATATGACCCAATAGTTAAAGAAATGTGGAAAAATCTTTCTCTACTCTGAATTTTCAAGCCCTGCGTTACTAACATCAAACCTGAGCCACTTTCCTCCTCCTCCTTTATCCAGCACTAACAAACATGCCCAGTAGGGAGAAGGAAGTTAGGCCGGGGGAAGCAGGGGTGGACAGTTTGCATAGCATGTGCCCGGATCTAGGTTCCAGCCCCAGGCAAGAAGGGAGGAGAAGAAAAAGGGGGAGGATGGAAGGAGGGAGGAAAAAGAAAAGGAAGACTTAGCAAAGCTCCCAAAGAGGCGACTGTTAACTCGGACACGGACAGGAAACACGGGAGGTGGCGGGCGCCGTCACACGGGCGGAGGGCGTGTACAAACCTTGACAGAGGAGACACCCCTGTCCTCCAGCACCAACTCCAGGTGACCCACGTGGGCTCCCGAGAGCCTCGATCTCACCTGTGGGAAAAACCAAAGCTGAGAGACCAGAGTTCCAGGTCCTGGATTCCCCCTGGGCCTTGGCTGCCAGGCCTCCAGCCCCCCAAGTCTGTGCATCCCAAAGGCTGCTGGCTTTAGCACCTGTCAGGAGTGCACTGCAGGGCCCCAGCCGGCCTGTGGCCAGGGAGGGGCGCTGTGCTGACCATCCAGCTCCCTCTTCCTTCTGGGATACAGCAGCTTGAGGCGGCCCCTCCCCTGCGGCAGGCTACAGCCCACAGCCACTTCCCAGGGCACCTCTGACTGGGCTGTGCCCACCTGGAGGTGGGAGGTGGCTTCCTTGGGGAACCAGCTGCGTCTCTGGAAACACAGAAGACTTTTCAGGATGGAGAGCCCCTCTTCCCCAGAGGAGACTGCCACTCCCAACTGCAGAAACTTCAGCTTCCGACCTTGCTAGGAGAGAACCCACCAGGAGTCTCATGCAGCTCCGAACAGCAACCTGGGAAGGGCAGGGCTCTGTGGGGCAGCCTGGACCACGCCCACAAGGCTCATTTAGCGGGGAAATGGCCAGGGCAGGGCTGCAAGGTGCCAGGCAGCCTGTGAGGTTGGGATCTAGAAGGTCCACCGAGCCCGGTGTTCTGAAAGGGTGCAGTGGAAGGGACTGCATCGTGGAGAGGCTGTGGCCTCAGGGGTTCCCACTGAGGAGGTCACGGCTGCACGGCCTGGTCCAGAGTGACGGTCCCTGGGCCCCCGACCTGGAAGGGTGGATCCCTGACCTCACCTCCTTCCTTCCCTGTTCCCTGGCAGCCATGTGTGAGCAGATTTCTCCCGCTTATGCTCTTCCTGCCTCAGAGCCAATCAACTGTG
Organism: Fukomys damarensis; assembly: GCF_012274545.1. Classification (NCBI taxonomy): domain Eukaryota; kingdom Metazoa; phylum Chordata; class Mammalia; order Rodentia; family Bathyergidae; genus Fukomys; species Fukomys damarensis. Next base: position 13,305,919 of record NW_022900946.1, on the reverse strand, counting down.
GCCTGGATCCTCTAAAGGCCGTCAGCTGCACTAAACCGCTCATCCTGTAGGCGGTGTCAGGTGTGACATCCTAGCATGGGAAAGTGACAGAGACAGTCTCCTAACCAGGCCCGTGTGCCACTCCTGGCAGGCACCTGGGACCTCCAGAACTCTGCCCTCCAGGCCTGGAGTCCAAACCCCTGCGCCCTGTAGGTTTCGATCCTGCGGCTCAAATCGGGGACTTGCTGGGGAGCAGGCTCCCTCTCCTCCTGGCCCTCCTGGGCCTGTTCCTGAGAAAACCCTCAGCCCGAACCCAGGCTCAGCCTGCTCCGGAAAGCACAGCTGCAGACTCGAGCTACTTCTCACATCCTGGTGTGGCTGTGGCTGGGGGGGGTAGCGCTGTCCAGGTGTGACAAGCCCAGGGTGATAAAGAGCCCAGACTGGCACGTGAGGCAGAAATTCTGACATGGCGAGGACAACGGTGTGGACATGTGGGGCCCACACAGGGACACGGCCACCTCCTAGAACCACTGGGGATGGGTGTCCTGCTGACCATGCCGGCTCACAAAGGGACCCAACAGGGAACTGTTCTCCAGTAGCTGCTCAGGGAAGGCCACCTCAGACGGTGCCTCTGGGGAGGCATCAAGACAGCAAGGGAAGAATCAGGCAGTGCCTGGGGAAGCGCATCCCAGGCAGAGGAAGCAGCCAGTGCAAAGGTCCCGGGGCAGCAGTGTCTAAGGAGCAAGGAGCCTGTCAAGGAAAAGGGAGGAGAGACCAGCAGGGGCTTGGCCATGAGGGCTGCCAGCTGAGCCATCTCCACTCTGAGGGTAAGGGGAGCAGAAGAGGGGCAGGATCTGCTTGGGATTCCAGAAGTTCCACCTGGCTGAGAAGAGTGGAGCTAGACGGTTAGACAGGAGGCTGCTGACAGCCTCCTTGGAACGTGGAACTGGGCAGCCTGCTGTGTCCACTACTGAGCGCAGGCCAAGGGCACCACCAGATGCTTCTCGGTTCTCAGCTTTCCTCCTACTGACGAGGAAAAGGGCTCAGGGGGCACCCTGGCTTGGTCTGTGGCTGGAACACAGGACAAAGCTGAGACGCTGGAACCCAGTCCGTCTGGGTTAGGGTGTCCAAGTCCCAGGCCCTGCAGCCCAAGGATGTGTGGCTGGGCGACTGGTGACAGGCGGAGGGCTGCAGACTTGGAACGAACATCATACAAATTCTGCTGGACCACACACTTGCAAGGCTGAACCTACAGTCCTCAAAACAAGAATTTTAAAAAGGGCTGGGTAGGGATATAGCTCAGTACAAAAGCCTTGGATTCAATCTCCAGTTCTGCAAAAATACATAAATAAATAATAGCAACTGAGAGAGAAGCCAGAAGAATTTAGTCGAGTACTACGCCCAGTGACTGACACGTGATTACTTTTCACTTCTTCCAACCAAAGCGGCAGGGACTGTGGGGCAACACCCAATTATCCGGCAAGTGCCTGTAACACCTGGGGCCTGGAGAGGGGCGCCCCGGGACCCCCACGCCTTGGTAACGAGCGGAAGGTGAGGTCAGAGCAGGATGGGCGTTTCCAGGGCTCGGGCAGAACTCCAGGCTGAGGATGTCCTCGGGCCCTGCATCCTGGAGGTTGTGTTTTCCGGGTCGTCCATCTCCAGCAGCTGCAGGAGGTGACGCCACACGAAGGAACTCACTGTGCAGGGTGACAGCGAGGCATGGCCGTCCGACCGCACCCAGGCCCCCCGGACTTGGGGACTTCTCAGGCGTGGCCCCTTCACGGAATCCAGAAACCTGGCCTGGCACAGGACTCCCAGGAGCACTGCAGAAGGGCAAGGGTGCACGCTGGGACAGCCCCGGCTAGAAGGTCAGACCCCGTCTGAGTCCCGGTTCTGACTCTTCCACGCTGTGTGACCTCAGGACAGTCACTGCACCTCTCTCAACCTCAGTTTCCTCACCTGCGAGACGAGCCAGGCAGGCCTCCTTCCAAATCCTGCTTCAAGTGTGGCCCACGATGGTCCCTCGGCCTCCTTGACCTGTGACTCGTCTGTCAAGCAAAGTGACAACTCATCTCGGAGCTGTCGGTGAAGGTCAGTTAGACCCTGACCCGAGAGACTAAGTATCCTGCAGGGCAGATAAAGGGGTGACATGCAGCCCAGGCTGGGGACCCCTCAGGGGCCCTGGAGGGATGTGAAATAAGAGCACCGGAAGGCATGAACCCTGCGGTGCTGCTGGGTCCAATGGGGCCCCGGCCTTCTGGGCAGCTCAGGTCCTCAGCAGGCCCCACGGAAGCTTCCGACAGCCACGGCACCCCTCATCCTGGGAAGGCCAGGCACCAGGGCCACACGGGTCACACACCGCGCCTCAGCGGTTGGCTTCCGGGGGACGACCCTGCCTAAGAGCACCGGAAGGCATGAACCCTGCGGTGCTGCTGGGTCCAATGGGGCCCCGGCCTTCTGGGCAGCTCAGGTCCTCAGCAGGCCCCACGGAAGCTTCCGACAGCCACGGCACCCCTCATCCTGGGAAGGCCAGGCACCAGGGCCACACGGGTCACACACCGCGCCTCAGCGGTTGGCTTCCGGGGGACGACCCTGCCGTCACAGCACAGGGGGCTCTGTGTCGGCCCCGGCCTGGTCCCAGGGATCGCGGGACAGGCTCCCCACGGAGCACCGAGCACAGACCCAGCACAAGCGCGAGCCTGACTCACTGTTGGCGCTCAGGGACGCGGCCAGGGGTCGCTTAGCCACAGGACATTCCGAGGACTGAGCCGTGGGCCAGCTCTGTCGCTCCGCCTACCGCGGGCGTGTGCTGGCGTCCGTGTCACACGTTCCCAGGGACCCCGAGGCGTCCGCCGGGCTGGGCAGAGGCAGCTTTGGCTTCTGGCTGGCCCTGGGCGCTGAGGGTGACCGGGCGGTGCAGGTGCACTCCGCCCTGGCTCCGCATCCCACAGACGCGGAAGGAAAGCCCCGGGAGGTGGGCAGCTTCCCGCACACAAGTTGGGCGGGGCTGAGCTGGGATCCGAACCTGGGGCGCTCAGGCACCTACGCTTTCCCTCAAGTCTCTTCAATTCACGCCTTAGGCTCAGGAAGGAGGTTCTGAGTTCTCCCTCTGCTTTGTCTCAGGGCTGTGAGGCAGGACCTCCGAGGCTCCTGCGCCACTGCACAGATGAGGAAACTGAGACCTGAAAGGAGAAACGCCTTCTCCGAAGTCCCCACAGGACTGACCTGGCCAGCCGAGACGTGGTGTCCAGGGCCGTGACTGGACGGTGTGGTGAGGGCGGTCCCTGCCCCCCGCCAGCCCCCTCAACGGCCTGCATCCTGCACCACGGTAAACACCTCTGCCCGGGCACCGCCTCAGGGCCACGTAGGCGGGACGCGGATCTCCCGTTCTCCTAGGGGCTCGTCCAGGCGGAGAGCGCAGACCGCTGGAGGGCAGGAGGAGGCCAGGGTCACATCGGACGCCCAGTTCTCCCTAGCCCGGCACCAGCCCCGATCCCTTCCCACGCATCACAGTGTTACTCGAAGGACCCAGCCACGTTCTGACCGGGCTTTACTCACACAGACAGCGTGGGTCTGACACACAGAAATGTGTCTCGGGGTCCACGGGTCCCCTTCCTAGGCAAGCCCCCTCCCCACCTGCGGCTTTGTCCTCCACAGCACGGCCACCCACCCATTCACCCAAGCATTTAGTGAGCACCTACTGTGCCACACTGTGGGGGCTGACAGCCCTGAGCAAGATCAACCCATCCACCTGAAGGTCACGCTCCAGCACAGCCAAGACTGACACATGAAATGTGTAATGCATCAAGAGGTGGTGAGCGCTCTTGGGAGGTAGGTGTAGAAAATGGGCTGGAGGCTCTGAGGACAGAGTCATCAGAGACCTCACAGCGGACACAGCTGATAAGCTACACCTATAAGAGGTGCAGCAGTGAGGCTGGGGACATCGAGTGAAGAAGATTCCAGGAAAGGGAATGGCATATGCAAAGGGCCTGAGGCAGGTATTGGCCTAGTGTTTGAGGAACAACACAAAGGGGAATATGGCTGGACTGGGTGACCACTGGAGATGATGCCAAGAGGTGCCTCAGTGGGTCAGATCACACAGGACTCAGTAAATCCCTGTAAGGGCTTGTGAGTGAGAATGGAGCCACTAGTTCAGGGGTCAGCAAATTTCTTCTGTAAAGTGAGAGATAAGTGGTATTTTCAGGCCATATAATGTTCTTGCAAACACTTAACTCTGCAGTTGTATCAGGAAAGTCACCATGGATACCCTATAAATGAGTGGGCCTATGTGCCAATAAAGCTTTATGTATAAAAACAGCAGCAGACTCGAGGGCAGCCCCAGGCCCGCAGTTGGCCAACCCTTTGCTAGAAAGGTCAGAGCACAGGACAAGTAAGCATACGCTCACGTGTGTCCACTCACTGACAATGTCTGAGACAGAGACCTGGACACCTGTTCACAGCAGTGCCCACCTGATACACAGTAGGTGCTCAGTCAGTGTGGGATGAATAAACAAAGTGAATTAACCACAGACTCAACCCCTGCCCTGACCGGTCATGACCGCCACGGAAGAGCACCCAGGATCTCACTTCTGCTGAGCAGGGAACCCTCCGGAAGGCCTGGATGGTGCCCAGCCGGATCTCGAGAGGGCTGCTCACCAGGGAGGCGCAGGCACGCAGTGCAGGGGCGAGAGCCATGCGGCCAGGCCAGCATCGCCAATGGCCTTCAGCACAAGCTGGAGCTGGAAGGAGAGGGCACAGGGCCATGAGGTCTAGGCGAAGGAACCAGCCCCGCTGCTGGTCTGGGACCCTCGCCAGGCTCACCTGGCCGGCGTCAGAAGGCCCCCAGAAGGCACAGTCGGTACCCACCGCTGCCCCAGGGCCTTCACAAGGGTGCTGACGTCCATCCAGAGCATCACAGAGGTTGTGCACCAGGGCTGAGAGGTCAAGGAAGGAGCCGGGGCTGGTTCTGGGGGCCTGCAGCCGTGGCTGGGGAGAGGCCCACACAGAGTGAGGCACCTTTGGGTTCATCCGGGATGGAGACTCACACCCCGGGCCACAGGGGGACGTTGGTGAGGTCTGCAGACATTTCTGGTTATCACACGGGGTGGGAAGGGTGCTGCTGGCATGAGGAAGAGACGGGGGACCCCGGAAATGTCCTCTACTGTTTAGGACAGCCCCCCAGCCCCAGCAAAGCATTATTCAGCCCCAAATGCCAACACAGCCGGGTTGAGCACCCCTGGGCCAAGTTACCAGCTGGGACAGGAGAGTGAAGGCCTGAGTAGAACCCACAGACAAAGGGCCCGACCACACCCACAGGCCGCAAGCTCCCTCTGCCCCCAGATCTGAGACACACACGCACAACAAAACCCAAGTTCTGTCTATGACCAAGTGGCAAAGTGAGCAGGTGAGCCAGCTTGCTTCCCTGTGGGCTGCAACAGCCCAGGGGCGGGGGGGAGCCGGCTCCCCTGGGGCCCCAGCCAAATAGCATCCCCACCCCTGCTGCAGGGGCCGGCAGGGCTCCCAGGCCACTGCCCACAGAACTGGGTAAAACCATGCAGCAAGGAAACCAGGCAGAGATGAGCCACCCATCCCCTTGTTGCTCGTTTGGTTGGTGCGCGTCTCCCTGGGTGCTCCTGTACGACAGGTGCGTGTGCGCCCAGGCATGGGTGGACGTCTCCATGCAGCGAGCCCACACGCCTTGGTGTATGTGCCTCGTCTCATGTATGTGGGGGTGTGGTAAGTGTGGGTGTGTGTGATCCTGTTCCTATGTGGCACATGTCCCTGTGTTTGCCGTGAGCGTGTCCTGGGGGGAGGGCATGCCACAGTAAGTACCTGCATCAGGTACGTGTGTGTGTCTGTGTGTGCACAGCCAGTGTCGGTGTACACATCCCTGTGCCTCCACGTGCAGGGTCACCCCTCATTATGTGTGCACTTGGGCCTGTGTGGATGAGCTGCTGTGTGTGTCTCCATCTGTGTCCTTCCTGGGAAGACAGTGAGCTCATAGCTTCAAAAAGCACATTTCAATTTTTTTCCATATTTCGCAAAAGAAACGTCCTTGCTTTTCAATACAGGTGGGGAAAGCAGGGCCCGGCTGGGAAGGCCAGGACAGACACCCAGAGAAGCTCTCAGAGCACAAGAAGAGGGGCCCTGCCTGTCTCCGGCTCCTGCCTCTGCCACCACATAAGGCTATGCTGACAATCAGGCCCTGTAGGACCAGGGTACGGGGGTCTGCCTGGCTGGCTGGAGCCCCACATGGTGGCCCTGCAGGCACAGGGAGATCAGCAGCAGGCCAGATAGTCGTGTCCTGGTTCCACCTGTTGATGGATTCCTGGGGACACACTCCAAATGGCCAGGCTTCTGGACTGAACAAGAATCAAAAAGCAGATCTTAAAGCGTGGAGATGCACACCTATAATCCCAGCATGCTGGGAGGCTGAAGCAGGAGGATCGAAACTTCACACCCAGGCTGGACAACTTAATGAGACCTGACTGAAAGTAAGAAATAGGGCCAGGATCCAGCTCATTACGAAGGTCCTGGGTTCGGTCCCCAGCACTGTAAAACAAAGAAGTGTGAGGTGGCATTTGCTGCAGGTGGAGGGACTCTGGGCTCCGTGAGCTGACACAATCCTGCTGCTGGGCTTAGCGCCGTGTCCCTGACCAGAGGGCCAGAAGCCACTTCCTGACACACGGCACTCAAGGGACACCCACACAGATGCAAGCGCCACAGCCCCGTCATTCAGAGGGCAAAAGCTGGGCCCCGGATGAGGTCTCAGGGCCCCACCCAAGTGCATGCTGGTGAGGAACAAAGTCTCTGCTTTTAGCCGCTACGCTTAGGAGGAAGAGAGGAGCAGATGAGCCAGGGAGGGGAGAAGGGGGAGAGGAAGAAAGCAGGGTGGAAGGCAAAGTGGAGAGGAGGAAGGAAAGACAAGACGCGTTCATGAAGCCAGCCTTGCCAGCACTGCTCAGCCCTGGGCCGGCTGTGGACGGTGCTGCTGTCCGCAGTGGCCAGAGTCTCCCCCGCTAGGTCACGAGCTCTGCAAGATGCCCGCTGGGGCCCGATTCACATCTACTCGGCAGAGCTACCACATCCACTCCCGCTCACAGCCCTGGACAACAGCCGCAGCCGCAGCCCCAGCCCCGCGGACAGACACCCGCGGACCTGGCCACCTTCAACCAGGACCCGCGGTATGAGGAGCAAACAGTGGCACTTCCATCCCCGCCCCCCACAATCCAGGACACCCCCAGAAGCCCACGGATGGGCAGAGCAGCTGCACCACCTTGGACAAGCTGCCCTGGTCTCTGAGCCTCACTTTGCTCATCTGGAGAATGGGGCAAAGAGCACCAACTTCACAGAGCATCGCACGGGTGAACAAGGCCCCGGGCATTGGTATAAATCTTTGGCCTAGATGTGCACAGGCTTCCCAGTCTCAGGACTTAGCAAATAGGAGTGTTTATAGTAACAGCAGCAGCCCTCCAGCCCTGAACCAGCGAGCTGGGCACCAGGAGAACCGCTTCAGGGCGGTCATCGCTGCTCTCCAAGCCCCCGGAGGAGGAACCAGTCCTATCCTCACTTTATAGATCGGAAAACAGGCTCAGAGAGGTTAAGTCACCGGCCTCCACCTCCCCGGACGTCATGAGCTCTTTCGTGAGGCCCACGCAGGGCTCGGTGCCACAAGAGGGCAGGGCGTCCACCAGCAGCCGCCTAAGATGGTCCCCAAGGTGACGCGCACGTTCTGATTGCCTCCAAGCTTCATCCTGCTGTAAACCTGGGTCATCTGGGGGTAAACTGAGGCTCGAGAGGGCAGCGGGACACGCCCACCCTCGACAGGGAAGAAGCCTAGAGGCCAGGCTGTGTACTCACCAGAACCCAGTGAGGTAAATGTCACCAGGCAGGGACCACAGCCCCTGGGGTTGAACAGGAGCCACTGACCCGCCTGCTGGTGGCCTCTAATTCAAACGCTAACACTCTCAGCCCAGCACAGAAGTATTTTAATTTTCTTATCTTTCTGAGATCGCAAAAGGACGGAGAAACTGTGGGAAGAAGATGAGCTGCTGGCCTCTGCAGCCTGGGACGCGAAGACCAACTGGGGCTGGCCTCTGGATCACAGCAGAAAGGGGCAGCTCCGGGGTTAGGGTCACTGAGGCAGCAGGGTGCCTGAGCAGGGTGGGGTGGATCGGACCCCTCATCCCTGACCAGGCCAGAGGCCCGAGCCCTCCACATCCCATCGTCCTCAGCACGGTCGCCGGGCCTCGCGGGGACACCGGTGGTGGGACCCGCCCAGGGTGACTGTGGGCCCTTAGGGAGATGCAGGCCGTGCAGTGAGGACCATCTCTGAGGTCTCTCCGCCTCCCAAATTTGCAGCTCCCTGTCGGTCTGGGAAACGGAAGAGCGACGGACAACAGAACTCTGTGATGCTCTCGGAAACTGCGGAGCCTGGGAAGGGTGTTTTCCTCACTGATGAGGCAGGCAGAGGAGGCAGGCACAGGGGCTTGTGGGTAAACCCACAGTGACTGGGGACCGTGTCACTGGGAGAACGGCAGCTCCACAGGAAGACGTGGACACCTCTCCCACGCGGGCCTCACGACATGATCGAGTCCGACAGCCTTTTTACACTTACATTTACACCATCAGAACTGGGATTCAAATCCCAACCCTGCCTCGTGACTTTGGACAGTTTCCTAACCGCTCTGTGCCTTGGTGTCTGAGCCCAGAAAGCAGAAATAATAACACCACGTATCCCCGGGACCGCTATGAGGATTAGAGGAGCTAAAACGGCCGAGAAGGTATTTAGTCTTACGCTATCTTGTCACTCAGTGACTTGGTGGGCACATGGATTCTGCAGAGGGGAGGACTTGTTTCATGTTTTGGATCAGTACAATGTCCACAGGTCTCCAAGGAGCTTTGCAGGCCTTGGAAAAGCTAGGAAGCCTGCAGTCTGGACCTCAAGATGAACCCTGTATGGCCCAGAGCTCCTGGGAAGGTCCCTTCCTGGGCTTGGTGGGCTCTTCACCCTCCCCCTTCCCCTCTTCCTGCACTGGGATGCTAATTCTGGCTCCTCCAGAGGGTGTGCAGCGTCAGGGGAAGGTCCCTTCCTGGGCTTGGTGGTCTCTTCCCCCTTCCCCTCTTCCTGCACTGGGATGCTAATTCTGGCTCCTCCAGAGGGTGTGCAGCGTCTGAGGCAGGAACAATGGTGTCTTTATCCGCTGGCCCCTCTGCTTCTTGTCTCTGCCAGGCCAGAGCTTGGGCCTCGTGTGTGGGAAAGCCCAGGCCCCCACTTAATCCCCTTCCTGAGACAAATCCCCAGGCAGGACAGTCAGCACCACAGGACAGGAGCAGAGCCTCACTGGGGACCTGGGACAACACCAACACACCAGGCCCCACCCAGGGCCCTAGCCAGCCCCTGGCCCCTCCCCGCTGGAGAGGCCCTCACCAGTACTTGAAGGGCGAATGCTGCCACAGTACCACGAGCTCGGCACTGGAAGGGGCTTAGACCCCAGCATCAGGAACAGCTCCGTAGCCTGGGAATCAGAGAGGGCAGCATGGGGCACCCGGGGGAACCCCCAGGCCACCTCACCTGGGATTGACACCGGGGCCTTCTGCGGGGAGACTGAGACCCAGAAAGGCAAAGCGGTGTGTCAGCTTCTGTCCTTGAAGCCCAGCCCCGGGCTCCCAGGCCTATCCTAGTCTTTAACAAGTACTTATCGGGCCCCTATGTGCCAGGCACAGGACTAGGGCTGCAGCCATGGACACAGACATGGTGTCCACATTTGCAGGGTTTAGAGTCCTAATAAATGCTCCATACCTGTTCAGTATGATTAAATATTTCACTATTTAGTAAAGTAGCAATCTCTTCCAACTTTTTTGGTACTGGGGATCAGACTCAAGAACACTCTACCACTCAGCTACATCCCAAGCCCCAGGGGTCTAAATTGAGACAGGGTCTAAATTGCTGGGGTGGGACTTGAATTTGGGATACTCCTGTTTCAGCTTCCCAAAGTGCTGGGATTACAGGCATGCAGCACTTACAGTTTTTAATTAAAAACTATGCACGTGTTCTTCAGAATAACTAGCAGCGATGGCTAACAGAGGGTGTTTGAAGATTTTATGCCTTTATCGGAGGCCTGCAAAGTGTCCAAAAACTCACAAGGAAGGAAACAAAGGACTGTATTCATTTACAGCCCCGGAGATGCTGGATTAGGAAAACCCACAGGTTTCCTCCCGGCATCCCTTTTCTTTAGGTCTTGCTGCTGCAGCCTGAACCCAGAGCTGCCAGGACAAAGAGCTGCAGGACAAGCCAGGCCCAGCCACCAGCCGGCAGCCCATGCTCACCACAGCTTGGCCTGAAGCCGAGCCAGGGGTCTGCAGATGCTCGACCTGCTGTGCTTCCGCATGGGGTCTCCCCGGCTCTGACCGAGTCCGCAAACTTGCAGCCTGGTCTCAGCAAGATGTGGCTGCAAAGCAGGTGCGTCCTGGCCAGCGCGTCCACGCCGAGTCGGGGCAGCCTGCCCGCACTGTGCCTTCTGGGCAAGGCCCTGGCAGCCCCAGCCCTACGCCGCTCTCCTCCTGAGGGACACAGCCCGCCCTCGGTGTAGGCTGACAGCCACCACTGATAGATAGAGCCTCAGACTCTATCTCGAGCAGTCACCCCAGGGACTCGACCCAAGGCTGTTTCTGCCCTTCCCGGTGTCAGCTGTATAACCCTCGGCTGGTGTCACACCTGGGGGTGGAGACAGGGTCCACCCTGAAGCACAAGGAGACCTCAGTGCCAGCCTCGAAGGAAGGAAGAAAGCGTGGCAGAAGAAACCACAGCCCCAGGTGTGGGTGGGCACGCCTGTGCTCCCAGCACTAGGGGAGGCCGAGGCAGGAGGAGCAACCTAGCAACTTAGTGAGATTATCTCAAAGGATAAAAAGGACTGGTGATGTAGCTAAGTGTGAAGGCACTGGGTTCCAGGACTAGGACCTCCAAAAAAATTAAAAAACACCAAAACAATAACAAAAACAAGAAGGCACCACAGGCTACTCCTCCTGGCTCCCCTCCAGTAGGCAGGGATGGAAGCCAAAAGCAGCAAAGTGAGCAGAGCTGGAAGGCTGCAGGGCAGAGGCCGAGGGTGCCTGGGTAGGAAACCTGTCACACCATCACCACCGCCACAACACAGAGTAAGAGGGACAGCCGAGATGCAGCCACCCCTTCCCTGGGAGGGACACAGCCCAAGGCCTCATGGATGCCTGAATCCAGACTTCCTGTGCTGCTCCCTCGACAAACTTGTGATAAAACTGAATTTATAAATGAGGCACAGTGAGAGGTTGATAACTAAAAGTAAACAGAACAGTGATAACACACTGTGATAAAAGTTACGTGAGCGTGGTCACTCTCGAGACCTCCCATTGTACATATAACCGGAAGGACGGCAGCAGATTTCACCACGCTACTCAGCATGGGACACAATTTAAAAGCCATGAGTCATCTATTTCTAGAATTTTCCACTTGGTATTTCTGGATTGTGGCTGACCACAGGAAATGGAAACCACAGAAAGTGGAACCACAGAGAAGAGAAGATTCCAATAACCGTCCCTCTAGGTATTAAGCACAGAGCCTTCCAGTGGGCCAGGCTCAAACCTAAGCATTCCACATACAGCTAACCCTCCAAGTGAGGGCTCTCTACCCCCTCGGGGGACGTTTAAGTCAGGTGCAAGGGGCCACACACTACTAAACAGCACGGTGGAGACACAAACCCATGTAGCCTACTCCTAAGCCCATACTCTTAACCAGAGTCCCACACCAGTATCTAGGGGAAAAAAAAGCCAGGTGTGGCGGTGCACATCTATAATCCTAGCCAACTCAGGAGGCTGAGGCAGGAGGATTCAGAGTTCAAGGCCAGCAACTTAGCAACTTAGCAATACCCTGTCTCAAAATATAAAAACAAAAAGTAAAAAGGTGAGGGATTTAGCTCAGTGTGAAGGCCCTAGGTTCGATCTCTACTACAGTAAGTCCCTGACTCAGAGCAAGTTCCTTTCAGGGGGAATGTTCCTAAGCTGGATTCATTTTTAAGTCTGAACAAGTGAGTCTTATACACACCTTTGACACAAATCTACAATGTAGGGCATTAAAAAAAAAAACAAAAGCACACAGAATGAGTGATGTCACCATCTTCTGTCCAATCCATTTTCACTTTTGTTTCCATGGTTACTGCTTTGCACTTCCTAGCAGCCCCCTCCACATCACCACAGCTTTTCCTGCTTCCGGACACCCGGCTCTGACTGAGCGCTGTCCTGCTGTGCACTGTCGCACTGCACAGGGAGCACCGGGCAGTGCCGCGGGGACAGTGGCCAGCTGACATGAGAGCTACTTCTGCGATTTGTTCACATCTACAAATGTTCACAGTGCAGGGTCCCTTCCTATCCGTGAAGGGCCAGGGATTTGGCTCAGTGGTTCAAACGCCTGCCTTGCAAGAGCAAGGACCCGAGTTTGATCCCGGTACAAAAAAAATCTGTGCAAGTTTGCAACTTGAATAGTTGTAAGTCAGGGACTTACTATAGTCATAAATAATGCAATTATTTAATAATGATTAATTATTTAATAATGTAAAAATAGAAAGGGCTGGGAGTGCAGCTCAGGGATAGAATGCTCATCTAACATACACACAAGACCCTGGTTTCTATCTCCAGCACCACAGAAAAAAAGAAAGACAAAGAAAAAGGCCGAAACGAGCAGCATCTGTCCTTTTCCCTGGTGGGAACACTCTCTTCGTGGTGGATTTCTAAAGGCAACGTGCACCACTAGAGAGAGACAGGGAAACATGTAGTACCACCGAGCATCTCTCACCACTCGCTCGCTGCCAACCTCGAGGGCACAGGCAGCAGTGACATCACAGGCAGCGGCAGCTTGGGGCCGGCAGGACTGTCTCTCAGTTTCCACTGCAGGTTCATGGAACTTGCAACAGCAGCTGGGTTTAACTACCAGCCCACGGGGCTCCTGGCTCCAGCAACCCAGGGGTTCTGGGAGCTGAACGGGGCAGCCAGCCCTGCACAGTGCTGTGACCAGACCGTGGGGCTGGGGGTCTCGGTGGTGAGCACTACAGGAAAGCGGGGAGAGCAGAACGAGAAGAAAGGAAAGGAGGAGTGACTCCCTGCCTTCCTACCCGAAGCCCCCACATGACCCAGCCCCTGGAGACCAGGCTGGGGACTTGCTCTCTGGAGCCCTGAATCCCAGTTTTGTTTCAGGACTGAAAAACAAGCCTTGTCTTGTCCCCATGGAGGGAAACCAGTCGTCCCCTGGCGAGTCCTAGGGGGCCAGGGGCTGCTTGGTGTGCACCTCGATGCATGTCAGGAACAAGGGCTGGTCATTCACCCCGCAGTGCAGGGACCCCCGGTGGGGAGATAACCTCCTTCCTTTTTAGGCTGGCGCACACAGAGCCCTCAGGGGCCGGTACTTCCAGCCTCGAGAGGCAGATACAGGCCACAGCGCCCCTGCCGCCTCTGCCAGGGGCACATCCGGTTGTCATGTCAGTGGATGGGGATGATGCTGGCATCTAGCAGGTAGAGGCCAGAAATGCCGCTTCGTGTCTAGCCACACACAGGCCAGCTCCCGCCCCACAACTGCTCAGAAGCAACTGCTTCAGGCTGCAAAACCCTGCTCTGGGGCCAGGCTCTCTGGGTAACAGCCCAGCTCTGTAGTTCACTTAGCTGCATAGCTTTGGGCATATTTCTTAAATTCTGCAAGCCTCGGTTTCCTCGTCTGTAAAATGGGCACACAGTAAGCCTTTTTACTAAGGGTTAAATTACACGATAAAAATGACACCACTAGCTTATCATCTAAGTATATCGTAAGTGCTCAGTAAAATTGCAGTGGGTTAAATGGTGGCCCCAAAAAGATACACCCCTGCTGTAAGCACTAGACCCCGTAAATGTGGCCCTTCCTTGGAGAAAGGGTCTTTGCAGATATGATTACATTATAAGAGTCCTGAGGCCAGGGACACAGTGCGATGCTTTCCCGGACCTCGTTATACATCCTCGCCATCGCTGCCCCGTCAAGCGCAGGCACCCTGGGGGCGGGGACACCGGAAACACTGGGTCGATACAGAGCAAGGAACCCGCTGTTCCAAAGTATCAGGACGCACTGGCCTATGACCCCTGCGTCCAGTGCCCCACCTTAAACAGCTGTAATGCAGGAGGGACCCGGCCACCTGTCGCTCACTTGGGGTGGGAGGTGCCCAAGGCTGAGGCCTGGACGGTGCACAGGGTCTGGGCAGGAAGAAGAGGATGCCCCTGGCGTCCAGGCCCCGACGTGGGGCTGGAGAAACCACTGACCTCAAAGCTTGTGGTCTGAGCCAGGCACAGCCTCCCCGCCAACTCGGCGGCGGTCTGGCTCTGAGAAGGGAGTGACAGGCCGGGAGGACCGTGGGCGGAGGGGGACACACGAGAGCGCCAGGGCCTCCTGCACCCCGCCACCACCGCCTCCAGCAGGTGTTTGGGCAGCGGGCAGAGGGGTCACGCGAGGTGCATCGAGGCAGCGACACCGTCAGCAGCAGGACGGGAAGCAACCCGCGTGCCCAGCGACGGGGACGTCAGGTACGAGGCCCACTCCAGGGAGGGAACCGAGCCAAAGACACACACTGCCCCGAGAACGTCCCAGACACGAAGAGGACAGAGGGCGATGCAGAAGAGTGCGGTGAAAAATGCACAAAATGCAAGCAGACCACAGGAGCCCACTTGGGGACTGGGGCCCTGCAAGCGCCCCGAAGGCATGGGAAGATCGCGTGCGCGGTGGGGGGCCCCTGAGGAAGGGGGGGCGGGGGCGGCCTCACTCCCAGCTTCCTGTCCTTGTGGACCATGTCACGAGCCACCGTGCCAAAAATATATCTTCATCTCTCGTGCGTTCAGTCCTTCCCAATAAATGCAGATTGTTGCAGAACTTGTTTCGGCTTCGCTCCTTACATGGCCATGATGCTAATCCCCTCCTCAGCTCCTGCTCCTCAGGGAAGGACTGAGCCTTCAGGACACATCCTCTGTGGGCTGGGCCTTTCCTTCAGGAGACTAGGGCTTCCAGCAGCGGCAGACTTCACTCTCCTCCTCATTGGTGGGGAGCTGTCCCGACCCAGGGCCTTTGCACTTGCCGTTTCCTTCTTGAACGCTTCTTCCTCCATCATCCCACGGCTGGCCCTGCCTAGCCTGCAGCAAAAAATGTTGCACCAGGCCAGAGTGGCCCTGTCTCAGGAGACTGTCCCAAACCATCCCCTCTCCCATGGGTCTCCCCAGACCAGCGTCCCCTCATCCACAGAGGGGAGGTGGCAGCTAAGCTCCCTCTGCCTGCCCCAGGCGCACTCCACTCCCTCCCCTAATGTGCCCATGGCAACTGTGGTCCATGTGGACAAACCCAGCGTGGGGGGCTGCGTCTCCCCTCCCCACCCTCACAGGGCACAGTGACCAGGGTGGTGACTTCCTAAGGTCACAGTTGGGGTCAGCTGCAGAGTCTGAGGCCTCAGAACCCCTGGGCGGCTGGAAGTGACCTGAGAGCCTGTCACCTCTCAGATAGGAAATCAAGGGCCACAGCCAGAGGGGGTCACGCAGCAGGCAACAGAGGACCTGGGTCCAGAATCCTCCATGCCCACCCGACCTGGCAGGGGCGCCCTGCCCCACATCTGGGGCTGGGGGAGCCTGCATCCCTGCAGGAGGAAGATGACAGATGTTCCAGGGCCACTGGCCAGCAAGGCAGACCCTTGGGACAGAAGGGTCCTCACGCTGCCTCCCTGGGCGGCCCTGCGCTCCAGGCCCCAGGTGGAGGCTGGGCCTTCCCATGGTAACGCCCTGGACTCAGGCCGGTCTGGAAAATGCTAATCACGCTGCCCCTCCCAGAAGAGCATGGGTCAGTCTAGGCTAAGAAATGGACAATTCCCAGCTCCCGCCCCAGACTTAGCATTTCTGATGAGGAGCCAGGGGACAATAGTCCCACAGAGGGGACTGTCCCTGAGCCTTTCAGGGGGTCCATCTGCCCAGGGCAGCAATCCCCACCCCAGTATCCCTGAACAAAAGCTTCATTTTTTAACAAATGAATTTGCAGTAAAAAAGGAAGAGGAATCTGCAAGACCTGTTGTCCTCAGGCTGGTGGCTGCTCCAAGCTTTGAGGCCAACCCGGGCCACTGTCAGGAAGTCCTGGGAAACAAGCCAGAGGGAGAATTCCAGGCTTGGCTGGGTCG
>NW_022900946.1:13242771-13288821 GCF_012274545.1 Fukomys damarensis | reverse complement strand
TTTTTTGAGACAGGGTCTCACTATGTAGCTGAGACTGACCTGGAACTCACTATGTAGCCCAGGCTGGTCACAAACTCACAGAGATCCTCCTGCCTCAGCCTCCCGAGTGCTGAGATCACAGGCGTGCGCCACCACACCTGGCTCCTAACAGGCTATTTTGAGGAACCCTTTGTAGGAGCTGGGTATGGTGGCTTACTGCCTGTGTTCCCCACACTCTCATCTGTCCAGGCACCCAAGCTAGAAAACTTGGAGTAAAATACCAGGCTGCATTTGGTATTAAGATGATTTCTCAGACAATAAACACTCGGCAACAGCACTAACACCATTCACTGACTTCTTAAAAGCTATCCCTTCAGCTCTATTTCAAAAAGTTAAATGGACAGGGAACAAATATAGAAACCAACACTTAAGAATGGTTAAGAGGGTACATTTTGTATTATGCGCTTTTTAGAACAATTAGAAAAACACATTTTTAAGAAAGGAGTAATTCGGATGCATGCTATGAGAAGGTGGATTAACATTATACTAAGTGCAAGAAGCCAGACACAGGAGGAAAATAGGATATGAATCCACTTTAAAAGGAAATTAATAGAAACAGAAAGCAGAGGTCACCAAGGGCTAGGGCGACAGAGAACAGGAAGTTAGTGTTTAACATGTCCAGAGGCTGGGCACGGTGGCACAGGCCCGTAATCCCAGCACTGCGGGAGGCTGAGGCAGGAAGTTTACAAGTTCAAGCTCTGGGTAACTTAACGAGACCCTGTGTCTCAAAAGGAAGGGCACTGGGATACAGCTCAGTGCAAAGGTCCTGGGTTCAGTTCCCCCACACACACACACACTCATACACACATATACACACACACACACACACACACACACACACAAGCTTCTGTTTAGGATGATGAAAAAGCGCAGTCCATTGAGGGTGGTGATGACTGCACAATCATGTGACTGTGCCGTGTGCTTTAAGTGGTCAACTTTATGCAGTGCTCATGTTACCACAGTAAAAGGAAATAAAAAGGAGCCAAACACAAAAGACAGCAACCTGTCTAGCTCCAGTGAGAAGTTCAATGGCAGGCGAAGCAGATCTCAGGGACTCAAGTCAGAAGGGTGGTGCCCTTGGGAGAAGGGGCCAGGAGGAAAGAAGAGGTCCCAGGGATATGTTGTCTCTTGCTCTGATAGGGGTAGGCAGGGATATTCAGTTTGCAAAAACTCATTGTACTACTTACGATTTTTAGACTTTTTACAATAAAATTATATTTAATTGATATGGCTATGAAATTTCCATTTTCACTAGAAATCATTGAAAATAAGCCAGTTCTTGGGCCAGGGATTTAGCTCAGTGACATCGCACCTGCCCCTCAAGCACAAGGTCCCAAGTTTGATCCCTGGTACCAAAAAAAAAAAAGGAAAAGAAATAAGCCAGTTCTTTATAATCTCAACAACATTTGACATTAATTTTTTGAAGTGCTAAAAACAAAGCAAGTGGAAAATATAACTGCAATGGTACACAATTTGCTTTGTGAAAATGGGCCCTGTAGAAACAAACATCGGTAGTGTTGAGATGGATGTCAAAAGCCAGTGAAGGCTCTAATAAAAGTGGCAGCCTCGACCAGAACACAGACACTTTGGACAGTTTAAGAATTCAGAAGTCAGGCGTAGTGGTGCACGCCTATAATCCCAGAACTCAGAAGGCTGAGGCAGGAGGATCGCTGTGAGTTCGAGACCAGCCTGGGCTACACAGTGAGTTCCAGGTCAGTCTCAACTACATAGTGAGACCCTGTCTCAAAAAACCAAACAAAACAAAACAAAAAATGTCCCCAGACAGTCCCTTCCAAATGTCTTTTGGCGGGGGGTGGGGGGATCAGGGTCACAACACTCAGGTTAAGAACCGTCAATCTACATTTACATCAACTCGTCTGTACTCCATCACAGTTTCACAGTGAATATTCTGTAATTCTCTCCATTGTACAGAGGCAAAACCGAGGCTCAGAGGGGTCGCACCCCAGCAGACAAACCTCGGCAGTCCGCTCCTCACCGACGCGCTGACAGAAACGAAGCGGGAGAGGCTGTCACGCTGGTCTGTAGGCGGTGACGCTGTGACGCTGGCCAGCCCAGGCTGGGGGAGCAGGTGCTCTGGAAGAGTGGGAGCAGGGCCTGCGATTCTCCGGCCTCATCTCCAACCTCCGTCCGTCCAGGCCACGGTGCCACCCTTCAGCCCTCTCTGGGACTGAATCTCAGGTCGGTTTCACCAAGAACAACCACACCTCATGTCCTGACGATGCTTCTCTATTCCCAGAGTGTTTGTCCCCACCTTCTCCACATGGGCTCACCTTGGTCAAAGGCACTCCCTCCACCGAGGAGCCTGAGGCCCAGGCTCGGGGCTGGTGGCTCTGTGTGGCTGCGCACCCCAGTCTGCCCCGCCTTCCCTGCCTGCAGCCACTCTCTCGGGACCCGGCCAAGGCCCTGTGGCGCTGTCCCTCTCACGGCCTGTCCACCCCTCACTCACCAGCACACTCTGTCATGCAGGCCTGCCGGCCCGCTGGTGACTCGGGAAGTTCTGAAAGCACAAACCTGATGGAATCCGTGCAAGGCCAGAGAGAGACACCTGGGGCAGCCAGGCCTTGGGAACCGACCCGCTGGGACGAGGACATCCAGGGCTCCAGGTGACCGAGGGGACATGAGGAGCTCATGCCAGCTCTCCAGGCCCTCCCGGGATGGACGTGCTCTCCCTGCCCCTTGCCCTGCCTGCTCGTCCCTACTGCAGGTGACCCGGGGATCATCTTTGGACCCGCATCTTCCCTCGTTACAACCCTGAGTGCAGTAAGTCAGCAGCGTCTGTCCGTCCGTCCATCTGACCTCTCCTCCCTCATCAGTCTGTCTGTCTACACGTCTCCACAGCAATCAGTCTAGACAAAGTCACAGCTTCTCTTGCTTCAACTGCAGTGGCCTCTTAACCAAGCCCTCTGTGTCTGTGATTTGACTGCCAGCCAGCAGCACCCACCCCGCCTTCTCTCCAGTGCTGTGGATCAAACAGGGCCTCGCACCTGCTCGTCCTGTGCCGTCGAGCTGCACCCTGAGCCCCAGACTCATGGCTTCAAAAGATGAACCGAGTCCAGCGTGGTGGCACACGCCTGTAATCCCAGCACTCTGGGGAGCAGAAGCAGGAGGATCACAAGTTCGAGGCCAGCCTGGGCAACTTAGCTAGACCCGGATTCAAAACATAAACAGGGGCTGGGGATGTAGCTCAGTGCAAAGGCCCTGAGTTCACTTCCCAGTGCTGCCAAGAATAAAAACTTTTATATATTAAAAAATCAGATCAGAACACTTTATTAGTAGTAGTATAATAGTTCTTCTCTCTCTCCTACACACACACACACAGACTCACACCCTTGAAGCCTGCCTCTGGCCCTTCCCACTGCCCTCTGGACCCCCCTTGCCGGGGTCCCTCAGGCCCGGTGCCTGAACACCCCCCGCATGGCCCAGGCTGCTTGAGGGCCCCAGATAACCGTCTCTCCCAGGGGAGCCACCCTTCCCGCCCCATCTCTCCATCTCCCCACCTATCCAGGTCGTAACCTTATAAAATCTGCAAATCACTTCATGGTATCTGCACTGACTCGTTTCTGGAAGAGACTGCAGAGAACACGACTAATGCTTATGCGGCACTTGCTACGAGCCCAGAGCCGAGGCTGTTATCGCTCCCAATGAAGACACTGAGACGTTAAGCGACCTCTCAGGGCTCATAGCTGGGCCACGGTGGCACCTGGCCAAACCCACAGCTGTGCCACAGCACTGCCAGGAGACACAGCGGTGAGCGAGGGGGTGGATGGGTGGGAGAAGGGCTGCGGCCTTCAGCAGTGGTTCCTTCAAGGCAGCTTCTGCTGCCATCTGAGCCACAGAGGATGCACAGCGCAGAACCAAATGTGGGCTGGGCCCCCGGGTCCCGCCTAGGCTGCACCAGAGGTCCCCGACCCTTGTCCCGCTCCCACCCCAGGCCCCACTTCTGAGCCCTCCCCCACCAGCACCATCCATGCCCCCGTGCCAGGCTCCCACCTCACGCCAGGGCTTTTCAGGAACCCCGCCACCACCCCCAGAACCAGCCCTCTGCGCCTCGGCTGGTGACACTAACTACACAGCCGGCCTGCTTAATCCCTAGAAAAGCAAACTGCTTCCCCAGCACAGGGCCCAGTGCCTCCTCAACCCTTGGAAACAACTGCCACGGTGGGATATCCGGCGGGAGTTTTGTGTCCAGAACACTTTGGCTCCTCTAACAAAACCCTCTTCGCATTAAAGCAGAACGTCAATGGTTAAAACCACATTTTAAAGACACGGAATCCAATCCATTTCCCTTCTCCTCTGATAACTGGACCGGGGCACCAAATCCATCCAGTTGATGCACAAGCATTAAAGTTTCAGCTGTGCAAAAATGCAGCGTTTTGCCGGTTTGCTTTGCTGATGACCTTTACACTGGTCATGGGAGCCCACAGGCCTGCACCTCCCAGGACCTCCCGATTAATGCTCCGAGGGCACCTGCCTGAGTGAGGTGCCTGTCCCTCCATTTCTTAAGCATTTAAAATGTATGTTTTAGCTGGGTGCAGCGGCACATGCCCCATAATCCCAGCTACTCAGGAGGCTGAAGCAGGAAGATCATGGTTTGACGTCAGGCTGGGCAACTTTGCAAGACCCCATCTCAAATTAAAAAGGGGTGGAGACACAGCTGGACCCAAACCCCAAGATCACAGCAAGGCCGGGCAGGCAGACACTTTTTAATTTTCTAAAAAGTTTCAGAAAAGCAACGTTCACTGGATGACAGATCCATCAAAGATTAACCAGGGAGGGGAACACTTGCTTGTCAGAAGGTAATAAATCTCCATCAGATCTGACTCACGTCTAAGGAGATCTGAAATGGAAAACGGAGTGAAATCAATGTCATCTCCACAGCCAGGAAATGAAATGGAGCCTCATTTCTGCTTTGATAGAAGTCACTTCTGATCACCGCCCCTCACTCATCTGCCAAAGTGACTGACGGGTCCTGGCGGAGGCGGCCAGGCAGGGCTAGATGTCGAGATTTGGTGAACAAAAGCACCCAAGCCCTGGCCAGCTCTGTCTTGCCCAGCAGCCACCGCCACAGACCGCGCTGAGCACCCAAAACGTCACCCGTGTTCAAACAAACTTTTCATCTTATTTAATTTGAACTGGCATAAAAAACTGGCCCTTGATTTAGTTATTGAAACACAATCAAGCGTCTCTGAAACAAACAACTTTGTGTCCATCTCAACTCTGAGGGACTCTAAAGACAGACAAAAGATTTGCGGTGACAAGTATCCAGATCAAAATGTGTTCTATGCATAAAATACACACTGGATTTCAAAGGATGGAAACCAATATCTCACTAACACACTTTAGCTTGATGACATTTTCTGAAGATACCTTGGGTACACGGGGTTAAGAAAATGTTAAAATTAATTTTTACTTGCATCTTTTTTTCATACGAGCCAACTAGGAAAGTTACTTGGCAGTACTGGGGATTGAACCCACAGCCTTCGCAATGAGCTACAAGTCTAAGTCAATGAGTTGCCCAGGCTTGTGATCCTCCTGCCTCAGCCTCCCAGAGTGGTGGGATCACAGGCACATATGTGCCACCACAGCCAGCTTTTCACGTATTTCTCTTGTCTACCTAGACCTGGAGTGAAGGGCAGACCCATCTCACACATGGTCCTATGGCAGGGGGCCACTTAGCAACTTCAGACCCGACCCCTCCTAACGCCAGAGACTCAACACTCTGCCTGGCTCAGTGAGCCCCAACTTGGTGCCTTCTCACTCAGGGTTCCAGACCTGGTCTCCCCAGCCCCCACTCCCACCTGGCCTCGGTTTCCAGAGGGTGCTGGTGTAGGATGAGAGGAGAAAGGAGGAGTCCCCTAGGAGGACACCCCCGGGAAGAGAGAAATAGAGGAGTCAGAGAGAAAGCAGGTTTACTTACAGCACCCAGAGCAGGACGGGCCCTAGGAGTCCCATGGTGCCAGCATTCCTGCCCAAGGGAGTCCAAACCACCAGCCTCTCTCTCCAGGGGACTCCTGGCATCTCCAAAAGGACCCTTCCTCCCCTGGGAGGAGGGCTCAACTGAGATGCACTCCCCTGGCCTGGCCAGGCCTTGGACAGAGGAGGGGCTGCAGGGCAGGACCCAGCCAATCAGAAACCAGCATTGAAGCTGCGCGCCCCACAGGGAGAGGGAGGAGCCTCTGCCCAACAAGGGCAAGTCCCTTTCTGCATCCCCTGCCTTGGGGAGGTGACCTCAGGGCAGAAGCAGGAGAGTGTACCTTCACTTGTTTTTTATTACTGAAATGGAATACATAGAACATAAAAACAAGTTGGTCAGTCTTGAGACAGGCTCTCCCTATATAGCCCAGGCTGGCTTCCAACTTGCGGCAATCCTCCTGTCTCAACTCCCAAGCATTAGAAGCGTAGGTGTGCACCACCACGCCTGGCTCCATTTTATTTTTATTTCTTTCTTGTGCACCCTGGGGGTTGAAACCAGGGCTTTCACACTAAACCACATCCTCCAGCCTTTTTTGAGACAGTCTTTCTAAGTTACCCAGGTGGGACTCAAACCAGAGATGCTCCTGCCTCAGCCTCTCAAGTACTGGATCAGTGTGCAGCACCACGCCTGGCTCTGTTTTAACCACTTTCAAGTACACAACTCAGCAGCAGGGAGCGCATCTATACCATTGTGCTGCCATCACCACCAGCTGGCTCTGTGGGTGAGGCCTGCTTTGTCTTCCCCACCACATGGGGATAGGGGGCAATGCCAGGGCAGATGGATGAGGTCTTCAGGAATGGCTGGGGGGTCTTCCACTGGGCCCAAGGTCTCTGGAGGGAACAGGGCCAGCCTGTAGGAAAGGGGCTTTTCAGGAACACCTCTTCCCACAACTGTCTTTTTACTACTGGGGATGGAACCTAGCAGGCCGCTGCCACTGAGCTACATCCTCAGCCCTTATTTCTTGAGACAAGCTCTCACTAAGCTGGGTTTGAACTAGAGATGCTCCTGCTTCAGCTTCCCAAGTAGCTGGGATTACAGGCATACACCACAGTGCTAGGTTATACTACACTTGATCTTAGCCAAAAGGCCAAGAAGCGATAGCACCAGCTTATAAACAAGCTTTTTATAAACCACTTGATTAGAATTTAACAGATTGTACAGCTCTCCCATTTAAAGTGCATGATTTGCTGGGTGGGGGTGGCACATGCTTGTAATGCCAGCTACTCAGCAGGCTGAGGCAAGAGGCTCCTGAGCTTGAGGCCAGCCCGCATGACTTAGCGAGACCCTGTCTCAGACCCTGTCCTGGGATATACAGCGCCCCTGAGTTCTTTTTCATGGCTGAATAATACTCCTCTGAGTGGACAGACTACATTTCCTGTATCCACCTTTTTCTGCTGCCTTTTAATCGAACATTTTGGAGTCAGATAGGACACCATCAGCTGGGATATGTTTTATGGAAGCTCAATCATTTTTCTTTTCATCTTGGGCCATTTATTTTCATATTTTAAGACAAAAGATGCCACCTTTCCCTCTCCCCAGCTCTAACATTTTTATTATCAGAGCTCAGGAGCTGGAACCACAGGGCTAAAGAGTTAAGGGCCAGGGTTAGCTCAGTGGTTCCGCCATCTGCCTTGCAAGTGCGAGGTCCCGAGTTCGATCACCAGTACCAAAAAAAAAAAAGAGTTAAGAGGCCCTTCTACTGCCTGGGGGCCTTGCTTGTGTTGAGGGGCTGCTGTTAAATGCATTCCAGGGGCCACACTGAAGAGCAAAGACCCCCAGGAGAAATAAAATGCAAAAGATGTTCAAGCCGGGGAAGACGGCACACGCCTGCATTCCCGGCACTCTGGCAGGCTGAGGCAGGAGGATGGCAAGCTCTAGGCCAGCTTGGGCACCTTAGTGAGACCCAGTCTCAAGGGGTGGGGGGGGAAGCGGCTCAGCACGAAGACCCTAGATTCGCTCCTGCATGAAAGAGAGAAGAGGGCAGGGGAGCTTCAACACAACGAGGAGAACCCTGGTTCAGAGAACAGAACGGTCACCGCGGCCGGAATCTTTGGAAGCAGCTTCTGAAGGAGAGAACTGCCTGTGCCCTCCAGGGGGAGCTGCACCAAGTATCGGGCACAGCGTGGCTCAGTCAACTCCCCCAGCAAAACTCTGCAGGGTAGAGAAAGCCTCTTCCCATTGCGCGGATAAGGAAGGAGAGGCGCAGAAGCAACTTGCCCAGTAGCACACAGCTCAGAGATTTTAACCCGATGTGGGTCGAGTCCCTGCTTTCCTCACCCCTGCAGTTTTGCTTTCTCTCTCTCTCTCTCTCTCTCTCTCTCTCTCTCTCTCTCTCTGTGTCTCTCTCTCTCTCTCGCATCTTCTCCCCCAGGAGACTCAGTCTCCAACCAAGGCCGGGATCCCTCCCCTCGTTCAGAGTCGGGAGCCGTCTTTGCCATGGTGGTTTCTGGTCATCGCCGTGATAACAAGGATCCAGGGTCCGCCCCAAGTCTGCAAGGTCAGACCCGCCGGTGCTGAACTTTTCAGAAAGCATCAAGATCCTTTGCAGAGCTGGGCAGAGTGGACAGCTGGCCACCAACACCCAGGGTAGAGAAGACCTGGCCAATAGGGGGCACCACGAACCCCAGGAGACTCAGTCTCCAACCAAGGCTGGGATCCCTCCCCTCGTTCAGAGTCGGGAGCCGTCTTTGCCATGGTGGTTTCTGGTCATCACCGTGATAACAAGGATCCAGGGTCCGCCCCAAGTCTGCAAGGTCAGACCCGCTGGTGCTGAACTTTTCAGAAAGCATCAAGATCCTTTGCAGAGCTGGGAAGAGTGGACAGCTGGCCACCAACACCCAGGGTAGAGAAGACCTGGCCAATAGGGGGCACCACGAGCTGCTAGTGCCGGCAGAAGATCTGCACCTTAGATTTTTGTCCTTTACCAAGCTTTGCCACCCCCTTTTTTTTTGGTACCAGGGATCGAACTCAGGACCTTGTGCTTGCCAGGTAGGCATGATGCCACTGAACTAAATCCTCAGCACTCTCCCAGCCCTTATTTTTGAAATCTGAGTAGAAGGTGTGAGGGAGAAAGGCTCCCAGTGCATCACAAGTAAGGCTGCAAAGCCCACCGCTGCACTGGCCTTCACTTAGCTGTGTGTCCTCAGGAGAGTTTCTTGACCTCTCTGGACTCACTCACTGGCAACATGAAAGGGCTGGAAATTAGAGACAGTGTCTTCTGGCTCCGTGTGGAGTTCAAGGGTAAAGATGTCAGAGAGAAACCAAGTACAAACAGGAATTATCACATAATAAAAATATCATTGCTTATGCTTGGAAGGCAGATTATCCAGTAAGTATCCAGACACCCTGTTCACAGAAAAGAACCCAAACAGATTTGTATTTTACTAAAAAAGGCTCAACCTCAGGCATAAAACAAATGCAAATGAAAGCAACCAAGCGTGTTTCTTCAAAGGCCAAACACACAGCTAACCATCGGCCCCAGACTCCCAAGAAGAGAAAGCCCACGTCCACACAAAGACTTCCACAGGAGCCTTGCCTAACGGCTCAGCGCTGGAGACAGCCCAACTCTCCACAGCTGAGCGGAGAGAGGAGCGGGGCACTGCACCCCGCGGAATACTATGCAGCAGTAGAAAGGAGCTGGTCAGTCAGCCTCGCAGCCAGGGAGCCAGAGCTCAACTTCTCAGAACCCGTTTCTTCGTCTGTGAGATGGGGACGGGACATTTGCCTTACAGACTCACCCTGGGATTAAGCCGCAGAATGCACCCTGCCCTACCCACAGCTGGCATTCAACGAGGTCCTCACTGCTGCTCTGCTGTGGGAGGCCTGGGTGACCCTAACGAACGGGTGCTGCCCTCCCAGCACCCGGACGCCTGCTCCTCACTCCTGACCCACACACGTCACCATCCGGTGTCGCAGTCCACAGAGCTGCCAGGCGAGCGCTGCAGCACAGGAAGAGCGCCCAGCCCGCTCACACACTGCTGAGGTGCAGGGCAGGCCTGGGCGCTCCCCTCGCTCCCCCATTGTGGGTTCCCTGCTGAGAGGCCAGTGGCTCGCTTTTTCTCTTTCTGTCCTGGAGACTGAACCCAGGGCCTGTGCCGAGCTCCATCCCTGGGGCGTTTTGTTATTGTTTTTGCTTTGTTTTTGTACCGGGGCTGGAACTCAGGACCTCGCACTTGTGGTGCAGGTGGCAGAACCACTGAGCTAAATCCCCGGCCCTCCCTGGGGCATTTCTATTTTGGGACGGGGTCTTGCTAAGCCGCCCACTCTGAAGGGGCCCCAGACGGAAGGTTCCAGATGGCTGTTTGTGTGGAAGAAGCCGGAAGTGAGAAACGCAGGCGGCCGGGGCAGAGAGAGCCAAGGGGTCCCTGTTCCCTTCAAGGAGGCCCTGCCCAAGGCTGCAGCAAAGAGCCCTCAGCAAGAGGCCCTCCGCGGTGCCGCTGTGCACCGGGCCCTGCAGCCAGGCCTCCCCGCAAGCCTTTAGGAGGCCCGAATAAATCGCACTTGGGCTTTACTGAAAGCCCCATCCCTGGAGCTGGCTCCTCAGCTGTGCTGTCCAGGGCCCGCCGTAAGGAGGCAGCTCTTCCATCGCTCCCGCCCCAGGGAAGAGGTGTCACAGCAGGTGTGCTGAGCACAGTGTGACTCTCTTGTCCAGCAAAGTTAGTAATAACAGCCCCTTTCATCTTCAAATGTTCCCGCCTAGTTTTCACAACAACTTTAAAAAGAATTATAAGAAAACTGTCATAGCCGTGCGGGGCCTAAAACTCTCAGCTACTCAGGAAGCTGAGGCAGGAGGATCTCTGGTTGGAGGCCAGCCTGTACAACTTAGCAAGACCCTGTCTTGAAATATTAATAAAGGGCTGTTCATAGAGCACAGTGATATAGCATTTGCCTGGCATGTTGGGAGGCTCTGGGTCCTAACCCCAGTACGGCTAAATAAAATATAGGCAAAAACTTTAGCATCACTTCACACACAAATGGAACAATGATTTTATTGAGGTAACCACTAACAGCCAAGTGAATAAGTCAAATGAGGTCTGTCTGTACTGTGGAACCGTGTGGTCATCAAAAGGAGCGAAGCACAGATTCACACAGATGACCCCTGAAAGCGTTACGCTCAGTGAAAACACCCAGACCCAAAACACAGGAAGTGTCTACTTCCATTACAGGAAATGGCCAGAGCAGCAGGTCTGTGGAGACAGGAAGTCCAGCGGTGGCGGCTAGGGGTAGGCTATATGACAAATAAGGCATGCAAGGCTTCTTTTTGAGGTGATAAAAATGCTAAAGTTGATTGTGATGATAGTTGCACAACTCAGTTTATATCAAAAATACTGCACTGTACACTTTATATGGCGGAACTATGTCTTCATGAAGCTATTACCAAAAAAAACACAACAACAACAACAACAAAAAAAAACCAGAGTCCTTACCTTGAATCGCTTTGTCCACGACTGCCGATGGTGAAGGTTTCTGGCGGTTTCTGAAGGCTTCCTCGTGTGTGGACGCCTGTCCCTCCTCGTGCTTTCCCCGCTTTCTCAGCGGCTCTGAGGCCCTCCAGCGCCTCTCAGCTCCCCAGGCTGAGACGCACCCACTGTCCATGCCCCTCAGCTGCAGGTCCTCAAGCTAACAATGAGCAGCTCGGTGAGGGCCAAACCCCACGCACGACACTAATTTGGCCTGACTCTGGGCAGGACACACGTGGCCTGTCCTCTGAGGAGAGCACCTGGGGACCTACCTCAGCGCCTCCTCAGGCAGGGCAGGGGAGAGGGTAAACCTGCAGGGGCCCAGCCACTCCGCTGTCCTTCTGAGCCAGGCGTGCTGATGCCCACACCTGGTAACAGATAGTAGGAAGGGGAAATGGGCGGCTAAGTCTCACCTGCTTGGCCGGTTCTGCTCCCGCCTTGCCCTGAGACTTACTCAGAGGTGCCCAACCTGCGTCTTGAGGGGTTTAATAACTCACCCAGGAGCTTGCCCCTGACCCGTCGTGGAGTGTTCCGGGTGTTCTCGCAGACTCCTGTCTCCCCTGTACCCACCCATTTCTTCACCCAGACCTTTCAGGCTGGAAGAACCAGTCTGCTTCCTCCTGAAGAGGAGAAGACTCAGCCTGGGAGGACTAAAAACAACGTGGTCAAGCCACGTGGCAGGCTGCAAGTGGCTCAGCACGAGTCCTTAATGGGATTAACTGCTCTCAGCTCTTTCCAATGCCCCACGTACTGTATCACTCACTAGCCCAGCACCGCGTCAGGAGTACTGAGATCCTGCTCTCAAATTCTACCTTCTTTTTAAATATCACGTTGTAGTCTTTGTTGTTGCTGTTTCACAGTACATGTACTACAGGCAGCTAAACTAGGTACAAATTAATATATAGTCAGAGAGGGACCAGTCTCTCAGGACGTCAGTGAAGAATAAAGACATCAGAACTGTGGCTGGAGGCGCATCTGAAGGCCAGGCCTCACGACGAAGCTGCGATGGTCAGGCCTACGTGCTTCCCTGAGGGATACACATTAACTTGAGATTGTACCGTGATTGGTATCACCAGGTCCAGTAAAGTCCAGATGGACATCAGTCACCCAGGTGGGTGACCAAGCATCTGGACCCATCCCTGCCCAAAATGCTTTTGTTCTCTCCATGTACCCTTGGCCCTTGCTACGTCGCTCATCTCCCCGCCGGAGATGAGTATTAACTAAGCAGCTAAACTTGTAATCCTATAGGTGAAGCGTTGTTTGCCACCTGTTGCATCCATTTTGTGACTCTGCTGTATAAATGACCCCTGACACAGGGCCTTGGTGGCACCCTACTTCCGGGACCCCTCCTGTCTCTCAGGAGCTAATCCTATTCCCCAATAAACCTTTCCTGCCCTTACCCTCCTTCAACCTTGGGAATTCACTCCTCACCTTCAGGGGATGTGGACTTGGCTCATCCGGCATCCACCAGGTTGGGAGTTATCTCCCCCTATATCACTTGGGATTAAACCCAAAGCCTTCATCCTGAATTACATCTCCAGCCTCTTTTTATATTTTATTTTGAGACAGGGTCTTGCTAAGTTGCCCAGGGCAGGCTCAAACTTGCAATCCTCCTGCCTCAGCCTTCTAGGATGCTGGGATTACAGGCGTTGTAGTCTTACCACATTTGTTGATGGTTACGTCACATAAATATCTGTTCTGATTTACCCTGAACGCACGATTAACCCCATCCCTTTGCCAATTGTCATAGTAAATTATACAAATTAGCTTTTTTTTTTTTTGAGACAGGGTCTTGCTGTGTAACTTAGCAGGCTGGATTTGAACGTACTACATGGCCCCCAGGTTGGGCTTGAACTCGCAGCGTGCACCATCAGGCCTGGTCACTAGCATATTTTAAATTGAGGTAAAATTCATCTAACAAAATTAACTTTGAACGACTCAGTGGCATTTACTGAATTCACGTTGTTGAGCAACCTGCGTCACTGTCTAGTTGGAAAACCCTTCTTTCATCCCTAAAAGGACACCCTGTATCTGTGAAAGTTACTCCCCACCCCCATCTTTTCTGCCCCAGCAACTACCCATCCCCTTTCTGCCTCTGCCACACATTTCATAGAAATGGAATCGCACTAAAGCAGGAAACCGAGGATCCCGGACAAACCACTCTTAACGCGAAGATGGGAGCGAAAAGCAGCTTTTAATGCCAGCGGCTCAGCGAGTGACTCCTGTCAGTCTCCAGAGCCCAAAAAAGAAATTTGCGCTTCTTTATGGACATCTTTTTATGTCTAAGAAGCTTAATTCTTGAGCATTGGGATTTCCCTGGGAATAGAGCAACTGGGATTTACACAGAGCAGAGCAGTGGAGGTGGGCAGAGCAGAGTTCCGGCAGCACTTTTGAGCCTGTTACGCTCCTTTGGTGACAGATTACAGAAGTTGTCATGGCTGCTCAGGTGCCTTCTACCAAGAGCAGTTACCTGGTTAACGCACAGTCGCCTGATAACACAATAACCCACACTTGCCCGCTTCCATATGGAGGGGTGGGCTCCCCTCTCAGTAGGGTATGTGACCCTGTACGTCTGGCTCCTCTCCCTGAGTCATGCATTCCTGAGGTTCATCTACTTTGTGGCCTGTGTGAGTGCTTGGTTCCTTTTTATGGAAATTGGTATATTGTTAACCACATGCTCGTGTCACTGAGGGACTCCTAATTCCTAAACACGGAAAATGTCGGCTTCATCCAGACATGGGGTTTGCATGCTGTCATCACAGCTCTCTGGGAGGCCAAGGCAGGAAGGCTGCCAGTTTGATCCCACCCTGGGCAACTCAGTGACTTAGCAAGACCTTGTTTCAAAATAAAGAATCAAAAAAGGGCAGGGAATGTAGCTCAGTGGAAAGGCCCCACTTCAATCCTCAGTATCCCCCCCCAAAAAAATAAATCAAAACAAAAAGTTGGTTTCAACCCACTTCATTCAGGGCTCTCAGGGGAGGTGATTTTGTCCGCTAAAGTACACCGAGTAATGTCCGGAGACACTGTTTATTATCACACCTAGGCCTGTGAGGCTGGCGTCTGGTGGGGAGAGGCCTACGTTGCTGCTAAGCACCCCATGAACAATGGGCGAGCTGGCCCGAGAGGCCCGGCCTGTTCCTTCTCGCTGGTTATCTGACCCCAGGCCACATGAAGAGCATTAAAATTGCCAGCCAAGTGCACAGGGGACCATGACATGGGGGGTGAGGGAAGGGAAAGGATGTTAAGGAACGAAGGCGCACTGCGTACATACATGATGAGTGTGATCATTACATACGGCAAACACGTAGTAATAAAAAGAATTTTTTTAAAGGAGGCTATGCTGTGGGGAGGACTCACACGTGTGCTCTCTTAGAAATGCACCCAGACACACACACCCAGGCCTGCTGAGAGGAATCTCTAGGGGAGCAGCCCAGGACCTGTGCTTTAATAAGCCTGGGGGGATTTTAGGACCCAGTTCTCCCGGCACAGACTGCTCTGTAAATCAGAACTATTGCACGTCTCCCTTTTATTTGTAACACGGTGCTGCCGCTTCCTCTCCTACTGGAAGAGTCGTCGCGGGTCACACCGAGATGTAGAGTGATCTTCAAATGATAAAGCTCCCCTATTCCATTCTCCAAGGGGAAGCACTCACTGGAGGGCCGGAGAGGCGCTGTGACCCAGTCACATCTGCGAGGGAGCCCTGTGCTCGGCCCGACAGGCTGGGCGGGGCTGCCTGAGGCCTTCCGAGCCCCTCTCTCCATGCAGATGTACTCAAAAGCGCATTTTATGAACAGTGTTGGTATAAGCAGGAATACAATCCAGGCTGGATTCGTTAGGGTCCTAGTTCGCATTTTCTCCTGATTACAAATGCAATTCAACTGCGGTGTTTCCGTGGTGCCGGGCGCCATGCCTGCTGTGCCAGCCCGACAGGTTGGCCGACAGGTTGGCCCGGTGCCTGGTGGGATCCAGGGGAGTGCGACTGATGGGTTGGGGCGCTCTGCATGGCTCCCCCGGGGACCTGTGTGCTGCCGAGGCCCAGAACCTGCCCTGGCCTGCTGCGAAGAGCGCTGGGCAGACGCCAAGACGGGGGCTCCACGCCTGGCCTGCCGCTCAGGACCCTCATTCACCTTTTACTCTGAGGTGGGCGGGTGCCCGGAGGATGTCCGCTTCCCTACACACAGGGCAGGGGCTCACAGGCAGCCAGAGTGCCCAGAGCCCCACACCCTGCAGACACACAGACAAACACACTACATGCACTCCCACTCGACACCTGGGGACCCTTGTGTTCCCTCACACGCACCACTTAGGCCCTCAACAAACGACACGTGCAACCCATACACAACTATGGACACCCAGACCTGCACCCCACACTCTAAATCTGGTCTCTAACGGGCAGCAGGCAGAACACAGGAAGGGAGGCATTTTAATCAGGACAACAAAGCAGGGAAGACCAAGCCCACTCAATACCAAGGGGGGCTCTCTATGAACGTGGTGGGGGCAGCGGGTCAGAGCCTCGGCAGCAGGTGACGTCGATCAGGCCCCGCCCCGCCCCGGAGCTCAGCGCTGCGGGCTGGCGAGGGGCGTGGCAGGTTCTTACGCAGAGCAACACCCAGCCCAACTGCCACCAGGGCTCAGAGGAGCATTCTCTTCTCACATTCGAATTTCAGACATGAACAGGAAATGCAAATTGAGGCTTGGGAAAGGACTCTGAAAGGCTGTGTGCCTGTTTACCACACTTCTGCTTTTTTGGTGGTGTATTGTTTTGTGGTACCAGACAATGAACCCAGGACCTTTGCACTGAGCTATATCCCAGCCCATTTTTTTATTTTTTATTGAGATGGGGTCTCATTAAATTGCTAAGTTGCCCAGGCTGGGTTCCAACTTGTGATCCTCCTGCCTCAGCCTCTCTGAGTGCTGGGATCACAGGCGTGCACCATCACACCCAGCTCAGTCTTTGCTCCAGAATCCCTTGCAAACAAAGCAACAGAAACAGCCTTGCTAGCATTGAAAATGACCGTCACGCATCCCACTTTCTCTTCCCAAAATGTCCTCATGGGGGATGGCACAGTCTGTACTGCTCCAGGAAGATGGAATGGTTTTCTGCTGACTGGAGGGGCAGGTAAATACGTGAGCCAGGGCCCATGCCCCAGTCTCTCACCGAAAGCGAGCCTGTCCTTCCTGCTTAGCAACAGGACACGGAGGGCCACTGAGCTAAAGAGGAGAAAAGGTCCCATCGCTGGGAGTGGGCATCCTCAAAAGACAATTGAGCAGATCGAGTCCACCTCAAGAAGGAGAAACACAAATGAACGCGGGGGAATGCGGATGCCACAAACTCTTCCAGTGAAGCCTTCAAGGAAACCTAAGGCTGTCCTCTAGCCAGGGACAGTACCAATGACATTTTTTTGTTGTTTTTGTTTTTTGAGACAGGGTCTATGTAGTTGAGACTGACCTGGAACTCACTGTGTAGCCCAGGCTGGTCTCGAACTCACAGCGATCCTCCTGCCTCAGCCTGCCAAGTGCTGGGATTACAGGCGTGCGCCACCACACCCGGCCAGTGACATGATTTTAGAGAACAAACTGCCTCCTAGCCCGGGCTGCAATTGTTCTGGGGCACTTTTCCTCCTGGAGACGTCGGGCTTTCTCTGGTGTCCACTCCGTCAGCTTCACAGGGAGAGGATGGCAGCTGCCCCCTTACTGCTGCACAAGTGAGCAGTGACCCAGAGCTGAACACCCGAATCTTCAGCCGCTGCACAAAAGTGCCAGCATGTGGCATCTACCTCGTATTTCTCAGGCACAGAAGGAGCCAGGCCCAGGACCTGCGTCCTCTCTGATCAACCAGGAAGCTGAGCTGAGGCAGTCCAGTGTGGCACAGGTCTTCTTGCTTCCAAGCCAGCTGTTGCCATTAGGCTGCCTCAAAATAACTCTTGAATCATATGCCCAAGTTCTCCAGGCCAGGGCTGTTCGAATGGGGATGACTTGAAAGTGTGGCTTTGCAATGACCCATGTCCCTAAGACACAAGCTGAACAGAGCAGGGTATGTGGCACATGCCTGTGATCCCTGTACCACGGGAGGCAGAAGACGGCAGATCAACACTTCCCAGCCTGGGTAACGTAGTGAGACTCTCTCAAAATGCATATAAGAGTGGGGGACATAGCTCCGTGCAAAGGTCCTGAGTTCAATCCCCAGGAGAGAGGCAGAGTCTAAAAGGGAAAAAAGGAGCTGAGGGAGGAGCTCAGTGTATGCACAAGGCTGTTTGATTCCCAGCACCAAAAACAGGGATGGGGGTGCTGAAATAGAACATCTTTTTGTACCTTCAGAGAAGAGTCACAAGACAGTTAAATGTACCATGTTGTACGCCTGGCTGTGACATGTTTTTTTCCTTTTAATCTCTCTGAGCCTCAGCATCTTGTTTAAAAACTAAACAAAACAAAACTTAAAACTATTCCTGCTCTTTGGCCTTTGCTGTGTCTACTTCCAATTCACTCCAGGGCCTGTAAAACAGACAAGTCACTGTAAACACCAGAGTCATAACGGCAGCAGATAATTGTAATAAGAATCCAGCGTGCAACTCAGGATTCTCCAAGTAAAATTCCAACGTCTAGATTTACTCCTAACAGACAGCCTGAGCCCACAAAGTCCGAGGAGGCTTTTTAATACCCCAGACACGCCAGGCCTCCCCCAGGGAGACAACTGAGCCAAATTGTAAGGCTATGGAGAAGCCCTGGATAGCAACGGGAAAGCCAGTTGTCCCCCAGAAACGTTTTTAAAGCAAGGCCACGGTCAGCAAGGAGCCGGTCACGGGCTGAGAGTCGGCTTAGAGCGGTCAAACCTGCACACTTTGTAACAAGACACATGCCAGCACTTCTTACAATGGTAAAAGGTGCAACTCCTTCTGGTTTGAAATTGGCAAAATTCTCCTGAGGTCCAAGGAGGTGCGTGAAAGCCTTTTCACCAACTTGACTGTGATCCAGGGTTTGCAATCGGCAGACTCTGAAGGGGCCCCCCAGACAATAGTAGAGTAAGAAAGTCTTTTAATTTGCAAAAATACATGATTGTGTCTGTACTCTGGACATTCCGATGGCACGTCCGATGAGAATTTCATACTCCAGGAATCTGACACTCAAGTTCCACATAATAAATACCTTACGGTCCCCAAAATGGCCCTGCTTTGGGAGACTCTGCATATGTAATTAATAACAGCTTGAGACCATTCACATACCACCATCTGAGCACAAACGCTAAGGAGGCACAGCTCTGAGTTTTGTCAAAGGAAGAAAAACCATCCCATCGGGATCCTGTGAGACCATCAGTTAGGGTTTCAGTGACAATGTGAGGGACACCAAGATGACACTGTTTTCCTGCACCTTCCAAAATGCAACTGTCATCAGGTAGGAAGGAGGCGGGTGCTGTGGACACTCCCTGCGCGTTACAGTACCCCTTCCAGCCGCCCGATCAATGAACAAAGCATGTTTTGTTCGGAGAATGAATGGCAACCGCTTTCTTCTGTGCATTTGATTAGAACTTGAAAGCTGTGGCTTGCTGCCATCCACAACGCCTACAGGGTTCCAGCAGCCCAGTGTTCAGACTCGTTCGCAAGCAACATCGGGGGACATTCAGCAAGTCTGAAGTTTGTGTCCTGAAGGATTTTCTGCCATTACAGAGCAAATAAGGGTCCTTTGTGGCAACGCCTGGAAAAACAATGCGAGACGTTTCTTCACACCAGAATTGATAAATAGTTCACCGAGTGAACCAGGCTTTTATTTCTGAAAAGCAGGTAACACCAAAGTACTCTACGGTATCCATAACTCACTGCAAAAAGTAATTACTGGCACTTCCAAAACACCAGTGAACAAAGCTGAATCAACGGTTATAAATTTCAACCAATAAACAGATTTTTGCTCAAGGTTTAGGTTGGATTTCTACATGGGTATTCATTCATAGGAGTTGCCTGTGCCAGCTGAGTTTCAAAACGGGGCCTCCACAAAGGCAAGCCCAGCTCTGACTCAATTTCAGCAGCCACCCTAGACCTCTGGCTGCAGCCTGAGTTGCAGAAATCACGCTGCTCTTTATAACAAAGGGTAGCTCTGGAAAATAAAGTCCGACTTTATACTCCTTTAAGATGCTTCTGGTGCCCCAAACACTGAGCACCTGGACGGGCCCAACCAGGGTTCCCCCCTCACTCTGCTGGGAGCCCCAGAGGAGCCCCATTTTCAGAGGCTCTTAAGAACCACACTAAACCCATGGAAAGGCAATGAAAAAATTATCCATTTATTTTTCTGTGGAAAAAAAGAAAAAGGGGAGCCAGGCACAGTGATAAGCATGTGAAATCCCAGCTACTTGGGAGGCCAAGGCAGAGGGGTCGCTCGAGTCCCACAGTTCAAGGCCAGCCCGGGTAACACAAGATCCTGTCTTAAACCAGGCAAAAACAAAGTGTGCACTGACAAATGGGGGAACGATACCCATCATCTGGTTACAGAAAACAAGTCTGTAAAACCCTCCTTTCCAAATTAGGCTCAAATGTGTTTAAGACCAAAAGGAGGTCAGGAAAGCTGTTAATACTATCAGCCATTAAAAAAAATAATAATAATAATCCCTTCATATAAAGTGGAGCTGAGGATCTGAAAGAAACAAGGGAAGGCAGAACAATGATAAAATCCAGACCTAACTTTCTTTGCTTTTGTATTTATGACCTCATGGATCTATCTGTGTCCAGTGGGTGTTAATATCCCTTCCTTGCACTTGAAAGAACATTAAGAAATTAAAGTGAGCTTGAGTGCCAAAAAAGTCTGCAATTGCCAGGGATTTAGCTCAGTGGTTCCACCGCCTGCCTTGCAAGCACAAGGACCTGAGTTCAATCCCTGATACCCCAAAAAAAAAAAAAGTCTGCAATTACAGAATCTAAGAGGCAAACCCATACAGTCTCTAAGGCAAGATTTTTGTCATGAGGCGTGAGAGGACAGGATGACAGGCGCTACAAGCTGCTTCAGCCGAGGGCCAGGCACAAGAGTCTCAAAAATAAGGCAAACTGTGGCTTCTCAGTAGGAGACCAACAGAAGGGCCCACTGAGGCCGGAAGGCAACTCACTGGAGGATATCAGAGGGGCGGCGTCACAGTCAGGGCGGCCTTGGGGCCGTGGGTAGGCAGGAAACCCTTGAACCCACACTCAAGGTCCACGTCTCTGCATCGCCTGTACATCTCTCCAAGCAGCAATTTCTGGGGTTCGGAGGTTCGTTACTTTTGCGACAACCGCCCCCACCCCCCAAAAGAAGATATGAAGGTGGAGAGATGGGACCGCTGGAGGCGAGCCTGTTCCGGGGCGGGCTGGGTGAGATTCAGGCAACTTCCTGCAGCTCGCAGCAGCTCTCTCCGTGCCTGGCCATGTCCTACAAGCGCTTGTAGGTGCCCAGGAGAGCTTTGCAGTTGGGACAGTAGTGGTCCACGTCCTGCAGGGCGTCCACGCAGAAGGGGATGAAGCAGCAGCCCAGGATGCACCTGGGAGGACAAAAGGTCACACAGGGACCACGTTACCCACCGCGACAGCTTGGATGGTGCCCCCCAAAGCCCCACGTCCACGTTCTAACTCAGAACCTGCAGATGTGACTCGACAATGTGATCAAAACCTAGGAGGATCGCTGAGAGTTCGAGGCCAGCCTGGGCTACATAGTGAGTGCAAGGTCAGCCTGAACTCACCCTGTCTTCAAAAAAAAAAAAAAATTTTTTTAATTACAGTAAAAAACGCATTACTACTAATTTCCTCAAAATTATTCCCCTTGCTTCAAACACTTGTCCTATCTTTCTTGCCATTCTCTCAAGCAGGTCTGGAAGTCCTCTTTCATGAGTGTCTTGAAGAGAAGTGATCAAAAAGTACAGTGAATGCGGGAGCTGACTGCTGATTGTACTGTGTCTTCATCTGGCTATTATTATTATCATTATTATTAGCTCCTATTATTATTATTTGGTACCGGGGATCAAGCTACGGTTCTTGTGCTTGCGAGACAGGTGGCAGAACCACTGAGCTAAATCCCAGCCCTCCAGCTTATTATTATCCAGATCTGGCACCTGTAACTCCCAGCTGTTCCAAGTCAAAGGGACCGTGAAAGATCATAGCATCAATGCAGGACATTGAGGCAGCCACGACAGCACCACTAGAGGCCCCTCACAGCAGCTCTTGGAAAATTAAGACCCCACTGAGTCCACAAGAAGGACTAACACACTGCAGATGTGACCCTACACCTGTCACACAGACTGTCCCGGGTGTATTTTGGTATCTGAGGTCATTTGAGCATCCTTTAGAGTCTTAGATCAGGGTTGGTAAAAAAAATTCTTTTTTCTGGATCAAACTCAGGACCTCGGGCTTGCAAGGCAGGTGAAATGCCACTGAGCTAAGTCCCCAGCCTAAGCATTTTTCTGAAAGGCTGCAGAGTACATATTTTAGTTTCAATGGGCCAGGCGGGCTGGGTTTTAACTGTGCGATCCTCCCCTTGTGACAGCTGTAGAGAATTCCTAAAAAGGTATGAATTCCTTAATAGGTGTGGCTGGGCTCCAGGAACACTCAACCAGGTGTGGGCTGCACGGAACCTGGGGCCATAGCTGATAGGCCTGTGTCTTCAGATCTTCCTCGGAGAAGCTGCTGCTCAGAGCAACCGAGCTGAGTCCCCCACATGACAACGCCTTCGCTACGCCATCCACACACTCAGGCAAGATCATCATGCATCCCGGGACCGGCGCTGTGACATGCAGGTCCCAAAACGACAAGCACTGAAAGTTCCACCACTATGAGGAATTTCGATCCACAGACAGACAGTGGAGTGGTGGTTGCCGGATCACCGAAAATGTAGGTAAAATTCAACACTTTTACAGGGAGGTGCCGAGTCACATAAGGCAGAATCTAGAGCTATTCTGATGAGGAAACGGTCTCGTGAAAGGCATTTCCTCCTCGTGTGTGAGCTTACCAAGTTCAAATCCAGGCAGCACTTCATACACTCACTGACCTTATCTTCCTTCAGTAGCCATGAGGTTAAAGATGGGGAAAAACAAAAGCACAGAGACGAAGCCACTTGCCCACGGTCACACAGCTAGAGTGAGGAGATCAGAGCCCACTCCATCACAGTTAAGGAGGGGGACAGGAGGGGCACAAAGACTGCTCCATTTCTTCTTCTTCTTCTTCTTTTTTTTTTTTAGACAGGGTCTGGTCTCACCATGTAGTTGAGACTGACCTGGAACTATGGAACTACGTAGGTCTTGAACTAACAGCAATCCTCCTGCCTCAGCCTCCCCAGCGCTGGGATTACAGGCGTGTGCCACCACACCTGGCTTAAGGCTGCTCCATTTCAAAAGCCAGATCAGCAGAGGCTAACCTGCACTATTCCTTTGTATTCTATTTTTCCCTGATTTCAAAGATAAAAATTAGCTTTAATATAAATATTCAAAGGTAACGAATTTGTATTTCACCTTTTCTGGCCAGGAAATAAAAGCAACAGCCTGCACTCGAGGCTATGGGCAAGGCAGGGAATCAGGTGCCAAGAAACCTAGCTAAATCACCTTTGGCCCCACTTAATGGTGACCTCCAAGAAGCTGACAGGTGATCTGGGCTTTTGAGCCCTTCTCTGAGGGAGGAAGAGAAATATTGTTCTTTCCCGACCTAACATCACAGGCTCACGAAGACGAGGCACGAGCCGGTCCTCAGGAGCAAAAGGCTCCTGCAGAGAAGCTTACAAACCCTGTTTCCTCCAAGGCAAACAACGGAGCCAAGGTTCAGAGCAGACCCCATGGCCAGGAGGAAGGCGCCTATCATTACCTGCTTGGGAAAAAAAAATTCAATCGCGTTTCCTCACATTTCTCTCCCAGAGCAGAAAAGATTACCTCTTTAAATACAACACCCTCGGGGGCTGGGGATTTAGCCCAGTGGTTCTGCCACCTGCTTCGCAAGTGCAAGTTCCCGCGTTTGATCCCCAGTACTCCCCCAAAAATATATAATATAATTCCCTTAGTACAGACACAAATATTTATGCAACCCCCCCAAAAGAAAATGGCAAAGATACTTGAGGTCATAAAAGGATAAGAAGTTTGGAAGAGATTACTATGAAGCATGTTAATGTACAGCCTGTTTAAAGCTTCCCTCGGGACATTACTATGTAGGCCCTGAAATTCTAGGAGGGAAAGAAACCCTAAGGGTACCACCCTCCGTGCAGGTGGGTGGCTGCTCTGCCTGTCCCCACACACCAGCGAGAGACCAGGCAGGGCAAAAAGAAATGAGGGGCACTGGGTTCCAGGTGCCCATGTGCCTACGAGCAGGGTTCTCAACTGGGAGGACTCTGCACCCACATGGGGAGCGCGGGTTACAACATGGGAGGGGGTTAGAGGCGTCTGTCTGGTGGGTAGAGGCCAGGGACGCTGAAAGACATCTACACCAGGGGCTGGGATGTAGCTCAGAGGTACAGTACTTGCCTAGCATGCACAGGCTCTGAGTTTGATCTCCAGCACCACCAAAATAAATACTCTACCATGCGTAGGACGGTCCCCACCCAAGGAAGTCCCCGCGCTGAACATCCATTCTGCTGCAGCTGGGAACCCCTGTAGGGCCCAAGAGGGCAGGCCGTGCACTCACCCCAGGAGGCACAGGCTCCCGCAGGACAGCCAGGTGAGGGCACCAGCATTGTAGGACAGCCTAGTCACGATCATCTTGTTGCAGGAAGGACAGCACATCTGGATGGGGCGGTCAAAAAAGGACACGGGCTGCTGCACGAAGACAGTCTGAACTGCTGTGAAAAAGGAAAGAGAAATGCAGCTCTGTAAACAAGGAAGAGGAGTTCAGTAAACCACAGAGACAAAAGAACAAGGCCTCCAACAGCCATTCCCAGCCGTGCTGGGCCAGGCATGAGGATAGCACACACCCGTAACCTCCAGCATCCTGGGAGGCTGAGGCAAGAGGACTGCAAGTTCAGCAACTTCATGAGGCCCTGTCTGGAAATAAAAAACAAAGGCTGGAGAAGCGGCTCTATGCGAAGGCCCTGGGTTCAATTCCCATTACAGAAAAGAAAAGAAACACCACCACTGGTTCGTGACAGCCAAGTGGCCACCTACAGATGAATGGAGAAATAAAAGTGTGGTTCTATCCACACAGTGGAGCATTATTCTGCCTCAAAGAGGAAGGAAATCCCGATGCCTGCTACCATGTAGGAACCTTGAGGACATACCACTGAGCGAAATGAGCCAGTCGCAAAAACACAGGCATCGCCTGACTCCACTCAAGGGTCCCTAGAGCAGTCACAGATACTGCAAACTGAATGGTGGGCCAGGGTCTGTGGGGAAGAGCAGGAGATGGGGAGAGGCTGGGTGCACCTCGTGGGCAGATTCCACAACCACAGGATGTGGGGCTGCTCCGCAGCTCTGAGCCAGCAGGTCTGGGCCCTGCTCCCCAAACTGCCTTTCAGGCCCTTGAGGGGTTCCACTCGGGTGGTCCACGGAAAATAAACGGAGGAACAGCGAAGGGGTGGATTTCAGCCCCAATGTCTGTAGCCACAGATTAGTGGTTACC
Organism: Fukomys damarensis; assembly: GCF_012274545.1. NCBI lineage: Eukaryota > Metazoa > Chordata > Mammalia > Rodentia > Bathyergidae > Fukomys > Fukomys damarensis. Next base: position 13,263,790 of record NW_022900946.1, on the reverse strand, counting down.
AGGAGGAGGGAGGTGAGCTGGTTACAGGTACGCAGCTTCGACATTACGGAATCAGATGGGGGTGGTCGATAGGCTACCCGGACCTGAGCTTCAGGGTGTGAAGTTACGGAGTTAACAGAGTTCCTGGGAAGACCGACGTGAGGGCTCTAAGCAGCCTAGTCCGCTGGTGTCACACAGCCTCCTGTAGGGGCCCCCTGAGGGCAGAGCTAAGGAGGCAGGAGAGGCACACCCAGCCCTGGAAGACAAGGCTGTCCCTACACACAGCGAGTGTACAAACTAATGAGGAGGTGGAGGGATGTGCGAGCAGGTACGGGTACCACGATCAAGTCGCTCGAGCTCGTGTTTTCTGTCACAGTGACTCCCTTCCGCTCCTTTTCGGTACGTTGTTAGAATGCCATTCATGTAGCCTATGTGTTGGGGGGATTCACTGCTGCCCAGAGCTACCGAGCTCAGTGACACCCACAGAAACAGTCCTCCCACTAAAGCAGAGCTGAGGCATACTCGGGCACTAACATGTAAGTTGTGGGAAGGATTTCCTGGTTTAAGAATAAGTTATTCAAGTGTAGGGGATGTAACTCAGTGGCTCTGTGCTTGCCTGGCAAGCGCAAGGTCCTGAGTCTGATCCCTGGCACCAAAAAATAAACAAATAAATAAAGTCTACAGTTATTCTCTCATTTTCCTCCAAACCTTCAAGGGGTCAAACTGAGCCCAGCCAGTGCTGGCGCTGTCTGTGCTTGGCGTCAGGAACAGTATCTCATCTAAATAATCCCAGGAAGCAGGCAACGGCTGAGTCCTATTCCACAGACAGGAAAACTGAGGCACAGGAGGTCATGTGAACAGTCTGATACAAACATAAGCTCCCATTCCCCAGTTCCCCTAGGACAGCTAGTTGCGCCCAATGTGACTAGGGTGACGTAGGAAAGTCCCTAAATTATTTCTTCCATCCCTTTTAGCTCTATTTTGTGACAGGGTCTTGGTAAAATGCCCAGGCAGGACTCAAACTTGTGATCCTCCTGCCTCAGCCTCCCAAAGTGCAGGGATTACAGTCAGGCACCACCACACCTCTCTCTAAACCATATTTTGTTATGGAAAACCCACGGGCCTCACCGACGTGAAATCTGAAGACTCTGAAATTTCAGGGTGAAGGCTGAGGTGGTACCGCCCACACTCCGGTCATCCCTGACTCGAGTCCTCAGGCCAGGGTGGAGATGAGGGAGACTGGGGTGGGAGGAGAGGCCCCACTTACTTGTGTTGGCACTGGGGTTGAGGATGGGCATTGGCTGGGTGTAATACAAAGGAGGGTTTGCGCCCTTCCCATCCGGGCCTGTCATGAGCCCCGTGGTCGGTCCTGGCCCCGGGGCTGGAGGCGCTGGCATGTAACTGTGAACTCCCACTGTCTCTTCATAGGATGGGGGCGCAGTGGGCACCGAGGAAGGCCCGGGGGCTGCCTGGTAAGGTCCTGGAACCGACATGTTACCTACAGCAAGAACAGAACACACCGGTAAGAAATTCACTCACCTGCTCTGCCCACCTTTAACCTTTCCTTTCCCCTCTGAGAAAAGGATAGAACCAGCCTCATCCACAAGTAAGGAGGGGAGGAAATGCCCCTTCCAGACCCAAGAATGCTCATCTTAACAGAAGCTTTCCTAAGTAAAGATAAAAAGTAAACAGCCTCCCACATCACCCAAACCCAGGAGAGACATCAACCAAATTTGAGCAATTTCTTCTTCAGACCACAAACCAGGACCCAACAAAATGTTCTTTTCCCACATCCAGCACTTCTTCTTTTTTAAGCCAGTGCAGTTTTCACTTGCTGTGCCGGGGGATGGAAATGACAAGAGTATTCAAAAACCAACCACAAACTACTGAGAATAAAGTGTGAGCAAGAGCAGCCCGGACGCGGGACTGTGAGCCAAACACTGGGCTGAGACACTGGGAGAGGGCAGGCCATTGGCTGCAGGGGGAAGTCTCGGAGGGCTCGGAGGTGCTCTGCAGGGGTCTCCAACCTGGGGGCTGATTTCATGGATTTGTTCACTTTATGAAAATGAGTTGTACAGTTGAGACGTGTGCCCCTTTTGGTCGTGTACGCTACAGTTTTTTAAAAAGTAAACATGCATAGCCAGGTGTGGTGGCAAACACCTGCAATCCCAAACCTCCAAGGAGGCTGAGGCATGAGGATCGAAAGTTCAAGCCCAACCTGGGCAACTTTTGGAGACCCTGTCTTATGATTAAACACTAAAAGCCAGGCGTGGTGGTGCACGCCTGTAATCCCAGCACTCGGGAGGCTGAGGCAGGAGGATTGCTGTGAGTTCGAGACCAGCCTGGGCTACATAGTGAGTTCCAGGTCAGTCTCAACTACATAGTGAGACCCTGTCTCAAAAAAACCAAAAAAAAAAAAAAAAAAACTAAAAAGGAGGGCCGGGGATTTAGCTCAGTGGTGGTGCCACCGCCTGTCTCGCAAGTGCAAGGTTCCAAGTTCGAGCCCCGGTACCCAAAAAAATAAATAAAATAAAACCAAAAAACCAAAAAGAGTCAGGGATGTGACTCAGTAGCAGAGCACTTCTGAACATGTGTGAGGCCCTGGGTTCCATACCCAATACCTCTAAAGGGGTTGGAGGGAAAGGAAGCAGACAGATCCACACTCATTCTCATCTGGAAGTGAGTCTGGGAGCAGCTGAGAAGCTGGGCACTATTTCTTCTGCGAAGGTAAAGAAGTGGTTTTCCTCCTCGGCACAGCCTCTGCCTGTGTAAAATTACAGCCCATGATCTGGTGTGTTCCCGCCTGATGCTGGCACGCAGTGGCCACTGGGCAGCTGGAGAGGACACAGTGGTGTCCTTTGTGTGGCTACATCTCCTGCTGCGACGGGAGAGAGAACCAGGAAACGAGGGCCAGGGCAGTGTGCAGGGCAAGGCTGGGACACCCAGAACTTCTAGAGCCAGAGGAGCAAGGAGCCCGGCTGCAGGGAGAAGGGGCTCCTCTGACAAAGCTCAGCCTGGGGACCGAGGAAAGAGGCAGGGAAATTAGCCTGGGCTGGGACCTAGGAAACTGCCGAGTCCCCGAGGAGCGCTCCGCTCAGACTTACGGCCCTGAGATGTCCAGCAGAACCTCTGGGGTGATAAACAGGACCCCCGTCTGCACTTCTGGGGCACGGCCAGCAGTCACACGAGGCTGCTCCGTACTTGACAGGTTGCGAGTGCAGCTGAGGATCTCAGCGTTTTTAAATCTGAGTTTAGGGAATTTAAATTTTAAAACTGGGGCTGGGGTAGAGCTCAGGGTAACAGCACTTGCCTAGCAAGCCTGAGGCCCTCGGGCTCAAGCCATAGCACCGAAACAAAAAACAAAACCCTAATAATTCAACTCTCGATACGCTTGTATGTAAGCGTTGGGACAACATGGGTACATGAACCTAGATCTGCAACAGTAAATCTGATGAACTCTGACTATGGACCAAAATGTTTTTGATAAAAAATGTAAAAACCAGTTGGACACAGTGAGATATACCTGGAAATCTTAGATACTAGGGAGGCTGAGGCAGGAGGAATCCAAGTTCGAGGCCAGCCTGGACAATTTAGTGAGACATGGTCTCAGATTCTTTAAAGTTTTAAAAAAGGTGGGGGGGTATAGTTCAGTGGTAAGAATACTTGCCTAGCATGTGAGAGGTCCCAGCTTCCAGCCCCAGCAAAAGAAGGAAGGAAGGAAGGAAGGAAGGAAGGAAGGAAGGAAGGAAGGAAAGAGAGAGAGAGAGCAAGAAAGGAAGGGAGGGAGGAAGAAAGAAAAGCCTGGGAGAGGATGTCAATATAAACAAAATTCTCCCTGGACTTTGAAAACTTAGTATGAAAAAAATTGATGTAAAATATCCTGTTAACAATTTTATAGTGGTTATGAGAAATGATCCTGGTTTAGATACATGAACTTAAGTAGTTCTTCCCCTCAAGAATTGAAATTAGGACCTTGTGCTTGCCAGGCAGGCACGGTGGAGACCAACCGGCTACATCCCCGGCCCCTATGAAAAATATTCTTAAAGTTAATGTCACCTCTTGCTTCATGCCTTTTACAATGGAGCTATTAAAACTTAAAATGACCTCGCAAGCTCTCCTTCTGGTTCTCCTGCACGTCACGCTGACAACGGGAGCCACAGAAGGTTGTAGAGGAAAGGAAAGGTCCCAGCCCAGACAGGACAGCTGACAGGTCTGTGAAGGAAGGAGAAACTGTCCCCTCTGCTAGGTAGAGGGGAGAAGAGGGTGTTGAGTCCCAGAGATGGACGGAGCAGGGAGGGAAGGGGGTTTCGCAAGATCACAAGAGACATCTGTGAAAACCGGTTCAGGGTTGAAAATGCGATGAACTGTGAAAAGTGGCTGGGTGAGCCATCAGTTTCCTCTGACCCCAGGAACAACAGGCAGAAGAGAGCCCACAGTCCTCCACGGCGATCCCTGCTGGCTCAGGCCTGTCCCCGCCCTCTGCTCTGGCACCAGCAGGGCACTCCCAGCCCAGGGACTACGTGGCCGCCCTGCCCTCTGCCGTCACCGACGTGTGTGACACATGTGCCACACGTCAGGACCACACCATCCTGCCTGTTTCAGGAAGACGGACCCAGACCTGCCTACGCACTCAGGACAACTGCGTCACACAAACTATTACAGGCCTAGGAAACAGGCCGTGGGTGTCTTGAGAGCCTTGCTTTTAGTCAGTCACATAAACACATCTATAATTCTGAAAGAAACAGAGCCAGGCCAGGAGAGGAAAAACAAAACCTTAAGCAGCTGGCTTGAAAGTTTTCTAAATTCCCTCAGGCCCTGAAGGCGGGAAATGCCACTACAGTACCTACTTTCCCATTTACACTGAGCCCTGTGTCTTTTTCCCTCCCTTGCCCCCCTTTTTAGTTTGGCTCTCCCTAAGGCAGCGGAGGCCTACTTACCACCCGCTCCTCATCACCCCTCCACAGTGAAAGCCTCGCTCCACCACACACACCTCCAAAAGCTCAGGCCACCTGGGTGCGGAGCAGGTCCTAGCACAAATTAGAATGAATGTTGCCCGTTTATCCGGAACAAACGGGAAGCCGCAGGAAAGCGTTTCTGAGTTTATCAAAACAGCAAAGCTAGCTCGGTGACCTCAGTGCAGGCCTGCAGGACCCCTCTGGTAGCCCCAGGGGGGCTGGGCGGTCACCCCGCTGATCCTGATCCTCAGGCAGTCCCTGTAGTGTCTGGGTTGTCAGAGCGACTGGGAGCTTTGTGGGGGAGATAAAGGGGTGCCCAGGGGGCTCCTTCCTCCCTCCCAGTTGTTTAACAAGACCCCGCCAGTGGTTTTCTACTGTTCCTCTAAAAGAGGGCTCACTGAAGGAGATTACTGCACCACTTTCCACCCACCTGCAAAGCCTACCAAGACAGTACAAAGGGTGGGGAGCTTCTGTTTTCCCCATTTCAGAAGGACTCTTGCATTAGCTGTTTCCAGATTCAGAGAGCGGGATTCTCTAACTATGGAAAATGAGATGGGGCCGGCTTCACGGCGTGTGACCCAGGCAGCTGCCTGCATTCAGAAGGTCCCCGCACTTGGGGCCATCCCGACAGTCCACGCACGTTCTGTGCTCCTCCCACACATCCTCACTGCATGCGAGCCCCAAAATCAAGACAGCCAGATAGATGTGACCGCGGGCCGCAGAGGAAAGGGAAGCAGCTCAGACTCGAAAATGGCTTCGACCCCGAAAACGGCCATAGCCACCGCCAGCTGTGTGATCTGGGTCTGGCTTCCTCCACGGCAGACAGAGCCGGGTGGGCCTCTGAGGTCCCTTCTGGGGGACACTTCTGTTCTCAAGGTGGGCAGGGAGGGGCTGACAGCTACTGAGGGCCTGTTGAGAAGGCAGAGTGTGTCTGGGTCAGGGTCAGGCCAGGTGTGGGGGACAAATGGTTCCTCCAACGGCCGGCAGTCATCCCTTTGGTGCGCCTAGCTGCTCTGCGCGCTGGGACAGCAGTCGTCGGAGCACTGATTAAGCGTTCATCGACCAAGTCCCGGTGTCCCATGCATCTGGCAGTCTCTCCAGGGAAGTCCAAGTCTGTTCCAGGACAACCTCAGGGGCCACCTCGGGCAGAGGGAGGCTGCCCAGCCCCACCCTGTCACTGGGTCACTGCCTGGTGTCACCACATTCCAGACCCACGTCCTGGGCCCAGCCAGTCAGTATGCTGGAGGCCTCACTCCGCAAGGACAGGAGAGTGCCAGGCCACACCAGGGAATGCAGGTGGCCTGTGGAAGTCTTCACCGGGCACTACTCTGAGTCCGACGGTTTTGAGCAAATCTAGTACAGTATCAATCTCTGTCACTACTCCCCCACCTGGATTCACAAATGCAGCCAGAGAAAGCCTGTAGGACACGTCCTTTCCTGTAACAGGATGTGAAATTCACCCTCTTGCATGAGTCATCAAGACTGGAATCAGAGGCCAGGGATTTAGCTCAGTGGTTCCACCACCTGCCTCACAAGCACAAGGACCTGAGTTCAATACCCCGTACAAAAAAAAAAAAAAAAAAAAAAAAAAGACTGGACTCAGGCAGGATGATCCTCCCAATAAACAGAGAGGCATGGCGGCACATGCCTGTTAATCCATCACTCAGGAGGCTGAGGCAGGAGGATCACTGCAAGTTCAGTAGGTCTGAACTAAAGGGTGAGGCACTCTCTCTCCCTCCCCCTCTTCTCTCTCTTTCTCTCTCTCTCTCTCTCTCACACACACACACACACACACACACACACACAAATACATAATTTAAAAACCAGGTGAAAAAACTGGGGCTCAAAGAGGTTAAGCTGCTTGCCCAGTCACACAGAGAAAGGCTTGGACTGACCACCGCTGAACCCCAGAGTTCTTCAGACCAAAGCATCTCTGCCAGGCAGGGAGAAGTGGACGCAGTCAGTGGCCACACGTCACCCGAGATTTAACACATCCACAGCGGGAAAAGCACACGTGGACTGGTGAGGGGTCACTGGTGAGGGGTCACGGCCTCCTCTCCGCCTCCCCAGTCTATAAGCAGCTGTGCATGTCACACTTTTGACACAGCTAAGACGGGGCTTCAAAAAAAAATACCTGCTGGCTAATTCTGTTCCTGAGCTCTCTGCAATTCCATAAATGAGGACCAGAACACGCAGGATCATCAGGCGTGGGTATTCACAAGGCTCTTCCCCTCGTGGTTGGGAAGAGCTCTGAATTTCTCTGAAATGAAAGGGCCACCGAGCTGCTGAGGTAAACAGCTTTCTGGGGGTAGACGGGTCCCTTGTGAACAACAAGGGGACAGGGCAATTTATTTGGTCTGGGTTTTTTTGTTTGTTTGTTTGTTTTCCTTCAGTACTAAGGATTGAACCAAGGGCCTTCACACAGCTATACGCTCAGCCCTTTTTTATTTTTTATTTTAAGACAAGGTCTTGCTAAAGCTTTAACATGTGATCCTCCTGCCTCAGCCTCCCAGAGTGCTAAAGTCTGAGAGTAGACACCTTTAAAATCCAGGAGAAGGGCCACACCCTCAGGCTCAGATCTTCAGCAGCCCCAACTGATACTAACAAACCAATGCTGAAAGTTCAGGAGGCAGAACTGAACCTCACGTCAGCCAGATTTGCTTCTAAAACTGTCAGCTAAACAGCTCCTGCGACCTCTGGCATTTCAGGTACTCGCTGACAGCTCCTGAGTCAGCTTAGGGGGCCTGTGTCTGCAACAGGGGATCCTGCAATGTTGCAGACCCAAACCCAGCAGAACACTGCCCTGATCTCAAAGGATCTCAACGTACCCAGCAAGACATGGGACACACCAGGACTCAATGGGATACATGCCCAAAATGTCCTTGGCCGGGGAAAGATTTCCCTGTCCAGCCAAGACAGCAGCGGAGAAGCAGAACAGATTCACTGAACCCGTGTTTTATAAGACAGGAGCCTCATTAGACACAGACCCAATGGGGCTGCCCGCTCTCCCCCAGGTGTGGCAGGGCCTCTGGGTGAGGCTCCTAGGGATGTGAAGAATTCCTCCAGGGCCAGCTCGCCCCCCAGGGGGAAGGTGATTCCACTCCTGGGTTCTGTGATCCCCTTGGGGAAGAAGAAAGCATTCTGTTTCTAAGAAGGGCGGTGGGCGCAGAGAGGGCAGGACACAGGAAGGCGGAGAAGGCCAGAGAGACCCCCCAAGCCACCCCCGCAAACTCAGAAATGCCTGTCACTCCACACTGACGCTGCCTTTTTTCTGGGTGTCAAGTCTGAGGCTCTGACTTGATCGCACCCCAAGATGCCACAAATGTCAATGACTCCTGCGGCAGGTACGGGGTGGGGGGCACTTCTGCAAGCGGCTCCATCCACAGCGGCCACGCGGCCGGCACACAGAAGGCCCTCGCCCCAGGTCCTTGCGTCCGCATCCGTAACCCCCTCTGAGAAAATGACGGACAGGCGGTCAGTGCCCAAGGCAGGAGGCACGGACAGAGGGACAGAGACCAAGGCGGAGCGCGGGTCTTGACCCCGCATGCAGCATGCAGGCCTCACCACAAAAACTCACCAGGAACGGGTCTGGGGTAAACCGAGGCCATGGCGCTCACAGATGAGTCGGGGAGACGTCACGGTCACTGCCCGTGCCCAAGATACTGGATCACACGGTGATTTCAGACACACTGCAGGTGTTCTCCTCTCACCTACACGGGACAGGGGCTTTACCCATTAGCACGCAGCATGGACAGAGGCCTGGCCCGCTGAGTGCCGCGGAGGGAGCACAGAGGGGAGTGAACGGTGCCAAAAGCCAGGGCGATGACTTAGGGTAGGCACTGTGTTAAGCAACAGAAACCTCAGGACGGAGTCTCCACGGTTCAAATCTCACCTCTGCCACTGCCAGGCAGTGTACCTGGGGCGAGCTGAGTTTTTCTGGGCCTCACATTTCCTGGCCTGGAAAACGGGCCGACAAAAGTACCTAACAGCCCAGCACACAGGGTGCACAGCTGCCGGAGAGGGTGGCCTGCCTGGCTCACCGCGGGGACCTGCAGTGAGGCGGGGAGGGAAGCCACCTAGTCGCAAGGCGGCTTCACCAGGAGGCAGGGAGACCCCGACACCGACCCGACGCCTACTCCGTGGCCACTCCCACAGCTTCACAGGCAGACGGGTGCACCTGTCCTGCTGCCCGGGCCTCCCACAACTGCACCCGCTACGGCAGACAGACGGTGCCCCAAATGACTCCACAGTTCACAGTTCTGTGAGTGTCATCGTAAATGGCGGAAGGTACAGGATCAAATGAAGGCCCCTGATATGGAGGAGACCCCGGATTACCCAGTGGGCCCAATATCACCACTAAGGTCCATGCACCAGGCAATCAGGAGGTTGGGAAAGAGACTACAGCAAGCCCTGCCGGCTCCCAGAACTCTGCACTCACGGGGTCCCTTCCAACCCGTCCTGTGCTTTCAGCGTGTTCCTCTCCAGAGGCCTCCAAATCACCTCACCTTTCCTTGTTAGCCCCCTGCTGGGCATCTTCTCAAAAGAATTAAAAGAATTCTACCACAGCGATGTATGAGCACCCATGTTTATAGTGGCATAATTTATAACAGCTAAAGCTTGGAAACAGCTCAAGTGCCCATCATCAGCTGGAGACTGGATAAAGAAGACGTGGTTTTTCTATAAAATGGAGTACTACTCAGCCATAAAGAATGAGAAACTAGAGACATTTATAGCTAAGTGGATGCACATTGAGGATATACTCTTAAGTGACATTAATAGGACACATGTGTGTGAATACCAAATAGTTTCTCTGGTGTGAAACACTAAAAGTGTAAATAAGAATTAAAATGTATTAATTGATATTGTGTAATAGGAAGCAAAGGTCTAAAAGAGTAGAGGAAGTGGGAAGGGTAGAGGAAAGGGAAAAAGGGAAAAGAAAAAATATGTGAAAAGGAAAAACACGGAAACAATGTCTTTGTAAACAGGGAAGGGAGAAGGGAGGGCTGGGGAATGGGGAAAAACAAGAACCGAGATACGTCATGTAAAGGTGCAAGATCCCAGTGATGACTGTAACTGTACCGTGTACCTAAAATGTACCAAATAAAATGAAATGTGAAAAATACAGCCAGGGACATGGCAGTGCACACCTGTAAAGCCCAGCTACTCAGGAGGCTGGGATAGGAAGACTGCAAATTCAAAGACCAGCCTGACTACATTTGTGAGACCACCTCAAAATCAAAAAATGAGTAGGGTTGAGGATGTAGCTCTCAGTGCTCCCTGGGTTCAAGACCAGCACCATACAGACAAAAAGTGGAAAAAAAAAACACTTCATCTTCAGCCTGTCCGTAAGACCGCTTTCCCCACTGGCCTCTTCCCTCCAGAGCCAGACAGTTCCTCCTCAGGGGTAGGGGCCTCAGGGCGGCTGCAGCAGGGCCCAGAGTCTGGAACTTCTCAGACCACTCCGACAGGCCTCAGGTGGGAGTGGGCGCAGCTCCCTGGAAACCGGCACACGGCTCCCCTGCTAGAAAGTGACACACAGCTAGGCAGAGAAGGGCGTCCTTCCCAGGGCTCTGTGCAAGGCAGGATTTAAGGGTCATAACCAAGGATATCTGGTGGGAAAAAAACCTCTGCACAAAAGTGCTGTATGACTTCTTTTAACCACAACAGTAAAATGAAAGAGGAAAGAAATTTAGAGGTGGAACTTTTAATTACAAAGGAGTAGAATGGAGAAGTCTGAAAAACTCAGGCTGGCCCAGGGAGCAAGGAAAAGGCCTCATTAGGAGGACAATCCAAGGATGGACCAAAGGGACTCAGGCCCCAAGACTTGGGGGTGTGGCTTCCCCCACCTCCATTTCAAAGGCCATGGACAGCCTGGGGGCTCAGGCAGAGACAGAAGCAGGGCGATGCCCAGTGGAAGAGGAAGCAAGACCCTGGCACCCAGATCTGCAGAGATCCAGCACGCAGCTGTAACCAGTGTGGTGACATGGAACTTTAGAACTTAGAACTTTTTCCTTTAGAGAAGGAAAAAGCCTTGCGCAAATGAACCCAAGCACACAGACCTGGTGGCAGGTAACAGAGCCACGGCCCGGAAAGCTGCAGGCCTGGGATTCCAGCCCTGCAAAGCCATGGGAGGTGGCACAGGAGGGAAAGATCACGCTGGAGTCTTAAGATTCAATGTCACCGTTTGGAACTCAGCTGGGCCCTGTTTTCTTATCAGTTTCCCCCTGTGATTTCGCTGTCTCATAGCTGGAAGGGAATTTGCCTCCAGGTGAGTCATGCCCAGGCCTCGGTCCTGATCTGGAGGAGACTGGACTTCGTCCTGGAGCTGACCCTAGAACAAATTGCGTCTCTGAGGCTACTGGGCTGGGATGAGTAAGCTGCGTGTGAAACAGACAGAGGTGAGTTTCAGGGGGAGGAGCAGGATGCTGTGGTTTAAATGTACCCTTTCCAGTCTTTCTTGCTGGCTTCTGTCACTGTCCTTATCTCTTTCCCCCAGGACAAAGTGAGGACACAAGAAGACCCAAAGCAACTGCCAACACCTTGATCTTGGACTTCTAGCCTCCAGTCTCGGAAGCCAGTAAATTTCTGCTCATTACAAATTACCGGTCTCAAGTGTATCACAGCGCAAACGTGGACTAAGAGTGCGCAGGAACTTTCTTTACTAATTTTGCAACTTTTCTGTAAACCTGAAACTATCTAATAATATATTTTTGGGGGGGGTACCAGGAATCGAACTCAGGACTTTGTTTTTTCCAGGCAGGCACAACGACACTGAACTAAATCCCTGGTCCAAAACTATTCTAAAATAAAGATTTTACTTTAAAAGTCCCCACATCTATCATTTTTCAGCCATTCACGTGGAAAAGAACAAAACGTCTGACAGCACACTGGGCTGGCCCGAATGCAGAAACTCAAGGCTTTCACCAAGCGCCAGCAGGAGGGTAAACTAAGGTGGGCCTCCCCAGTCATCTGCCAAGATTTAAGGTGCAGGTCCCCTTAGGCCCCATCTGCACTGAGGATAACCCCACACCAGCCCACAGCATCTTCACTGCCCTGCTGCTAGTGACGGGATGAGCAGCAAGGGTCCCAGGTGGACGGCTGCCAGCAAGATGGAATGAGGAAGTCTTGCGGGCGGAAATGCAGTCATCTCCGAGTTGTGTTGATGCATGAAAAAAGCCAGAGCAGTGTTTACAGGGAGCCACCATCTATTTAGTCCTATTTCCTCTTATAATACACATAAAGATCCCTAAGGATACACGAAAGAGACCCATGGGTGTCTGCGGAGCTGAAACAGGTGGACAGAAGTAGGGGATGGACAGACAAACACTTCCGGTCTGTGGATCCCTTACACACTGAGCCACGGCAACGTTGACATTAAAACTCTCTTTTCAGATGGCGGAGGGGAGTCTCCTCTGCAAACCTCCCTCGGCCTGGGCCTCCCTCCCACCTCCCTCCTGTCTGGGCAAAAGTGATGTCATCACAGCCTTTTGTCCCCTGAACTGTGTTCCCTGCCCTGCCTGGCCTCAGCCCCTCCCTGATTGCCCAGTGATTAGAGGCTCTTGTTAGGACCTCCACATCCGCAGGTTCAACAAACCGAACCGAGGCTGAAAATACTTGAGAAAAAAAAAAGTACAGGCACTGAACAAGTACAGGCTGGTTTTCTGTTGCCGCTGTCCCCTCAACAATGTGCCATATAACAACTACTTACCTATGCGTACCTTATGCTAGTGTCTATTAGAAGTGATCATCAGAAGCGACCCAGAGATGGCTGGAAGCACAGGGCGGATTGTGCAGTCTATGAAGGTACTGTGATTATCAGAGGGGTCCTGATGTAAGTCCCCAAGGATGCCTGGGAATAACGACTGTCTGGGGAGATGTCCCGCCACGCCACTGTGTTACCCCCAAGTTCATCCTGGCGGCACCCTGCTCACCAGCACTCTATACTATGAACCCTTCACACCTGGAGGGTTCTGAAGCCTGTGTGTCCCTGGGATGGGAAGACGGGGAGATGCAGGAGTAGACACAAAGGAGAAACTGAGTCTGGGTTCTAAGACTTGGCTCTGGGAACGGATGAGGGCCGAGGAGGAGAAGGGAGCAGTGTGAACAAGGTCCCAACCAGCGCCCGTTTGGGGCAGGGGAGCCTGGTGGGCTAGGTCGAGTTTCAGGAGCCTTCTCACCATCAGGGGGACCCCACAAAGGGCTCCAGTTCAAGAACCAGGAGCTGGGGCTGGGGTGAAGCTCAGGGGTGGAGCACAAGCAAAGCCCCCACACACACCAAAAGATTACCCAGCGGCCTAAGAGCTCCTCGAATTCCCGCCGTCCCAAAACAAGTATTCAACTCTTGCCAAGGAGAGTTCAGTTCCTAAAAATAAGCCTCCAAACCCAGAATACCAGGAGAATCCGCCCAACAGCTCCCGCTGACGTAAACACACATCAAAGGCAGCGGGCGCAGGGCCCGGGAGTCTTCTTAGAGCACAGAAAACCGCATCTAGCACAAGCTGTGGCCTCCACGGCTGGCTGGTGAGGCGATATTCTGACCCCACGGCCTTTCTAAACAACCCCCCAAAGGGTCTTAACCTTCTCCTAAAATGAACCCCATTTTTCTCTCTGCCTTTCTAAAGTCTGGGAGGGGAAAGGAAAGGGCAGGGGCGAGAAGGAGGGGAGAAAGGGAGGGAGGGTGCCTCCCTCCACTCCGGGTCCAGTACCGTCCCAGAGGCGCAGCTACAAAGCTGCTGAGGACTCAGCCCCCCGCAGGGCCCAGGTGTAAGAGCTCTGTGTAACCGAAGTTAACTGTATCCAGGCTCGAAAATGAAGCCTAAGGCACAGCTCCTCGGAACACGCATGCTGAGCTCTCCGGCCTCTGCTCCGGTCTCCCACACGCACAGGGGGCGCTTTCTCTGCATCTGTCACCTGGCCCGACACCGACTCTGCAGCAAGAACTCACACAGGAACCCAACACGGGGGCGTGACTCCACCGGGTGGGAGACCAAAGGTCAGACGGTGCGCAGGACTTTGTCACAGGCTGCCACTTGTTCTACTTCTGCGCCCACTTCTCCCCGCTCACCAGCTCCCTAATTACCCACCCACACCCCAAGAGCCTAGGTTCTAGATTTCATCTCGAGATGCCCCTGGGCCTGTCATCGATCCATAACCTTTTCCTCCTGTTTATCTGCCCAGTGCGAGTTTACTCCGTGGACTTGATGTACAGGAGCCCCGGGGGCGTAGCCAAAGCTCCCTGGGGCTGCAGAGTGTGTGGCGGACGGGTTGGGCGTGGGCTTGGAGACATTCTGCCTTCCTCCTGGCTTGAGTTTGCTCGCTTCCTGGGCTCTGGCCAAATTCCAGATACTGCAGGCTGTCTACCGTTGCTGCTTGGAAAAGGATGGCAACAGCTGTCTTGCCTTTTACCAAGGTGTAGGGACCGAGCGGGGGGAGAGGAGAGGCCCCTGGCGGGCTGGCATTCCACCCACCCTGATGCTGCCCCCAACAGCTTCCTGTGCCAGGCAGTTTCCCTAGCAGGACCAAAGGATGCTCCTGGGGAAAGGGCTGTACTGAGCTTCACCGGATTCCCCACAGGGTCCGGGGAAAGCTCCTTGCAGGACAGCTCCCCAGGGCTGAGGGTCAGGTGCCCGTATGACCTGGTATCCTGTGTGCAACAAGTATATCTAGCAGGAGCTCTTCATTACAGTCTTTCTTCCCCTAGTACTAGGGGACTGAACCTAACTAGGGCCTTCCTTCACGCTGAGCTACATCCCCAGCTAAATTTTTCTTTTAAAATGGAGGCTCAGTAAGTCACTAAATTGCCCAGACCGAGCTCAAACTTGCATTCCTCCTGCCTCAGCCTCCCAAAAATGCTAGATTGCAGATACGCACTATGATGCCTGGTAAAAACATCTATTTTGGGGGTCTAGGATATGGTTCAGTGGTCAAGTAAGTACCTTCCTAACATGCAGGAGACACTGGGCTCCATCCCTCCAAGGCAAAAAAAGAAAAATTTATGTTTTTTTTAAATGAGGAAAAAAGACGAACTCCAAGTAATATAGGTAGACCATCCCCCTCCGGGAGGTAGAGCTTCATGTCTCCCCTCTCTCTCCTGAAAGGCTGGACTGAGGGGCTCTTTTAAAAAACAGAGGGGTCGGGGATTTAGCTCAGTGGTTCCAGCGCCTGCCTCGAAAGCACAAGGATCTGAGTTTGATTCCCGTACCAAAAAACAAAAACAAAAACAAAAAAAAGATGGGTCAAAAAATAGTCTTCAGCCAGGTGTGGTGGTGCATGCCTGTAATCCCAGCACTAGGGAGGCTGAGGCAGGAGGATTGCTGTGAGTTGAGACCAGCCTGGGCTTACACAGTGAATTCCAGGGCAGTCTCAGCTACACAGTGAGACCCTGTCTCAAAAAAAAAAAAAAGTTACTGTGATGACTGTCATTTTGTGTAAGAGATGCTCAACTAAATGGGCTCCGCAATTCCACACCCAATTTCAGACCTACTCTAGGGCAGCCTGTCACACCTGTAGGGTTTAAGGGGAAACGAGGAAGTGCGGATCTGGATCTGCTTGTTCCTCCCGAGGCGCTCCAGTCTTCACGCTCACCTGGGCAGTCATCTGCTGGCTTCAACTTCCGGTGCAGATCCTTCAGCCTTCCAGCCCACCCCTGACCCATCTGCTTCCCGATACAGGACACTGCGCTCCTGACCTTCTGGCGGGTCCTTTCTGTCTCCGGTGTGCGGACAGACCTGCAGTCTGCGCTCTTCCACATCCCTCCGTGGGTGGCCGTTGCAAGCCAATCTTGAAAAGTCTTATATGTTTGTGTATCTTGTGCTGTGCCTTGTTTCTCTCATAAACAATGACAGATAGTGTAGGGGCTGGGGATGTCGCACGCTAGCTTACGTCTCCTGTGTACAAGGCACTAGGTTCAATTCCTAGCATCACTGAAAAAATATAGTTTAAAATTTCCAGAGATCGCATTAAGTTTTATAAAGAAATGACATGGTGAACAAGAGAGGCAATTCTCACCCCAAAGCACTCACGCTCCATTTTAAAATGCAAGATTTTAAAAACAGTTCAGTTTTATAAGTATTTTTAAAGTATATTTTGGTTAAAGATCAAAGATTAAGGTGAGGGAGTAGGGAAAGGTTTCTAACATTTCTAACTTGGGAGGTGGGAAAGGCAGAGGAAATATTTGAAAATGATACCCCAGAATTTCAGCAAAAGCAGTTTCCAAGTTACCCCTCTAGGCGGAATGCACGTTTTTTTTTTCCTGTCCACAAATCCTCACTCCCTTTAAGATGGAGATTTCAACTCTCACAAAGTAGTTTTAACCACATGTAGGTGGTAAATGCTGCTAAAAATACACTCTGCCCCTGTACAAAACTATTTTCTAGGTTTAGGTATCAGATCAACACACAAAAGGGCAAGGCCTTCAGGGAGATAAAGAGGCTTTTTAACCACCAAGTTAATCCTCTAAAATCAATTCTTCCAGAAAGAAAAAGAATATTCAATTCCATTCCCACATCCACAACCCTGGGCCCCAGAAAAGAAGCACTCAGAGTTCCATGACCCCAAGCAAAAAAGGGATCCCTTCAGCAAAAGGAGGACACTCACATGCAAATTGTCAGGTTGCCCCAGAAAACAGACTAGTTTGTAAACAAGACTGAGAACCAGCTGGGAAGGCCAAAAAGGTTTGGTCTAGGTCCTCCGGAGAGAAAAATGTTCTTTACAATAATGTAACATAGTGGATCCTCACTACCGTACACCCTAAGGAACTATCCAACTTCTGCATTTAAAAGTCAAATGTTGCTTAAAATTCTTAACCTAAGGGCCACTAGCTGCTTTGCAACAGTCACAATGGAACGGACCCTGCCTACGACTGGAGAAAATGTCCAAGGAGAATGAATGGTGCTTCTTAAACCCTAAATGGTAAAGGGGAAGGATTTAGACAAAAGGGGAAACTGGAACCTCCAGTCCTCTTTGCACGAGGAAGAGAGAAAGTGCACGCCAAGCGAAGTCACTCTGACCCCAAACACACTCAAATTTAGTATACCTGGAAAAAACACAGAAGCTTGGTGAAGTATTTCAGAGAAATGTTTTCAAATTACATCTTCTGAATTCAGTGTTTCCACAGGGCCACTTGCTCCACAAGTTGAAGATAAAGTTACCACCAGCCCAAAGCCAGGTTCAATACGGCGGAACTACAAATTACACTGATTGGAGGAATGGAGTGGAAAATGCTTCCATCCAGGGAGAAATGAGTCGCTCCCTACAATCAGAGAGGGCCATTTCCCGCTGGATTCCTGGTGAAACCACATCCCCGTTTTGTACATGAATGATGGCTTTTGATGAAACCACAGAGATCATTAATAAGCCTGTGTCAGGATACCAAACTGTATGTACTCTGATTTCAATTACAAAGAAAACAGGCAGTGAGAAAAGACAGAAGCCACCCAATAAGGAAAGCTTGTGTTTCTGTGATTAAATTATGCCTGATTTTCCTCTTTGTCTTCCATACTTTCTGAAATAATGCTATTTTTAAATGTTTAAGATATCAGTACATGGTCTAGGAATAACCTCACAGGATCCAAGATTAAGGCGAGTCAACACTGAGCCCTTAAATTTACCCAGGAACACTGCCAGTTCTAAGGCTCCATAGCTGAATAGCTGACATCCTCCATCATTACTTTCTCTGAAGCCTTGGGCTTTCCATCCTGGTGAATTAACTCCCTACAAGGGAGAGATAAGCGAAAGATTGCTACCACCCACGCTCCCTCTGTAATTTTTTGTTTGTTTCTGAGATGCCTTAAACCTGTTAGGGCACAGAAGACCTACCCTAAAGAGTAGCACATGGCACGCGTGGACTCTGAACCAGGGAACACAGGAGGGGCAGCAGCGCAGCCTCTCTGACCTCCTGCTTCCTTTTCTCCCCTAAGGCAGCCAGAGAAACCAGGATTCCTCTTCCCTGGGGCAGAACACAGAACCCGCAGCTGTCACTCCAGCCTTCCCGCCTCCGTGCGAATTCTTCACCCACCTTGTCTGAGAGTGGAACCTAAGACCCTGACCCAAAGGCCCCGTCCACACTAGGAAGAAGGAAGGAGCCTGACCCAGAGGCCCAGGAGGAACCGAGCACACAGCTCACACCCTGGGTCCAGTCACATTTCTGCATGGCTGTCCACGCCTCACTGGATATGAGCATAAAAATGAACAGTTTTTCCTCAAGTTTGGGTCTACATTTCAGAAGACTCCTATGTCCTATAAAATTTTGTTTAACTCAACCTGTTAGGCTTTTCCATAGTTGATTTGTCTTTGTTACAGGAGCCTCTTGGCAGCATGGAAAAAGTCACAGTTTTCTGCTCCTAACAAGCCCAATAAAATCAGACACAATTCTTCTACTCAATCCTGGTCCGGGGACAAATTCCATTAGATGCAAAGGTGTTATGGCCTCTGTCTAGAGGTCAAAACAGACTTAAACAATGAAATGGTGAGGACCCCGGAAAGTATCAACTTGACCCCAAATAACAATTCTTTTGTTTGTTTTTGGTTTTTTGAGACAGGGTCTCACTGTGTAGTTGAGACTGACCTGGAACTCACTATGCAGTGCAGGCTGGTCTCAAACTTAGAGCAATCCTCTTGCCTCAGCCTCCAGAGTGCTGGGATTACAGGCATGTGCCACCACGCCCAGGCTACAATTCTTTTGTTTTGCAGGGGTGGATTTCTGGTTTTTGGAAACAAGATCTTTCTATGTAATTTAGGCTGGCCTTGAACTCATGACGACCCTCCTACCTCAGCCTCCTGAGTGCTGGGTTTACAGGCGTGCCCCACCACCATGCCTGGCTCCCAAGTAACAATTCCAAGGCAGGTTAACACCAATCAAGCCCAGATCATGTCATGCATCCAGAGAGATCAAAAATATGTGTGGGATAAAAAGAAATAAAGAATTAAGGAAGTCTATTTACCTAGCAAGTAGGCCACCTGGCTTCCTGGGCCATTTTCGTGGTAGTAAAAACAAACAAAAAAAAAAAAAAAAGAGAGAGAGAGAGGACAAGCCACAGTGATAGGACTCTAAGACTTCCTCTTATGGATTCCCATTTTTTCACTCTCCGTAGCTATGAGAGATTCATCTTCCAGATAATTTTATGTCCCTGTGGGGCTATGGCCCTTCTCATCTCTGCTCGGCAGCGATGATCAAATTAAGGGCAGCAAAGCACACAATTTATCATCTTGACAATCAGCTTAGGCTGGAGATGGCTTCTGGCTCTTTCTTCTCATAGGTCCCCTTTTATTCTCCTTGGCCTTGGCCCTGGGTATTTCCCCTCTGCAGTTCTGCTGAGTGAGATCCTTCCTGCTTGTTTGAAAATGTTTAAACTTCAGCTTTTCCATGCAACTTCCCCTAACTAACCCAGCTCCCTCCTTCCCACCCTCAGGCACTTCCCCAAGTTACAAGGGCATTAGTGAGCCCTGGCTTTTTCATCTGCAATCCTACTTTCCACCCATAGCAGAAGCCCCTAAGGACCAGGAGCCATTTCTGCTGTACCCTTGACAGGGCTAGCACTTTATTTCTCCACAATCACCCATAAAAGCAACTGAAAGAATAACAAAGAGAAATGTATTTGTAAGGACAAGGAATCACTTAATAGAGTATTTTAGAGAGTTAAGAAATTGATCTTACATCAATCACAGAGCCACTTATGCACAAAAACATTACAATAAAGATACTTTTTCAAATATGAATGAAAGCATCCATTATTAATGTCTGAAAGTAACAGGAAAAGAGGGAAGATGGGCCTTTCCCAGGGTAGGTCTACAATAAACGTTTCCTAGGGAACTGAGTCCACTTTTAGATGACAGAGCAAGGGCTGGCTGTGAGGAAATTCACGTGCTCTATCTATAGGAGTGACTTGGTGCCAGGTACAGCAAGTCACCAGCCTGCTGGATCCTGATCCAAATGATAAAACTGAACCCCGGAGGGGTTCCAGATACCACCTTGTGCCTTTCTTTACAGGCATCTACAAGCATGGGGTTAGTCCCAGTCTAAAACAGCCACTCTAGGAATACTGGGGTGCGGTGGGCCAGTGAAAGCCATCAAGCACACACATTCATGCCATTCGTGACTTTCCTGAAAAGGACTCCTGGGTTCCAGGCAGCCCCTGAACCAGCTCCAACTCACCAAGCCAAACAAAGAGAGAGGTGCAGTCCCTCTGGGAAGTCTGGGGGTGAATCACAAGGGCCTGAGGCTTCCAGAAACTGAATTTCCCAATGACAGAAGGTCAATCCTACCTCCAGAGACACCAGTCCCACTCACGGGCAGTAACAACGCCAATCAGGAAACGGGGAAGGTCCAGCTGGCTTGATCTCCGAAGCGGGGCCCTTCCCGAACACACCCAAGTTCCCATCAACCTCCTTTCCCTTGCCCGGAGCTGCGGGCACAACACCCACTGGCCGCCGACCACCGCCAGGCCCGGATCCTTACTGTCCTGAAGCCAGAGAGGAGGGGCACTTGCTCGGCTTGGCGGGCAGAGGATGCCAGCTTCTGCCACGGTCCCCGCCCGTCTCACCAGCACCCAGCCGGCACCGGGAACCGTGAAAGCCTGGGCGCTGAGCTGCCCACCCACCCCAAGCCGCCGGGAGGTCCCCTGGCGTCCCCGGATGAGCCTAGATTCCGCGAAAATCTCATGCCTGCGCCCCAGAAGCCCAGCGGCGTCGGGAAACTCGTGGGTTTTTTTTGTTTGTTTGTTTGCTTTTTGTTTCTGAATCCCCGGTGACGCTGCTGGAAAGCCCAACGCGGAAATGCGCAGCTGCGCCTTTTCCTAAAAAGCCTGTGGCCGTCCTTTCTCTCCGGGGAGGGGGACCCCGCGGACAAGCAGGCCACGAGATCGGGGCGACCCCTCCACAGGTCGGCGTCGGGAAACTCGTGGGTTTTTTTTGTTTGTTTGTTTGCTTTTTGTTTCTGAATCCCCGGTGACGCTGCTGGAAAGCCCAACGCGGAAATGCGCAGCTGCGCCTTTTCCTAAAAAGCCTGTGGCCGTCCTTTCTCTCCGGGGAGGGGGACCCCGCGGACAAGCAGGCCACGAGATCGGGGCGACCCCTCCACAGGTCACAGG